>NC_057794.1:413031298-413405155 GCF_018294505.1 Triticum aestivum | reverse complement strand
TGGAAAAGTCGTGGGCCGCCGCGTGCGGGGCGTCGTGGGCGCTCTTGTTAGCAGCGCCGTCGTGGCCGATGACCATCACCTCGGTGGTGACAGCGTTGCCGCCACCGGCTCGGGGAAGCGGGTCGTTGTAGATCGCGATGTTGGTGGGGAAGGTGTCGAACGATGCTGTGTCGGAGTCGACAGGCATCGGATCGGTGGAGCCAACCGACTCCAGATCCACAGCGGGCTCACTGGAGACATGGAGCTGGCCGAGGAGGTTGGCGAGGTGGTCGGTGCCCACATCGGAGGCGAGCTCGTCGGAGATGAGGGTCTTGTCGAGGAGATCAGCGAGGCTGCTCGCTGCGGAGGCGTTGGTGAAGCCTTGCAGCGCGTCGTGGCAAGCGCCATCGGGCGTGCCGGGCTGGCTACGCTTGCGGGGGAGGAAGAGGGTTCCCGTCCAGAACAGGTCTCCGGACGACGGTTCACCTGGCCCCACGGTGGGCGCCAAATGTCAGGTGGTAGGTGCGACATATGCCAACGGGTGGCTTATCATTGTGGGAGCCAGTAAGACGTCGCCGGTGCCTGGAAACGGGATGAGGCGAAGACATGCACGCCGGCGAATCTTACCCAGCTTCGGGGCTCTCCGTGGAGATAACACCCCTACTGCTACTCTGCGGGGTCTCCGCATGATCACTAGATGGACAAGTAGCTACACAACGCTCCTTGAGCTGTTCGGTGGGAGGAGGAAGAAGGGTACGGCTAGCTTGCTTCTTCTCCTTGTATGGTGTCTAAGACTAGATGGGGGTCGAACCCTTTGCATGGGTGCCCCGGGGGGTTTATATAGGCCTACCCCCCGGGGGTACAATGGTAATCCGACTAGGCGCAGGGCCCAGCCGTCTGTGACTACGCTCGCCGGCTTCTGCGCCGGCTGGTGGGGCCCGCCGGCTGGTGGGTCCCGCCGGCTGCCGGCCCCTTGGTCGACAGGCAGGCCCCACTGTCCAGGGCCTGGTCGGCGGCTGGTTACTGTTGCTCTATCTTGGTGACGTGGGCTTCGTCACGGTAGGCGCGGCTACAGTGCCGCCGCCCGTCGGGCGACTGCTGTGGCCTCACCGTGTCTTGTCTCCTTAATGGTGCGTCTCCTTCGAGGGAGGCGGCAAGCCGGCTGCGGGGAGCCGGCTCTGTCTTGGGCCGACTGGGGGGAGGCGTGGCCGCCTTCGGGTGTCTCTCTGCCCGAAGCGGCCCACCATCTATGGGCCGCGCTGGTGGCCCATCGTGGGTGACGCCAGGGTCAGCATGGCAACAGTGCCGTGCCGGACGGGTCATGCCCACTCCGTACGGCGCACTGTGCCAAGCGTGCTCCGGGATTCGGGGGAGGCAGGCTTCACTGTAGCCACGCCTCGTCACATCGCCGCTAGGTGCATGCAAACTTTGAGGGTACGGTCTCGACCGCTTTATGGGAGCCGGCTTCTTGGACTCGGCCTTCTCGCGGTCGGCTTCTCGAAGTCGGCCCTCCCATGGCTTTCTTCATGAGGGCTAAAGTCGGGCCACCTTCCGAAAGCCGGCCTGGGTGACAGCCAGCAAGGGGAAGGCGGCCCTATGTCTTGGATTCTTAAGAGCCGGACGGGCTCGTAATTTTTTCAGAAGGGCCAGGGAAAGCCAGCTAGGCTTCCCATGGCTATTTACTCCGACAGTTTAACACCCATATAAATAAATAATGAGTTCATTACAGTACCTTGAAGTTGTCTTTTGTTTTGTTTCGCTAATGGAGCTCACGAGTTTTCTACTTTAAGTTTTGTGTTGTGAAGTTTTCATGTTTTGGGTAAACATTTGATGGATTATGGAACAAGGAGTGGAAAGAGCCTAAGATTGGGGATGCCCATGGCACCCCCAAGATAATCTAAGGACACCTAAAAGCCAAAGCTTGGGGATGCCCCGGAAGGCATCCCCTCTTTTTCATCTACTTCTATCGGTAACTTTACTTGGAGCTATATTTTTATTCACCACATGATATGTGTTTTTCTTGGAGCGTATTTTATGATTTGAGTCTTTGCTTGTTAGTTTATCACAATCATCCTTGCTGTACACACCTTTTGAGAGAGCCATACATGATTAGGAATTTGATAGAATACTCTATGTGCTTCACTTATATCTTTTGAGCATTATAATTTTGCTCTAGTGCTTCACTTATATCTTTTAGAGCACGGTGGTCGATTTGTTTTATAGAAACTATTGATCTCTCATGCTTCACTTAGATTATTTTGAGAGTTTTATTAGCATGGTAATTTGCTTTAAATCCTAATATGCTTGGTATGCAATATTAATAATAAAACTTTTGTATGAGTGTGTTGACTACTAAGAAAAGTTTGATGCTTGATGATTGTTTTGAGATATGGAGGTAATAATATCAAAGTCATGCTAGTTGAGTAGTTGTGAAATTGAGAAATACTTGTGTTGAAATTTGCAAGTCCCGTAGCATGCACGTATGGTAAACGTTATGCAACAAATTTGAAACATGAGGTGTTATTTGATTGTCTTCCTTATGAGTGGCAGTCGGGGACGAGCGATGCTCTTTTCCTACCAATCTATCCCCCTAGGAGCATGCGTGTAGTTCCGAGGTTTTTGATGACTTGTAGATTTTTGCAATAAGTATGTGAGTTCTTTATGACTAATGTTGAGTCCATGTATTATACGTACTCTCACCCTTCCATCCTTGCTAGCCTCTTCGGTACCGTGCATTGCCCTTTCTCACATTGAGAGTTGGCGCAAACTTCGCCGGTGCATCCAAACCCCGTGATATGATACGCTCTTTCACACATAAACCTCCTTATATCTTCCTCAAAACAGCCACCATACCTACCTATTATGGCATTTCCATAGCCATTCCGAGATATATTGTCATGCAACTTTCTATCATTCCGTTCATCATGACACATTCATCATTGTCATATTGCTTAGCATGATCATGTAGTTGACATAGTATTTGTGGAAAAGCCACCGTTCATAATTCTTTCATACATGTCACTCTTGGTTCATTGCATATCCCGGTATACTGCTGGAGGCATTCATATAGAGTCATCTTTGTTCTAGTATCGAGTTGTAATCATTGAGTTGTAAATAAATAGAAGTGTGATGATCATAATTATTAGAGCATTATCCCAAGTGAGGAATAAAAAAGGCCATAAAAAAGAGAAGGCCCAAGAAAAATAGAAAGGCCATAAAAAAAGAAAAGGCCCAAAAAAATTGAGAGAAAAAAAGAGAAGGGACAATGTTACTATCCTTTTACCACACTTGTGCTTCAAAGTAGCACCATGATCTTCATAGTAGAGAGTCTCTCATGTTATCACTTTCATATACTAGCGGTAATTTTTTATTATAGAACTTGGCTTGTATATTCCAACAATGAGCCTCCTCAAGTGCCCTAGGTCTTCGTGAGCAAGCAAGTTGGATGCACACCCACTAGTTTCTTTTGTTGAGCTTTCATACATTTATAGCTCTAGTGCATCCGTTGCATGGCAATCCCTACTCTTTGCATTAACATCAATCGGTGGGCATCTCCATGGCCCATTGATTAGCCTCGTTGATGTGAGACTTTCTCCTTTTTTGTCTTCTCCACATAACCCCCCTCATTATATTCTATTCCACCCATAGTGCTATGTCCATGGCTCACGCTCATATATTGCATGAAAGTTTATAGGTTTGAGATTACTAAAGTATGAAACAATTGCTTGGCTTGTCATCGGGGTTGTGCATGATGCGAGCATTCTTGTTTGACGAAAATGAAACATGACTAAACTATATGATTTTGTAGGGATGAACTTTCTTTGGCCATGTTATTTTGAGAAGACATAATTGCTTAGTTAGTATGAAGTATTATCATTATTATGTCAATATGAACTTTTGTCTTGAATCTTTCGGATCTGAATATTCATACCACAAATAAGAAGAATTATATAAAAATTATGCCAAGTAGCACTCCGCATCAAATTCTGTTTTTATCATTTACCTACTCGAGGACGAGCAGGAATTAAGCTTGGGGATGCTTGATACGTCTCCAACGTATCTATAATTTTTGATTGCTCCATGCTATATTATCTACTGTTTTGGACTATATTGGGCTTTATTTTCCACTTTTATATTATTTTTGGGACTAACCTATTAACCGGAGGCCCAGCCCCTGGGTCCGCTCCGCGACGAGCTTCTCCACCTCCTCATCCTTGCCGCGGTGCGTTGTGGCAAGCTTCTCCTCACGCGCGGCAAGGTCCTCCTCCTGGGAGTTCAGTGCGGCCTGGTGCTGGGCTCGAGCGGCCTTGGCTGCGGCGGCCAAGCTCTCCGCCATCTCCTGGGCCTTCTCAATATTTGCCTGCTTCATGGTGAGCTCCACCTCATGCTTGGCCAGCTCTCCCTGGGCGACCTTTAGCTCCTCACAAGCTTGGCGGAACCAATTTTGCGTCTCGGTGACGCGCTCCTTGAGGTTCGCCTCCGCCTTGTCCACCGTTGCCGCCCAGGACTTGGCCTTGTCCAGGCGGGCGCAGTGGAGTGCTTGGAGCTTCCGGAAGTTGGCAACCATGGCCTGGAGAAGCTGCTCCTCCTGAGAAACATTGCCACCGGTGGTCGGCTCATCAACAACCTCGAGCCCAGCGGCGACAAGCACCTCTTCGTCGAAAACCTCTCCCTCGATGGGCGTCCTGGAGCTCGATGACCCGGGGAGGTGGACGAAGAGATCGTCGCTCACCCTCAGGTACCTACCGAAGCCAGAGGTCGTAGAGGAGGAAGGCTGGTCATCGGCCCCTCCTCCTCGGCAACGGGTTCGCCGGCCTCCCCGGCAGGTCCCTTACCGGCCTCCTCGGCAGTAGCCTTGTCGGGCTCCCTGACAGGCCCCTTGATGCTGTCCTCAGCAACACCCTTGGCGGCCTCTTTAGCGGTGGTCTTGTCGGCCTCCGTCGTGGCGTTCTTGGCGACATCCTCGATAATGGTGTCCAGGTCCTCCGGGTCCGCCGGGAGACGATCTGTGTATTGGAAGGGGGTGAACCCAAGACCAGGATTCAAGAAGAACAGAATAGAAGGGATGGAAGGCGACTGGCTTCCCCGTTCCGGGCTAGGAAGTAGAGGCCCCCTCTCCGCCAGCATCAGGCGCCGAGGTGCGGCCGCCGGTGCCGAAGCCTGCCTCCTCCTCCTCCGTGTGCATGGGCTTGGAGCTTCGAGCCCTTGCCGGGGACGCCCCTCGGGGCGGCGTGGTTGACGGAGGCGGCGTGTTGGGGATAGCCCTTAGGGGCTCCTCCTGCTGCTGTTCTCCCCCTGCGATCGCGGCAAGGTCAGCGCCAAGGATCATGCCCTTGGTACACGTCGACAAGAAGTGAGTGGCAAACTTACGCTGGGGGCTGCACCGGGGCTGCTGTTCGGACTGCTGACGACCACGAGAGGCGCCTCAGAGGTGCCCGGCTACCCGCCGAGGGCGGCCGCCCACCGAAGACCTGGCCCTCGGCACCCTCTGGGTCAGTGTCTCCATATCCCTGCCAATACGAAAACAAGTCAAGATGAGAAGTATGATCAGTGGAGTTGAAGATGACAAAAGGAAACGGCGCTTACTCATCCTCCTCCTCCTCTTCTGCTGCCTCCCTCATCCTCCTCGGGCCGAGAGACCCGAGGTCAAGAAGACATCTGTGTCGTCGTCTGCGGGAGGAGGGGAAGCGGGCGGAGGGGGGAAGCAGGCGGGGTTGGGGGACGCTTGGACGAAGAAGAAGCAGATGCTTTCTTCTTCGCCACCTCGGCCTTCACCAACTTCTTCGCTGATGCGGCCCTCGCTTGGCGCGCAGACGTCTCCTTGGTTTGCCGGGGTGGCATGGCCCTGCCGGGCCGGACCGGCTCGCCGGAGGTGGCCCGTCGCAGGACTCACTTTTTCCCCGTGGCTGGGGGCTCGGCTGCCTCAACCTCCTCCTCAGACGGCTCATCATCGTCGTCTTCAATAAGAAGAGCACCGGTGCCGGCGCTGCTGGCCTCCCTAGCAGACTCTGCCCACTGGGCAAGATCCTTCTCCTCTACAGCCGCTGCGGCTTTGTCCTCCATGTCGCCGGCACTGCCGGCCTCCCTGACGAGCTCCGCCTCCGCCGCCCTGGCGGCGGTGTAGTCCAGCTCCGCCTGGGTGGTGTCCTGGACGAGCCGTAGCTCGTCATGGACGTACTTCTCCTCTAGATTGTCGAAGAACTCTTGCACGTGCTCCTCCGACGGCACGGCCCGGTTGGGGACGGGACCATGCGCATTATAGTCCGGCATCATGGCAATGATGTCTTTCCGGCGCAAGTTATTGCTCATCGGGACCACCCCCGCCGGGAACCCAAACAAGGGCCCCTTGGCGACCTTGTCGGCCCTTGCGGCCATGTTGGACCTCTCGGCCTTGCCGTCGCGGCCCACATCGAGCTGGAAGAGCCGCTGGCAGAAGTGGGAGTGCGCCAGCACCGTGAAGTTGTGGTCGAGGTCGGGGCGAAGCCTCATGATATCGGCCACATTCGTGAAGAGCCAGGCTGGCCTCCCCTTGTTATGTAGTGGAGCGATCCGGCGGCAGATGAAATACGCCCCGATCATCTCAAGGGTGAGCCCGGCCTCGGTGAGGCGGAGAATCCGGGTGACGGCGACCTTGAGCTTGTCGTCCTGGGCGTCGACGTTGCCCCATTCGGGCCTGCGAACCGGCGACGCCTGGCGAACCCGGCAGAACTCCTGTGGGTCGTCCTCCTTGATCCAGCACCACCGGCTCCGCCATTCTTCCCACCTCTCCTTCTGGGCGCCATCTGGGTACGCGGCCCCTTTGGACCTCGGGATCCAGGTGATGCAAGCAGAGATGGCGCCTCCCCTCTAGATGTGAGGGTGAAAGTAGTGGCGGAAGAGCGCCGTGTTGGGGACGACTCCGGTGAAGCCCTCACAAAGGTGGGCAAAAAGAGCCATGCACGCCACGGCATTTGGGGTAAAATCCAAAAGGTGGAAGCCAAATGTGTGCATGACATCATTGAAGAAATCAGAGAAAGGAGGGCAGAGGCCGCAAGAGAAGTAGTCAATGCAAAACAGGTACCGATTCGAGGCGGCCTTGGCGCAGTTGGCGGGGATGACGCGCGTGGCTGGATGCCCCATCTCCTCCCCCCATCTTGCACCCCCAAAGGGGCTTGAAGCTGTCCCGGAGCTCGAACACGTCAACCGTCGAGGGGAAGTAGGCAAGCTGCGTTCGCTGCGCCGCCAACGCACTCTCCAGCAGCTCCGATGCTCCAGCTGCCTCTTTACCACGATGTAACGCATGTATGTGGAAACCACCCCACACATGACCCCCACGTCATGCACGACCGTCCAAGTTGCACGTTCAATGCGGGTCGTGGGGAAGCACGGAGGACGAGAAGTTACTATAGTAAAATCCGCCCCACCTGCCTGCGCACTGTTCTGGGCCTAGCCCAACAACGTGTCGCGCTTATGTATGGCCCAGGCCCGGGGGCTCCTGTCGGTGAACAAAAGTAGGGGCTCTCCTTTTGAACCCTTTACTTGTGCGCGGGCGGTCAGAGCCAGGCACCGTAGCCACACTTAGCATGGCAGAGGAGGGAATCTGGAGAGAAGCCGAAGCACCAAGGCAAACAAGACAATGCCAAGGCCGAGAGCACAAAGAGCAGAGGGATGAAGCAGGCTCCCCCGAGAAGACCCTTGCCGGGGCAGCCTTAGCGGACCCGACAAGACCCTTGCAGGGGCAGCTCGCACAACACCAGTGGAGCACACCACCCTTGAGCCCACGGTCCCCAACACCATCAACCACATAGGTCCAGGGCTCGGGAGGCACCTCCATGGTGGCATGCAGATCTTTGTGAAGACAGAGAATACTCAAGATCAGATGAGGACCAGAAGACGGCGTCGACCCTCGGCGGGATCCTAGTTGAGGAAGTCCACAAGGCCCCCGGCAAGACCCTTGTCGAGGATGACAGCAAGGTGATACGTCTCCAGCGTATCTATAATTTTTGATTGCTCCATGCTATATTATCTACTGTTATGGACATTATTGGGCTTTATTATCCACTTTTATATTATTTTTAGGACTAACTTATTAACCGGAGGCCCAGCCCAGAATTGCTGTTTTTTTGCCTGTTTTAGGGTTTGGAAGAAAAGGAATATCAAACGGATTCCAAATGGAATGAAACCTTCGGGAATGCGGTTTTCTGAACGAACAAGACCCAGGAGACTTGGACCCTACGTCAAGAAAGAAAAGAGGAGGCCACGAGGTAGGGGGCGCGCCTGCCTACCCCAGGCGCGCCCTCCACCCTTATGGGCCCCCTGTTGCTCCACCGACGTACTCCTTCCTCCTATATATACCTACGTACCCCCAAACGATCAGATACGGAGCCAAAACCCTAATTCCACCGCCGTAACTTTCTGTATCCACGAGATCCCATCTTGGGGCCTGTTCCGGAGCTCCGACGGAGGTGGCATCAATCACGGAGGGCTTCTACATCAACACCATAGCCTCTCCGATGAAGTGTGAGTAGTTCACCTCAGACCTACGGGTCCATAGTTAGTAGCTAGATGGCTTCTTCTCTCTTTTTGGATCTCAATACAACATTCTCCCCCTCTCTTGTGGAGAACTATTAGATGTAATCTTCTTTTTGTGGTGTGTTTTGTTGAAACCGATGAATTGTGGGTTTATGATCAAGTCTATCTATGAATAATATTTGAATCTTCTCTGAATTCTTTTATGTATGATTGGTTATCTTTTCAAGTCTCTTCGAATTATCAGTTTGGTTTGGCGTACTAGATTGATCTTTCTTGCAATGGGAGAAGTGCTTAGCTTTGGGTTCAGTCTTACGGTGTCCTTTCCGAGTGATAGTAGGGGTAGCAAGGCACGTATTATATTGTTGCCATCGAGGATAAGAAGATGGGGTTTTCTTCATATTGCATGAGTCTATCCCTCTACATCATGTCATCTTGCTTAAGGCGTTACTCTGTTTTTAACTTAATACTCTAGATGCATGCTAGATAGCGGTCGATGAGTGGAGTAATAGTAGTAGATGCAGGAAGGAGTCGGTCTACTTGTCTCGGACGTTATTCCTATATACATGATCATACCTACATATTCTCATAACTATGCTCAATTCTGTCAATTGCTCAACAAGTAATTTGTTCACCCACCATAGAATACTTATGCTCTCGAGAGAAGCCACTAGTAAAACCTATGGCCCCCGGGTCTATCTTTATCATCTTGATCTCCTACTACTTAGTAATTTCCTTTGCTATTTACTTTGCCTTTATTTTACTTTGCATCTTTATCTGATCTCACTCTCGTAAGTGGCCTTATAGGGATTTACAACCCCTATTTGCGTTGGTTACGAGGATTTATTTGTTTTGTGCAGGTACGAGGGACTCGCGCGTAGCCTCCTACTGGATTGATACCTTGGTTCTCAAAAACTGAGGGAAATACTTACGCTACTTTGTTGCATCATCCCTTCATCTTCGGGGAAAACCAACGCAGTGCTCAAGAGGTAGCAAGAAGGATTTCTGGCGCCGTTGCCGGGGAGGTCTACGCAAAAGTCAACATACCAAGTACCCGTCACATACCCTTATCTCCCGCATTACATTATTTGCCATTTGCCTCTCGTTTTACTCTCCCCCACTCCACCCTTGTCATTTTATTCGCCCTCTCTCTCTATCCTGCCTCTCTATTTGCCTCTTTTGCCCGCTTGCTTATTCTTTGCTTGTGTGTGGTTTGTTTGCTTGTCGTTATGGCTAGTCCCTTATCTTCTCTGTTGTCTCCCGAGAATGAAATTCTAAATTTTAAGCAAAGGGAGGGAGAAAATCTAGAAGATGCTTGGTATAGAATTTGCAATGCTCAAAATAGATCTACTAGGAAGCAATCTACTTCCATTCTCCTTCGCAATTTTTATGTAGGCATTACTCCTTGGCACCATTATGTTCTTGATACTATTACCGGAGGGAATTTTTTGGGTAGCCATACTTTCGATTCTTATAATGCTATGTTAGATTTATTAGGCTCACCCCCTCTCTTGGTTAATGGAAATATATTAACTTTGGAGCATGTAATGCAAAGGCTTGAAATTATTGAAAATAAGGTTTCTACCGTAGAGTTAATTGAAAATTTGGATAAAAATATCCACAGCCGAATCTCTCAATATGGATCTAAAGTAGGAGTTACTTTGAAAGATATTAAAGAAAAGGAACCCATAGTTAATGAGAAAATAAATCACGATTCCGTTAGGATCGATAAACTTGAGAATATTATTACCAACTTGGGAACCGCTTTTTATTCCATAAAGAATACTCCAAGTCCTTCGACTAAAGTTGCCAAGCTTATGTACGTTCCTAAAAATAAGGGTGAATCCTCTAGTAAGTATGCAGATCTCAAATCTATAAGTATTCATCCCAATATTTTTGCTATCATTAAGGAACCATTTGTTACAAACGAATTTTTAGATCTTGTGCCTAAAAGTTTGATAATTAATAAAAATAAATAAATTCCTAAAGATGGTAGATGCCTAATTTAAGAATTGCCTACCAAAGATGGCAATACCTAGATCTATTCTTGCTTGTTATGCCTTGCTAGGGGCGTTAAACGATAGCGCTTGTTGGGAGGCAACCCAATTTTATTTTAATTCCTTTATTTTTGCTCCTGTTTAGTAATAAATAATTTATATAGCCTATGTTTTGGTTGTGTTTTTGTGTTTAATTAGTGTTTGTGCCAAGTAGAACCGTTGGGAAGACTTGGGGAAAGTCTTATTAAACTTGCTGTAAAAAACAGAAACTTTAGCGCCCACAAGAACTACTGCCATTTTTATTTGGAAAGTGATATTTAGTGAATTATTTTTGAAGACGATTAATAGATAAATTACTCACGTCCAGAAATTTATTTTAGAATTTTTGGGGTTCCAGATCTTGCGCTAGCCACATATTACTAAAGACTGTTCTGTTTTTGACAGATTCTGTTTTTCGTGTGTTGTTTGCTTATTTTGATGAATCTATGGCTAGTAAAATAGTTTATAAACCATAGAGAAGTTGGAATACAGTAGGTATAAAACAAATATAAATAAAGAATAAGATCATTACAGTACCTTGAAGTGGTCTTTTATTTTCTTTCGCTAACGGAGCTCACGAGATTTTCTACTTTAAGTTTTGTGTTGTGAAGTTTTCAAGTTTTGGGTAAAGATTTGATGGATTATGGAACAAGGAGTGGCAAGAGCCTAAGCTTGGGGATTCCCATGGCACCCCCAAGATAATCTAAGGACACCTAAAAGACAAAGCTTGGGGATGCCCCGGAAGGCATCCCCTCTTTCGTCTACTTCTATCGGTAACTTTACTTGGAGCTATATTTTTATTCGCCACATGATATGTGTTTTGCTTGGAGCGTCTTTTATTATTTGAGTCTTTGCTTTTCAGTTTACCACAATCATACTTGATGTACACACCTTTTGAGAGAGCCATACATGATTTAGAATTTGTTAGAATACTCTATGTGCTTCGCTTATATCTTTTGAGTTATATAATTTTGCTCTAGTACTTCACTTATATCTTTTAGAGCATGGTGGTGGATTTGTTTTATAGAAACTATTGATCTCTCATGCTTCACTTAGATTATTTTGAGAGTCTTAATAGCATGGTAATTTGCTTTAAATCCTAATATGCTAGGTATTCAAGAAAAAAATTCTCTTATGAGTGTGTTGAATATTATGATAAGTTTGATACTTGATAATTGTTTTGAGATATGAAGATGGTGATATTAAAGTCATGCTAGTTGATTAGTTGTGAATTTGAGAAATACTTGTGTTGAAGCTTGTGATTCATGTAGCATGCACGTATGGTGAACCGTTATGCGATGAAGTCGGAGCATGATTTATTTATTGATTGTCTTCCTTATGAGTGGCGGTCGGGGACAAGCGATGGTCTTTTCCTACCAATCTATCCCCCTAGGAGCATGCGCGTAATACTTTGCTTTGATAACTTGTAGATTTTTGCAATAAGTATATGAGTTCTTTATGACTAATGTTGAGTCCATGGATTATACGCGCTTTTCTCACCCTTCCACCTTTGCTAGCCTTTCTAATACCACGCACCTTTCGCCGGTATCATACACCCACCATATACCTTCCTCAAAACAGCCACCATACCTACCTATTATGGCATTTTCATAGCCATTCCGAGATATATTGCCATGCAACTTTCCACCGTCCCGTTTGTTATGACACACTCCATCATTGTCATATTGCTTAGCATGATCATGTAGTAGACATCGTATTTGTGGCAAAGCCACCATTCATAATTCTTTCGTACATGTTCCCGGTACACCGCCAGAGGCATTCATATAGAGTCATATTTTGTTCTAAGTATCGAGTTGTAATTGTTGAGTTGTAAGAAAAATAAAAGTGTGATGATCATCATTATTAGAGCATTGTCCCAGTGAGGAAAGGACGATGGAGACTATGATTCCCCCACAAGTCGGGATGAGACTTCGGACGAAAAATAAAAAAAGAAAGAAAGAAAGAAAAGAGGCCATAAAAAGAAAAAAGAAAAGGCCCAAATAAAAAAATAAAAGAAAAAAATGAGGGAAAAGATAGAAGGGACAATGTTACTATCATTTTACCACACTTGTTATTCAATGTAGAACCATGATCTTCATAGTAGAGAATCTCTCATGTTATCACCTTCATATACTAGTGGGAATTTTTCATTATGGAACTTGGCTTGTATATTCCAATGATGGGCTTCCTCAAAATGCCCTAGGTATTCATGAGCAAGTAAGTTGGATGCACACCCACTTAGTTTCTTTTTGAGCTTTCATATACTTATAGCTCTAGTGCATCCATTGCATGGCAATCCCTACTCACTCACATTAATATCTATTGATGGGCATCTCCATAGCCCATTGATACGCCTAGTTGATGTGAGACTATCTTCTCCCTTTTTGTCTTCTCCACAACCACCACTCTATTCCACCTATAGTGATATATATATCCATGGCTCATGCTCATGTATTGCGTGAAGACTGAAAAAGTTTTGAGAATGTCAAAAGTATGAAACAATTGCTTGGCTTGTCATCGGGGTTGTGCATGATTTAAATATTTTGTGTGGTGAAGATAGAGCATAGCCAGTCTATATGATTTTGTAGGGATAACTTTCTTTAGCCATGTTATTTGAGAAGACATAATTGCTTTGTTAGTATGCTTGAAGTATTATTATTTTTATGTCAATATGAACTTTTGTCTTGAATCTTTCGGATCTGAATATTCATACCACAATTAAGAAGAATTACATTAAAATTATGCCAAGTAGCACTCCGCATCAAAAATTCTGTTTTTATCATTTACCTACTCCAGGACGAGCAGGAATGAAGCTTTGGGATGCTTGATACGTCTCCAACGTATCTATAATTTTTGATTGCTCCATGCTATATTATCTACTATTTTGGACATTATTGGGCTTCATTATCCACTTTTATATTATTTTTGGGACTAACCTATTAACATGAGGCCCAGCCCAGAATTGCTGTTTTTTGCCTGTTCCGGAGCTCCGCCGAAGGGGGCATCGATCACGGAGGGCTTCTACATCAACACCATAGCCTCTCCGATGAAGTGTGAGTAGTTTACCTCAGACCTACGGGACATAGTTAGTAGCTAGATGGCTTCTTCTCTCTTTTTGGATCTCACTACAACGTTCTCCCCCTCTCTTGTGGAGAACTATTCGATGTAATCTTCTTTTTGCGGTGTGTTGGTTGAGACCGATGAGTTGTGGGTTTATGATCAAGTCTCTCTATGAATAATATTTGAATCTTCTCTGAATTCTTTTGTGTATGATTGGTTATCTTTGCAAGTCTCTTCGAATTATCAGTTTGGTTTGGCCTACTAGATTGATCTTTCTTGCAATGGGAGAAGTGCTTAGCTTTGGGTTCAATCTTGTGGTGTCCTTTCCCAGTGAAAGTAGGGGCAGCAAGGCACGTATTGTATTGTTGCCATCGAGAATAAAAAGATGGGGTTTTCTTCATATTGCATGAGTCTATCCCTCTACATCATGTCATCTTGCTTAAGGCGTTACTCTGTATTTTAACTTAATACTCTAGATGCATGCTGGATAGCGGTCGCTGAGTGGAGTAATAGTGGTAGATGCAGGCAGGAGTCGGTCTACTTGTCTCGGATGTGATGCCTATATACATGATCATACCTAGATATTCTCATAACTATGCTCAGTTATGTCAATTGCTCAACAGTAATTTGTTCACCCACCGTAGAATACTTATGCTCTCGAGAGAAGCCACTAGTGAAACCTATGGCCCCCGGGTCTATCTTTATCATATTGATCTCCTACTACTTTATTTTACTTTGCATCTTTATCATAAAAATATTATCATATTGATCTCCTACTACTATCTTTATCATAAAAATACCAAAAATATTATCTTATCATATCTATCAGATCTCACTCTCGTAAGTGGCCTTATAGAGATTGACAACCCCTATTTGCGTTGGTTGCATGGATTTATTTGTTTTGTGCAGGTATGAGGGACTCGTGCGTAGCCTCCTACTGGATTGATACCTTGGTTCTCAAAAACTGAGGGAAATACTTACGCTACTTTGTTGCATCATTCCTTCCTCTTCGTGGAAAGCCAACGCAGTGCTCAAGAGGTAGCACAAGGCTCCCGGCAAGACCCTTGCCGGGGATGACGGCAACGCCACGGCAGAGACCCTTGTCGGCCCCCCGGCAATACCCTTGCCGAGGGCATCAGCAGGGCCACTGCCAGAACTGTACCAGCCAAGACTACCACCGCCGTTCGCATGCAGCTGCTTGCCCAACCAGCTGGGCAGGCACCTATGTGGCAACATGCGACTTCCAGGCCAAATCAACAGCACCTGCGTGGCGGCGTGCAGACCTTCATGAAGGCCCTACCACCGCACCACCTCAGCTTCCTTCCTGTCTACATGGCACTGCATGCCTCGCTAGCCTGGGCGCGTGTCGAAGCGAGGAGGAGCAGTGACGGACGGGACGGGCCTCGTTCCCGTCCACGAGAAAGCTAAGGGACACCTAAGTGATGCATTAAATGCGTCTTGTCGTGTAATATGAGCGATAAGCTCATAGTACTGTAGGTCTTTCCACATCCTGTGTACCACTGTGGCATCCCCTTTCGACTATAAAAGGAGGCCTACGGTGTACTGGAGGGGGATTCAGCTAGTTCAAGAGCCCAAGAACACTCAATACATCCACCAAAGCAGGATTAGGGTTTTACGCATCCTCGCGGCCCGAACCTAGGTAAACGATCCTCGTGCTAACTGCTAATCCTTCTCTTCTCACGACCCTGCGCCCCGGCAACCGTAGTAGGGATTCTTGTGATCCCATAGGTGTCGTTTCCCACCGACAAGAATCAACAATATAAGGCCTGAACTTATCACAAGCAAATACAAATGCTAAAAATTCTTTTTCAGTAGTAGCATAATTTCTTTGAGTACTGTCTAGAGTTTTACTAGCATATTGGATAACATTCAGCTTCTTAAGAACTCTTTGTCCTAGAACAACCCCTACAGCATAATCACTAGCATCACACATAATTTCAAAGGGTAAATTCCAATCAAGTGGCTGAACAATAGGTGCAGAAATCAAAGCTTTCTTAAGTATTTCAAATGCTTCTACACAATCATTATCAAAGACAAAAGGAATATCTTTTTGTAATAGGTTAGTCAGAGGCCGAGAAATTTTTGAGAAGTCCTTAATGAACCTCCTATAAAAACCTGCATGACCAAGGAAACTTCATATACCTTTGATGTCCTTGGGACACGGCATCTTTTCAATAGAATCAACTTTAGCTTTATCAACTTCAATACCTATTTCAGAAATTTTATCCCAAGACAATACCATCATTAACCATAAAGTGGCACTTCTCCCAGTTCAAGACAAGATTAGTTTCTTCACATCTCTGCAAAACTCGATCAAGGTTGCTCAAGCAATCATCAAAACAGGATCCATACACGAAGAAATCATCCATGAAAACCTCACAAATCTTTTCGCCAAAGTTAGATAACATAGCAATCATGCATCTTTGAAAGGTAGCAGGTGCATTACATAAACCAAAAGCCATACATCTATAAGCAAAAGTACCGAAAGGGCAAGTAAAAGTGGTCTTTGCTTGATCATCAGCTGACACATGTATTTGAGAGAATCCAGAGTAGACATCTAGAAAGCAAAAATGTGTATGTTTGGATAATCTTTCTAGCATTTGATCAATGAAGGGCAAAGGGTAATGATCTTTTTAGTAGCTTTATTTAATTTGTGAAAATCAATTACCATCCTATAACCTATAATAATTCTTTGTGGAATCAATTCATCTTTATCATTAGGAAAAACAGTAATACCTCCCTTCTTAGGGACACAATGGACAGGACTTACCCACTGACTATCACCAACGAGATAAATTATACCTGCCTCAAGGATCTTTAATATTTCCTTTCTTACCACTTCTTTCATCTTAGGATTTAGCCATCGTTGGTGATCAATAACTGGTTTGGTGTCTTTCTCCAAATTTATTTTGTGTTGACATAGAGTGGGACTAATGCCCTTAAGATCATCAAGAGTATATCCAATAGAAGCACGGTGCTTCTTCAGAGTTTACAATAATCTCTCTTCTTCATGCTCTGAAAGGTTAGCACTAATAATAACAGGATATATCTTCTTTTCATCAAGATAACCATATTTAAGAGTATCAGGCAATGGTTTAATCTCAAACACGGGATCACCCTTTGGTGGAGGAGGATCCCCTAGGATTTCAACAGGCAAATTGTGCTTTAGAATAGGTCCCTGTTTAAAGAATACTTCATCTATTTCCCTTCTTGCATTCATGAACATATCATTTTCATGGTCTAGCAAATATTGTTCTAAAGGATCAGTAGGAGGAACGACAATAGAAGCAAGACAAATAAATAATTTCATCTTTAATACACAATTACTCATCACGGGGTTGTCTACGAAACTTAGCAAAATTAAACTCATGAGACATATCCCCTAAACCTACAAAACAGTATCCTTATTGCAGTCTATCTTAGCATTAACAATATTCAAGAAGGGTCTACCAAATATAATGGGACAAAAGCTATCTTGTGGGGAACCAAGAACAAGAAAGTCAGCAAGATATTTAACCTTCCCACACAAGACTTCAACATCTCTAACAATCCCAATTGGTGAAATAGTATCTCTATTGGCAAGCTTAATGGTAACATCGATATCTTCTATCTCAGTAGGTGCAATATCATGCATAATTTCTTTGTATAAGGAATGAGGTATTGCACTTGCTCTAGCACCCATATCACATAAGGCATGATAGCAATGATATCCTATTTTTATAGAAATAACAGGCATTCCTACAACAGGTCTATGTTTATTTTTAGTATCAGGTCTAGCAATTCTAGCAGTCTCATCACAGAAGTAAATAACATGCACATCAATATTATCAGCTAAGAGATCTTTAACCATAGCAATATTAGGTTCAACTTTAACTTTCTCAGGTGGTTTGTGTGTCCTATATTACTTTTGTTGACTACAGTTGAAACTTTAGCATGATCCTTTATTCTAATAGGGAAAGGTGGTTTCTCAACATAAGCAGTAGGAACAACAGGATCATTATAAGTGATAGTCTTTTATTCAACATTAATAGGTGCAACTACTTTTACTTCAATGGGAGGATTATATTTAAACCACTCCTCCTTAGGGAGATCAATATGAGTAGCAAAGGATTCACAATAGGAAGCTACTATGTCAGAGTCAAGTCCATATTTAGTGCTAAATTCATGAAATGCATCGGTATCCATAAAAGATTTAATACAATCAAACTTAGGTGTCATACCTGACACCTTACCTTCATCGAGGTCCCATTATTCAGAGTTGCGTTTAATTCTTTCCAATAAATCCCATTTGAATTCAATAGTCTTCATCATAAAAGATCCACTACAAGAAGTATCGGTCATGGAGTGATTACTAAGAGAAAGCCGAGCATAAAAATTTTGAATAACATTTCTCTTGAGAGCTCATTATTGGGGCATGAATATAACATTGACTTAAGCTCCCCAAGCTTGAGAGATGCTTTCTCCTTTGCGAGGCCAACAACTATATGTATAATTATGATCACAATGAACAAAATGCATAGGATAAAACTTCTGGTGAAATTCCAATTTCAATCGCTTATAGTCCCATGATCCCATATCATCACATTGCCTATACCATGTCAATGCCTCTCTCTTCAAATATAAAGGGAAGACCTTATTCTTGATGACATCCTCAAGCATACCTGCAAGCTTAAATAATCCACAAACTTCATCCACATAGATTAAGTGTAAATCGGGATGCAATGCTCCATCTCCTGCAAAAGGATTAGTTAGTAGTTTCTCTATCATACCCGAAGGAATTTAAAAGTAAACATTTTTAGTAGGTTCAGTAGATTGAGGAGCAACTCTTTGCTCTACTGGTTGGGGTGAAGATACCCCGAACAAGCCCCTTAAAGGATTATGTTCCATAGTAGCAAGTGATAGTAAATTTCAGCACACTATATAAATTTTTCCTTACCAAATTCCACCTACCAAAGGCGCTTCACTCCCCGGCAACAGCGCCAGAAAAGAGTCTTGATGACCAAAGTGTAGGGGATCTATCGTAGCTTTTTGATAAGTAAGAGTGTCGAACCCAACGAGGAGCAGAAGGAAATGATAAGCAGTTTTCAGTAAGGTATTCTCTGCAAGCACTGAAATTATCGGTAACAGATAGTTTTGTGATAAGATAAATTGTAACGAGCAACAAGTAATAAAAATAAATAAGGTGCAGCAAGATGGCACAATCCTTTTTGTAGCAAAGGACAACCCTAGACAAGCTCTTATATGAAGGAAAGCGCTCCCGAGGACACATGGGAATTATCATCAAGCTAGTTTTCATCATGTTCATATGATTCGCGTTTGATACTTTGATAATTTGATATGTGGGTGGACCGGTGCTTGGGTACTGTCCTTAATTGTACAAGCATCCCACTTATGATTAACCCCCATTGCAAGCATCCGCAACTACAACAGAAGTATTAAGGTAAACCTAACCATAGCATGAAACATATGGATCCAAATCAGCCCCTTACGAAGCAACGCATAAACTAGGGTTTAAGCTTATGTCACTCTAGCAACACATCATCTAATTATTACTTCCCAATGCCTCCCTCTAGGCCCAAACAATGGTGAAGTGTCATGTAGTCGACATTCACATGACACCACTAGAGGGATGACAACATACATCTCATCAAAATATCGAACAAATACTAAATTCACATGACTACTAATAGCAAGACTTCTCCCATGTCCTCAGGAACAAACGTAACTACTCACAGAGCATATTCATGTTCATACTCAGAGGGGTATTAATATGCATAATGGATCTGAACATATGATCATCCACCAAGTAAACCAACTAGCATCAACTACAAGGAGTAATCAACACTACTAGCAATCCACAAGTACCAATCTGAGGTTTGGATACAAAGATTCGATACAAGAGATGAACTAGGGTTTGAGATGAGATGGCTGGTGAAGATATTGATGGAGATTGCCCCCTCCCTATGAGAGGATCGTTGGTGATGACGATGGCCATGATTTCCCCCTCCTGGATGGAAGTTTCCCTGGAAGAACAGCTCCGCCGGAACCCTAGATTGGTTCCGCCAAGGTTCTGCCTCGTGGCGGCGGAGTTTCGTCCCTAAAGCTTTCTTATTTTTTTTCTCGGATGAAAGACTCCATATAGCCAAAGATGGGCATCGAAGGGCCATCAGGGGGCCCACGAGGCATGGGGCGCGCCCAGGGGGGTACGGCGCGCCCCCACCCTCGTGGATGGTTGGTGGCCCCCCTCTTGTACTTCTTGCTCCCAATATTTTTTTTATATTCTAAAAAGTGCTCCCGTGGAGTTTCAGGACTTTTGGAGATGTGCAGAATAGGTCTCTAATATTTGCTCCATTTCCAGCTGTCGGCATTCCCCCTCTTCATGTAAACCTTGTAAAATAAGAGAGAATAGGCATAAGTATTGTGACATAATGTGTAATAACAACCCATAATGCAATAAATATCAATATAAAAGCATGATGCAAAATGGACGCATCAACGGGACGGAGGCAGGAGGTTACTCGGGGATTTTTGTGCAAACTGACATGTAGGTCCCACAAGTCATAACGCCTGGTCGAATAGAAGGTGTTGACTTAATGGGTGACATGGACCCTGTTTGGATACTCTAAGTTAGATGTTAGAGTTAGATTCTAACCCTGAACTAACTCTAACCAAAGTGGTGTTTGGATGGCAGGGTTAGATTGACAACAAATGTATCCAAACAGGGCCATGGGTTGAAACGTGCCTATAACGGCACTTTGTAGAGTAGTCATTTCTAGGTAGGGTTGGTTGGTAAGAGCATGTACAATGGTTGATAAGGTAGTCTTATCTTAAGTCTACCACGTATGCAAGTGGTAGTAGTTTCTTAGCATTATTAGTGGTTTCTTGCATTATTAGTGGTTTCTTGTAAGGAACAATGTACTACTAGTGACAAAAGGCGATTCTAGGTTGCGTTCTACTCCAACGAGTACTACTTGTGGTCATGGGATTGTATACCTCGTTTTGTGGGTTCGATCCCGGCCAAACGCACGGCGCTGTTTTTTTAAATAGTAACTTCGCTGCGAGCCAATATTTTACACGGGTAGTTTGAGTTTTGAAGTCAAACAGACGTGCGGCACCACAATCTGGGTGCACTGGATAGCCTAGCCACGTGAACGGGTTTTCCTTCCCAGCATCTCGTGGCTCGCGTGCTCACCCTAGCCGCACCTCGCTTGTAGCATATTTAAACTAGCGCCTCCCAATTAAGCCTGAGGAGCCGGCAAAGCCTGGCGGGGCATTGGGAACTGTGCAATATGGCTCTGTACGTAAAGTGCTCTACTACTACTCTGTAGCTTGTGGCGTTGCACGCATGGACTTCACTCCATTATCGTCTCTACTATAAAAGAAATTCCTCTTGATGTGTTTTTTTGAAACGGAGGCAAAAGCTTTGCTTCATCTCATTCATAAAGAAGGAACTACTAACAAAGTTCGACGAGATCCATTACACCTCCACAAATGGAAGCGAAAAGCCTAGTCTTGCTGTATCAAATAACTCAAATGTTTTGCCCCCATAGTAACTGTCGCTGATAAACAGGCTCCTAGTGTGTGCGTGAGAGGAGCGACTGAGTAGGCCAGCTACGTGAGAGGAGCGGCTGAATAGAGCACCGAGAGTACCCACTAGGCCACTACGTAGGTATACTTTCCCTGCATTGATAGTACAGCGATGGTTCTAGAGAACAGTAGTACCCTCCAATTACAAGTGTAGCTCCTTGGCCCTGAGATTCAAGAGTTCAAAACTGGTGCACTATACTAGAAGTACGGTACATCGCACTACTAGTTGAGAAAGTAGTACTAGTATTGCTACAGTACTAGTACGTACTCCTTTGTTACATAATGTAAGACGTTTTTTGACACTAGTTGGCGTGTACAAAAAATAGCAAAACATACCCAGAATTTCTTAATCCACGCCAAAACCTACTAGCTAGGGCCAAAAAATTCTTACTCGTGCTATTAGTTACAGTATAATGCAATCACGTAACGTTCAATAATGCTAGTACTAGTAGTAAATAATAGCATCACCCCTTCGCTAAGGAATGGTCTAAAGTTGGAAGGGACGAGGCCCTACGGTTACTACGCTCTTATCTCCTCCTCGCCAGTTCCCCTCCCCCCGAAGAGAAGGCAGTTCTTCGCTGCTGCCATGGATTCGCCAGGCGGTTCTCCTCCTCGTCGGGGCTGGGAGACCATGGACGACGATCCTATGGGATAAATCACACGCCGCTCCGACGTCCTCACCGCCACAAGACTCGGTCCTTCCGGCACCAACATTTCCAAGATGGTGCTTAAAAAGGCTTGGGAAAAGGCCATGCTTGTTGGTCTTCCATGCGTCCTCGAGGAGAAGGTTCTTATATGGGACAATCCTTCGAATAGTCCACCGCTCCCTGGCCATGGTTGCACTTTGACTCCACTAGAGTTGCCGACATTGAGAGGTAGTCGGATTTTGTTTCGATGAGAAGGTCAGTAGTGGAGTTTGATCATGTAGTACTTAGTTATTCCATTTCCATCCCATAATTTCTCCGCTGCCCACCATCTTATATATAGGTCTGGCTCGATGCCAACGAAGATTGGCTTGCATACCTCTGGCCGGATACCACCATAGTTTTGCATAACATCCACAGCAGTGCGGCCGTTTCGGTAGACCCCTTCTACACCATTGGGATCGGCCTTCCGGACCGACAGGGCTTGAATATGTATGATGATGCCTACATGAGTTTGAATAAGATTGCGGACCTGCCAACAAAGCGACGCGACTACAACAATTACTATCTCAATGCCGTGTTCGACATAAGGATTTCCATCAATGCAAGAGGCAGTAA
This sequence comes from Triticum aestivum, assembly GCF_018294505.1. NCBI lineage: Eukaryota > Viridiplantae > Streptophyta > Magnoliopsida > Poales > Poaceae > Triticum > Triticum aestivum. The sequence continues at coordinate 413,382,702 of NC_057794.1, read as the reverse complement.
CGGCAGAGGCTGGCGCATGTTGGCGGCGGCAGATTTGTACCCCTACACGTTCGAAGACGCCGTGCACCATCTAGGCCGCATCTTCGCGGCGACAAGCCAGGGGACTTGTTTCATCTGGTTGCCATCCTACGGTATCGGGGATTACAAACAAAATGCACAAACCATCAATTGCATCCCTAATGATACTCCATTATTTTGCATGGACAAGTCATCCCGCGATCAAAATAAGATCGCCGGTCCTGGATGTGCATTTGCATCCGTGATTCGGTCTAACTTGCAACCTTGTAGCTGACTTTGGCATATTGGTATCAACTATCTTAGCAGTCGTTACCCATGGTACCACTGATGTGCAACATGGCCACACAATCTACCACGATCGGACCGTCACCATCTACCCAGGTATTCCATTTTTTAACCCTCTCGCCTTCTCTTTCATTGTTGTACTAGTACTCTACTTATGTACTAGTAGGAGTACTTTTTACCTTGGAGGACGTGTATAGCTAGCTAGGCCCTTGAAGACTTGAACCCACTAGTGGCCACCATTTTTGTTTTTCCATGTCTTACTATCTCATCCATCTAGCCAGGAGTGGTTATATATAATAAGCCGGTTATTTTACTTCCTCTATATCGGAGTATTACTATTTGCTGCACAGTATTACTGACCGCCATATTTGAGCACAACATTATTATGCATGGACCTTGACTATGTACGTCACCATGTGTCTAGATCTGAGATGCCGCGTGTACCAGATGAACGGCGCTGAGTTTGACCCCCATGATGCTATGTGGGTGCCGACGAACACTCTTGGAGAGTACTCGCTTTTCATTGGGGACAACTACCCCCTTGTGAATCAGATGCCACCTTCCGTGCACGACACGAAAGGAATGTCATTCATGAAGCATGTTTGTGTCTTCAGTGCGCACCGCCAGATGAACGACATGCTGGGACACGCTATCCCTAATTTATGCCGCTTCAGCTTGGATGAGTCTCCATTGTGTGGAACCGGACTAGAAAGCTGCGACAATGATTCCCGTTGCCCACCGCTATGGATCGTGCCATCCATGAAGAACACCTGGGACTGTAACCTGGAGGAGGACATGTAGCCCATCTATAACGTGTAAGTGGAGTACGGTAAATTGTGAATGGTAGCGCTGTGAATATATGTAGACTAGTCGTGCACAAATTTATCACATGAATTGGAGATGAACTTGTGTGGCATACTGGCATTTGTCCTCTAGAATTTATTACTAGTAAATGTGTTATGTGTACACGCAACTTGTGTGTTTGTTGCACGGGCTCCAACATGCTCTTTGAGAAAAAAAGGTGGCACGGCTTTGGATATACGTGATGTGGCGGCATCATACAGTAGCATCGTTCGCTATAGTTGTAGTACACTCCCCCTAGGACGACAACTCCTATAAAACCTTGCACTTGGATCTTTGCCTCTTCGGGGGGTTCAACAGTTCGTACTCGTGTGAACCTTGCACTTGGCTCTTCGCCTCTTCGGAAGGTCGAACAACGATGATACTACAGTACAATATGCTTCTGGCAATTTGACACCGATTGAACTGCTGCACGTCCATCGCGAGGGCGATGGAGAGGGAGAGGGAGAGGGAGAGGGCGCTGTAGTCAAAACCCTCTCCTCATCCTGCGAACCACCGCGCGCGTGGGCGAGGGAGAGGCATAGTAAGCAAGCTTCTCCCCGTTCGGCGAGTTGACGGGACACATCAAAGCAGTACTAGTATTAGTCCATACTGCATCCTTTCCGGTTAATATGGCTTAATTTGAAACGAGAAAAATACACTGGTGGTCAACGTATGTGACAATACGCTCTTTACAATCACTAGGTCATCATTGAGCACCGTATTGCACCCTACTGACCGGCCACATAGTTGACGTGGCACTTTGTTGACTGGTTAAATTGTCACCTGGTTTCTGGGTCCCATGTGTCAGTTGGCAGAGCAAAGAAATTAGTTAAACAAAGCTTTACACAGGCGCGACAGGAGTCCAACCCTTGCGCACGAACCACCCTGGCTGTGTATGTGAGTGCATGCACGTGTACTCCCTCGGTCTTCCAACAAAGAGTGTACATCGCCTAAAAACAAAGAGTGTAGTGCATCTACACTTCCAATGCATTTAGCCTTTAATCTAAATCGATATTAATTGACTAATGCACCAACTTGTGCTCTAGGTATAGGCGACATGTCTATCCTTAATTACAGCATGCAACAACCTTCATTTAATCTTCTTCTCTCAATGGTCGCATGCACACATAAGTCTGCTACTTTTGGGCATTAATTATGCCCTGGTCAATGTATAAATCTCTAAATGTAAAGTCTTTACCGGATGTAGGGAGTAGGTTGAGCACTTGAGCGTGTGTGTTGCGTCGTGTGCTGTGTGCCGCATGGGTGCGCGAGTGTTGCGTGCGTCCATGTGTACGTGTGAGTGGTGCATGTTGCATGCATGCATGCATGGGGCTTACTCCCTCCCATTGACATGTTCATATTTCAAGCTTCCTCTATTCCCTCCATATGGTGATACTCCCTCTGTTCCCAAATACAGAGTAAAATCCTCCCTCTGTTCCCAAATACAGAGTAAAATCATCCCTCTATTCCCAAAGACGGAGTATTTGTCTTTCTAGAGATTTCAGCAAATGACTATGTACGGAGAAAAATGAGTGAAGTGAGCGTAGAGGCATAGGGATAATGTGGAAAAGAAGTCTTCACGATCCATTATTCCCCATATCAGTCAGAGAGAACTACTCAACTAGTCTTCGCAGTGAAGTGACAATACATGCTGCAGCAGATGGGACACTTAATTAATAAGCTGAACCAGTGTGTTGGTGTTACTAAATCAGCCTTACCCAGTACTGCTATCATGTTTGCTAGTAGAGCATGCTTCTGTCCTCCATTAACTGAAATATGGGCATTCTTCTGGTAGACACACATGTCATCGATGTAACTATTTACACTCCGAAGGATGGTATATCCTAGTAGTAGTAGTAGAATTGAGATTTAATGCACTTTCTTCCCCGTCTTCCACTCTTCTTCCTCCTTTCTTCTTCTTCCTCCTCTCTTCCTGTAACATCCCAAATTTTCAATTTGGAATGTTATACATTAGATCATCATTGCATATCATATTTTATTTTTGCTTTTGGTTCGATCCTTGAAATTTCTACGCAACTCAAGGACCCATGGAGAGAGTTGGGGAATTCATTATTTTCATATTTGAGTTTTCTCAAATTTTGAGAATAGGATCATTTGATTTTTATTATTTTATCATCAATTATTTCTATTACAAAAATATGAGAGAGGGAATAAAATGACTTTCCCAAAATAAAGAAATATTGAGGATTTAATAATAAAATCAAATAAGATTTTATTTCGGAGTTTTTCGTTATTTTATTTGAATTTAGGAAAAATGTGCATTTTTCAAAATTGCATTTAGGCCCCAAATAAATGTTCACCTTGTGCGGCTTGATTTTAGAAACCCGGGAAAATTTATTTCCGGATTTTTGGAGTCCGTTTAGTATTTCTTTTTATTTTTCTTATGCGCGTAATTATTTAAAAAAACGCGCACCGACCTAATCGGGCCGTGTCCGCCTGGGACTCTGGCCCGGGCAGGCTTTAAAAGCCGGGGCAGCCCAGCCCCGAGACAAACCCTAGCCCGCCGCCCCTCGAACCCCGCACCACCGCCGCCAGCACCGCCGCCAGCGTCGCCCGCGCCACTCGCCGCCGCCAGCGCAGCCGCCCGCCGCCTCGCCGACCCGCCGCCCGAGGTCGCCTTGAAATCCATGCCGCCATTTTTTCGAAAAAACAATTCGGTTTTTCCGTCGGTTTTTTTAAGTTTCGGTTTTTTAATAGATCGGTTTTTCTGATTTATTTAATTAGCAAGCGTTCGTCCGTTTGTTCGTTCTAGCGAACGTACGTCTTTTTCTTTTTCTCGGATTAAATCCGCGATTTTTCTGATCGTGATTTCTGATCCGATTTTCGTTTTAGTATAACTTTTCGCTCGTTTATCGGAATCAGGCGATTCAAGCGTCTGGAGTTTCGTCTCGAAACCCTCTATCCGTTTAACGAACTTAAACAAGTTTTTGCTACTGTAAAATTTGACTTAGATCTAGATTAGTAGAACAAAGTTGTTTTCTTCCACCGTTTGACTTTCGTTGCTTCGTTCGATTTGATTCTTTTTGCAAACCGGAGTTCTTAAGTTGAACTTTCTGGTTAGTTCTCTTACTTGAGTTTTACCTATGCATTAGATGAGTACTTATTGTATGCTTGTTTGTTTGTCTGCGATAGAATACCCGGAGTGTGCCGCCTGTTACTTCGAGTTGCTAGGTTTCGCGGATCGTCAGCAAGGCAAGTAACACTTTGATCATAGCTTTTCTACTACCCAGTTTTATTGCATTAGATCAATCCTCAAACATTGCATGATTAGGATCTAATTAAATTGTGGGATGGGAAGTATTTGAGGTAGTACCTATCACCTGTTATATATATCAAACCTTTGGGAGTTACTTCTACGTTTGCCATTATGCCATGCTATGCTAGTAGACGTGGATTGGATGAGTGATATCCATGACAGATGTGAGTTTGTTAATTAATGTTTTATCTAAGGTGGCAACTTAAACACACATCTGGGTGGATTGAGGTACCTGGGTATTCCAGGATTGCCTGTTTTCTTTTGGACCGCCACCCAGGCTCAAAGGAATCATGAGATTTTTCATGCTAGAAACTTCCGTGTGCAGCCACAAGATATCTAGCATAGTTGACTAAGTCGTGCAAACTCTTAAAGTGGTAGACTAGCAGATGTAGGGGATGTAGGTGGTACGGTCTACCCGATCGTAAGGTGCTAGCGCTTCTAAAAGACTATGTCTCGGTCATCCGTCTTCTCAAACACCATGTAGTGCGAGAAACAAAATGGAGGCGATCGAGTCTTGTGGGGAAAAGTGCGCAAACCTCTGCAGAGTGTATTAAACTAATCATGGTTAGCCGTGTCCCCGGTTATGGACATCTTGAGTATCTAGTACCTGGATTATCGTGTGAATGTCAACATGTTACTCTAAATTAATTTTGTTGGGTTTTGTTAATGATGATGTTTAATTGGGATTGAGGATGCTCTCAACCATTCTCAATGTTTAACAACTACCATGATAGTTAAATAAATTTTATTCTGTTGTAGTAGGGAAAAATTGGCTTTACGCAAAACTGTAACCATAGAGCTTTCCACCAGCCAAATATGCATACAGTATAGCTGTTTCATTCCATTACTCTCTATGTGTTACCTTGCCAGCATATTCCATGTGCTGAACCGTTTCGGGCTGCAACGTTAATGTTGCAGACTTTTCAGACGACGATTAAGGAGTTTTTAGGTCGTGGTTCTATACTCAGTGATGCCGTTGGAGTTGATGGACTCACTTATCTTCCAAGCCTTCCGCTGTTATCGTTATTACACTTGTAGAAAAAGGGGCTTTGGTCCAGCCAGAAAATAGCATTAATCCCGGTTGCATTACAAACCGGGACTAATGTGAGCATTAGTCCCGGTTCAAGCGGTGAGGGAACCATACAGGCATTACTCCCGGTTCAAATGGGACCTTTAGTCCTGGTTCGTGGCACGAACCGGTACTAAAGGGTGCGATGCCCATTAGTACCGGTTCGTGGCACGAACCGGTACTAAAGGTTAGACCTTTAGTACCGGTTCGTGCCACGAACCGGTACTAATGGTGCAATTTTCAAATCCTACCCCCCCCCCCGGTGCATCGCCTTTTCAGTTTTGTAAAAAGCAAAAGAAAATGACAGAAACTTCAAAATTTAAAATCCTTCGAGAGGTAATTATGTTACTACATCTACTAGTTAGGAAAATTTAAAAACATAAATTTGGACATGTTTTGCAAAAAATGTAGGGAAAATGTAAAACGGCTATAACTTTTGCATACGATGTCGAAAAAAAACGGAAAAACGGCCTGTTTGCGAATTATTAGAATCCTCAAATTCTAAAAGGAAAAAAGTTATGCTCAAATTTCAATTTTTTTTTTGAATAATTATTCAAGAATATTAGTGTTACTAAATAATTATTCAAGAATATTAGTGTTACAAAATAATTATTTCAGTTTTTTAAATTTTGGTCAACTATGGTCAAACTGTTGTCAAACTGTGGTCAAACTACTTATTCAAGAAATATTAGTGTTACTAAAGAATTATTGATTTTTAGAACAATAGTTTCAAACTCAAATAGTGAAATGTGTGACTTCATGCTCAAGCTAAATTCCTGAGGGTTAATAGGATTGCCATCTTACTATTGTCAGGAAAACAACAAGTGCAGACTTAGAAATGAGGGAGAATAGAACTCAGAAGTTAAGCGTGATCAGGCTGGAGTAGTGAGAGGATGGGTGACCGTTCGGGAAGTTAGATGATTTGGAATGATGAGGGGTGATTAGAGATTAAAGGTTAAATTCAGCAATGATGAGGGGTGATTAGAGATTAGATGTTAAAATAATTTAGAAATTTGAAATTCAAAAAAAAATTCAATTTTTTTTAGAAAAGAATTCAAAAAAATCATAAAATATCCTTTAGTACCGGTTGGTGTTACCAACCGGGACTAAAGGTGGACCTCCAGGAAACGGCCACGTGGAGGGCCTTTAGTCCCGGTTCCAGTTAGAACCGGGACTAAAGGGGGAGGCTTTAGTACTGACCCTTTAGTCCCGGTTCCAGAACCGGGACTAAAGGCCCTTATGAGCCGGGACTAAAGGCTCTTTTTCTACTAGTGTTAGATGGCCTTAAGCCATATTTATTGTAATAAGTTCTATATTGAGACACTCGATGTAATAAGTGTGTGATTGCTACTCTGTTATAAATCCTTCGAGTACTGTGTGGTGTCAGCATTACTGATCCAGGGATGACACCGGAGCACAGAGATTGGACCGTTTGAGGTCTGGTCGCTACAGAGATGGTATTAGAGCACACGTTGACTGTAGGACACGACCACTAAGCTAAAGACCTAGATCACTACCTACTCTCTTCTCTTCTGACTCCTCATCTTTTCTACACTTTTAGGATGGCGGATGCAAGGAACAAGTTCACGCAACCGGATGAAGATACACCCTTTGGACGTCACTTGAAGGAAGTCACTAGATACCTGAACATAGGAGTACCAAGCTTCACCGAAACCTACAACGCCACTTTACCTGAAGAAGAGCGCTGGATGATTCAAGTTCAAGTTCCAGGAAGGACGTTCATGCCAGTCACCGAGCCCATAGAGTTTTCTTTTGATGCACCAACTTGGAATCTAGGAAAGGGCATGGCAGCTCACATCGCCATGGGACGCATTGGAGAAGTCTACCGCAATGATCTCAAGGATACTATCTACCAGATTGGTGGGCGACGAGATGAACATTGGGAGATGATCAGCACTAGGAAGGATAGATCAGTTGCAGTTTTTATCCAGGAGTTAAACCAGCACATTCGACGATAGGAGAACCAGATGTGCGCCGACATGATAGACGTGAAGAAGGCAAGGACAAGAATCAAGGAACTGGAGGAAGAACTCAAGGCTACACGTGAAGATTATGAAGAAGAAATTGAGGTATTAGTGGACAAGAATGCTGACCTAACAATGAAGATCGGGATATTTATGGGAGGCCCTACACCAGTAGATGAAGATGAAGAACCCAAAGAGATACGCCCGGAAGAATACATCATCATCGACGACACCGACTCGGACCCAGATGATAGCGATGATGACTATGTTGATGAAGCCGGAGCAGATATCATGGAGTCTGCAATCGAAGAATATTTTTAGACCACCTCATCAATAGTAGTAGTCCACCATGTAAATACTATAGTCCGAGCTCTTTTGCGATAGTTAGATCGATTGTATGCCCTTGTTTGATTGAATGAAGTGAATTGTTTGCTTTTGCCTCATGTGCATATGGGTAGTGTTTTCTCTTTAGACCTCTCTATTCTTACATCTCATCTTTTCTAAACCCTCAGATGCCTTCGAGACGTGACCCCGCATTTACCTTTCCACTGGAGTTCACCTAGTTGATCCAGCAGCAGAACACATTGATGCAGTTGCTAGTCCAGAATCAGAATCAGGGGAACAACAACAACAACCCACCACCACCACCTGTTGATCACTTAGCCCGTTTTTTTAGGTTGAATCCGCTAGTGTTTTCCAGTAGCACCGAGCCGATAGTAGCAGATGATTGGCTCCGCAAGACAGCTAGGGAGTTGACCACAACAGGGTGCACAGATGCGGAGAACGTGAAGTTTGCCGCACATCAGCATGAAGGACCCGCAGCATCATGGTGGGAGAATTTCACAGCCACTTTCCCTGTCGACACTGTCACATGGGACCAGTTTCAACAGGCTTTTCGTACTGCCCATGTTCAGCAGGAGCTATGGCCATGAAGAAGCGTCAGTTTCGCAACTTGCGCCAAGGAGGACGAACAGTTGGCCAGTATGTGGAGGACTTTAGTAAATTAGCATGTTATGCCCAAGATGACGTTGCTATGGATGCAGCTAAGCAGGAGAAGTTTCTGGAAGGACTAAATGATGAGTTGAGCATGTAGTTGATGGTAGCAACCTTCAACAACTACCAGGAGTTGGTAGATCGTGCTCTTATGATTGAAGGGAAGCAGCAGCAAATTGAGAATCACAAGAGGAAGTATGGACAAGGAAAGTACAATTCTGGAGCTCAGCAGAAGCCACGTTGTACCCCTAGATCGGGAGGACATTTTCAGCATACCCATGGAGGAGGTAGCTCGCACAATCACAATGGCCCCAGGAATGGTAATGGTAATGGAGGAAGCAACGGCCAGAACCGCACCAACCCATCAACCGCAGCCAAGAAAGACCTGAGCCAAGTCACTTGCTTTAAGTGTTCGAAGACCGGACATTATGCAAATGAATGTCCTGAATTACAAAATGGAAATAGCAATGGAAGCTCTGGGAAGAAGCCGAACCCTTTCAACAAGGGACAGGTGAACCACGTTAGCGTGGAGGAGGTTGAAGCTCAGCCTGATGCAGTAATAGGTAAGTTTTTGGTTAAGTCATTTACTGCACTCGTTCTTTTTGATACTGGTGCATCGCATTCATACATCTCAAGGGGATTTTTGGATAAGTATAACCTGTCAACCCAAGCCCTTAGGTCACCCATGTTAGTAACCTCGCCTGGAGCAGAATATGTGGCTAGTCGATGGTGTGATCGGTTACCATTAAGGATTGGTAACTATGTTTTTTCCTCAGACCTAATAGTATTGGAATCCCAAGGATTGGATGTGATATTAGGCATGGATTGGTTATCAAAGTATGAAGGGAATATTGAATGTTCTAGTAAGTCAATCTTGCTTACCACCCCAGAAGGGAGAAGGATCAAGTATGTATCCTGACATGTGCCAAAGAGGACTCAAGTAAATTTCTTATCATGAGTTGTGCAGGAGGAAGTACCAGTGGTAAGGGATTTCCCTGAAGTATTTCCAGAAGAGTTGCCAGGCATGCCACCGGATAGAGATATTGAGTTTTTGATTGAGTTATTGCCAGGCACAGGGCCAATATCAAAGAGACCATACAGGATGCCTGCAAAGGATTTGGTGGAGATTAAGAAGCAGATTAAAGAGTTACTGGATAAGGGATATATTCGCCCAAGTTCTTTGCCTTGGGATCGCCAGTACTTCTAGTGGAGAAGAAGGATGGATCATTAAGGATGGTTGTTGATTATCAAGGATCGAATGAAGTAACGATCAAGAACAAGTACCCACTACCAATGATCAATGATATGTTTGATCGATTGCAAGGAGCCAAGGTATTTTACAAGATCGATCTGCGATCAGGATACCACCAGTTGAAGATTCGAGAACAGGATATTCCTAAGACAGCTTTTACCACCAGGTATGGGCTGTACGAGTATACGGTTATGTCATTTGGTCTGACTAACGCACCTGCATATTTTATGAACATGATGAACAAAGTGTTTATGGAGTTCTTGGATAAGTTCATCGTGGTGTTCATTGATGATATCCTGATTTACTCGAAGAATGAAGAGGAGCATAAGGAACATTTGTGATTGGTACTTGAGAAGCTTAGAGAACATCAGTTGTATGCCAAGTTCAGCAAATGTGAGTTTTGGTTGAAGGAAGTAGGATTCCTCGGACACTTTATATCCGAGGAAGGAATAGTAGTTGATCCCACAAAAGTTGATACCGTGACCAAGTGGGAAGCACCAACCACGGTTGGAGAGATACAGAGTTTTCTTGGACTCGCAGGATACTACCGGAGATTTATTGAGAATTTCTCAAAGATTGCGAAGCCTATGACGGAGTTGTTGAAGAAAGATACCAAGTTCATATGGATGGAGGAATGTGAGGCTAGTTTCCAGGAGTTGAAGAAACATTTGGTTACTTCACCAGTGTTGATTTTGCCAGACCAGACCAAGGATTATGAGGTGTATTGCGACGCTTCACGTCGAGAACTTGGAGCAGTGCTTATGCAGGAAGGGAGAGTTGTTTCATATGCCTCAAGACAACTGAAACCTCATGAGTTGAATTATGCTACGCATGATTTGGAATTAGCAGCTGTAGTGCATGCATTGAAAACATGGAGACATTTCCTCATTGGAAACCATTGTGAGGTGTACACGGATCATAAGAGTTTGAAATACATTTTCACACAGAAGGAGTTAAACCTCAAACAAAGGAGATGGTTGGAGCTCATCAAGGATTATGATATGAGATTGCATTACCATCCCGGAAAGGCTAATGTAGTAGCTGACGCATTAAGCCGTAAGAGCCATGTCAATACATTAATGATGGGAGAAATACCAAGGGAGTTAGCAGAAAATCTTCGTGAACTATGTTTGGAAATAGTTCCGAGAGGCTATGTAGCAGCATTGGAGATTCAGTCAACTTTGATGGATAGAATCAGAGAAGCTCAGAAGACTGACAAGGAGATTGCCACTATAAAGGAGAAAATAAGCGAAGGAAAGTCTAAAGGATTTCGTGAGGATGAGCATGACACCCTATGGTTTGAAGACCGTGTTTATGTGCCCAATGACCCGGAGATCAGGAAGTTGATACTGCAAGAGGCACATGCTTCACCATATTCGATTCACCCAGGAAATACCAAGATGTATTAGGATTTGAAGGATATTTTCTGGTGGACCGGAATGAAGAAGGATATTGCGGAGTATGTAGAAGTTTGTGATGTGTGTCAGAGAGTAAAGGCAGAGCATCAGAAGCCAGCAAGATTGTTACAACCATTACCGATACCCGAATGGAAGTGGGATAAGTTAGGCATGGATTTTATCACGGGATTACCCAGGACTCGTTCAGGCTATGACTCGATTTGGGTTGTAGTCGATCGGTTGACGAAGGTAGCTCATTTCATTCCAGTAAAGACCACTTACACTAGTGCTAAGTTGGCAAAGATATACATGAACAGAATCGTATGTCTGCATGGAGTTCCGAGGAGTATCGTATCAGATAGAGGAACCCAGTTTACCTCAAAGTTCTGGAAGCAGTTGCACGAAACTTTGGGTACCAGGCTAGAATTCAGTACAGCTTTTCATCCACAAACAGATGGACAGACCGAGAGAGTCAATCAGATTTTGGAGGATATGCTGAGAGCTTGTGCGCTAGATTACGGATCTAGTTGGGATGACAATTTGCCATATGCAGAGTTCTCTTACAACAACAGTTACCAAACCAGTTTAAAGATGGCCCCTTTCGAAGCTTTGTACAGAAGGAGGTGCAGGACACCGTTGTCCTGGGACGAAGTTGGAGACCGCCAGTTGTTTGGACCTGATTTGATTAAAGAGTCTGAACAGAAGGTGAAATTGATTCGCGATAGGCTCAAGGTAGCTCAGTCCAGACAGAAGAGTTATGTAGATTCTAAACGCAAGGAGACTGTTTACGAAGTTGGAGATAGAGCTTATCTTCGAGTATCCCCACTTCGGGGAACAAAGCGTTTTGGGGTTAAAGGAAAGTTAGCGCCATGATTTGTAGGACCATGTCGAGTTTTGGAGCGTATGGGAGAAGTGGCCTACAAGTTGGAATTGCCCGAAGGATTGTCAGGAGTTCATGATGTGTTCCATGTTTCTCAGTTGAAGAAGTGTCATGCGGAGACGGCAGACATACCCTTGAGAGGCACAGTGCCATTGGAAACAATTCAGTTGGATAAGATTTGACCTATGAGGAGAAACCAATTAAGATTCTCGAGTTTGCCAGCCGAGTCACTCGCAGCAAGGTTATCAAGTTTTGCAAAGTTCAGTGGAGCCACCCTCACCTATTTTCTAGCCAACCCGAATCTCGAGGGCGAGATTCATCTTAAGGGGGTTAGGTTTGTAACATCCCAAATTTTCAATTTGGAATGTTATACATTAGATCATCATTGCATATCATATTTTAATTTTGCTTTGGTTTGATCCTAGAAATTTCTAGGCAACTCAAGGACCCACGGAGAGAGTTGGGGAATTCATTATTTTCATATTTGAGTTTTCTCAAATTTTGAGAATAGGATCATTTGATTTTTATTATTTTATCATCAATTATTTCTATTACAAAAATATGAGAGAGGGAATAAAATGACTTTCCCAAAATAAAGAAATATTGAGGATTTAATAATAAAATCAAATAAGATTTTATTTCGGAGTTTTTCGTTATTTTATTTAAATTTAGGAAAAATGTGCATTTTTCAAAGTTGCATTTAGGCCCCAAATAAATGTTCACCTTGTGCGGCTTGATTTTAGAAGCCCGGGAAAATTTATTTCGGGATTTTTGGAGTCCGTTTAGTATTTATTTTTATTTTTCTTCTGCACGTAATTATTTAAAAAAACACGCACCGACCTAACCGGGTCGTGTCCGCCTGGGACTCTAGCCCGGGCAGGCTTTAAAAGCCGGGGCAGCCCAGCCCCGAGCCAAACCCTAGCCCGCCGCCCCTCGAACCCCGCGCAGCCGCCGCCCGCCGCCGCCAGCTCTGCCGGCCGCCCGCGCCGCCCGCCGCCGCCCGCGCCGCCGCCGGAGCCGCCGCCCGCTGCCTCGCTGACCAGCCGCCCGAGGTCGCCTTGAAATCCGTGCCGCCATTTTTTTTGAAGAAACCGTTCTGTTTTTCCGTCGGTTTTTTAGTATCGGTTTTTTTAATAGATCGGTTTTTATGATTTATTTAATTAGCGAGCGTTCGTCCGTTCGTTCGTTCTAGCGACGTACGTCGTTTTTCTTTTTCTCAGATTAAATCCGCGATTTTTCTGATCGCGATTTCTGATTCGATTTTCGTTTTAGTATAACTTTTCGCTCGTTTATCGAAATCAGGCGATTCAAGCGTCTGGAGTTTCGCCTCGAAACCCTCTATTTGTTTAACCAACTTAAACAAGTTTTTGCTACTGTAAAATTTGAGTTAGATCCAGATTAGTAGAACGAAGTGGTTTTTTTCCGCCGTTTGACTTTCGTTGCTTCGTTCGATTTGATTCTTTTTGCAAACCGGAGTTCTTAAGTTGAACTTTCTGGTTAGTTCTCTTTCTTGAGTTTTACCTGTGCATTAGATGAGTACTTATTGTATGCTTGTTTGTTTGTCTGCGATAGAATACCCGAAGTGTGCCGCCTGTTACTTCGAGTTGCTAGGTTTCGCGGATCATCAGCAAGGCAAGTAACACTTTGATCATACCTTTTCTACTACCCAGTTTTATTGCATTAGATCAATCCTCAAACATTGCATGATTAGGATCTAATTAAACTGTGGGATGGGAAGTAGTTGAGGTAGTACCTATCACATGTTATATATATCAAACCTTTGGGAGTTACTTCTATGTTTGCCATTATACCATGCTGTGCTAGTAGACGTGGATTGGGTGAGTGATATCCATGACAGATGTGAGTTTGTTAATTAATGGTTTATCTAAGGTGGCAACTTAAACACGCATCTGGGTGGATTGAGGTACATGGGTATTCTAGGATTGCCTGTTTTCTTTTGGACCGCCACCCAGGCTCAAAGGGATCATGAGATTTTTCATGCTAGAAACTTCTGTGTGCAGCCACAAGCTATTATGGGCTCTAGCATAGTTGACTAAGTTGTGCAAACTCTTACAATGGTAGACTAGCAGATGTAGGGGATGTAGGTGGTATGGTCTACCCGATCGTAAGGTGCTAGCGCTTCTGAAAGACTATGTCTCGGTCATCCGTCTTCTCAAACACCATGTAGTGCGAGAAACCAAACGGAGGCGATCGAGTCTTGTGGGGAAAAGTGTGCAAACCTCTGCAGAGTGTATTAAACTAATCATGGTTAGCCGTGTCCCCGGTTATGGACATCTTGAGTATCTAGTACCTAGATTATCATGTGAATCTCAACATGTTACTCTAAATTAATTTTGTTGGGTTTTGTTAATGATGATGTTTAATTGGGATTGAGGATGCTGTCAACCATTCTCAATGTTTAACAACTACCATGATAGTTAAATAAATTTTATTCCGTTGTAGTAGGGAAAAATTGGCTTTACGCAAAACGGTAACCATAGAGCTTTCCACCAGCCAAATATGCATATAGTATAGCTGTTTCATTCCATTACTCTCTATGTGTTACCTTGCCAGCATATTCCATGTGCTGGCCCGTTTCGGGCTGCAACGTTAATGTTGCAGACTTTTCAGACGACGATTAAGGAGTTTTTAGGTCGTGGTTCTATACTCAGTGATGCCGTTGGAGTTGATGGACTCACTTATCTTCCAAGCCTTTCGTTGTTATCGTTATTAGATGACCTTAAGCCATATTTATTGTAATAAGTTCTCTATTGAGACACTCGATGTAATAAGTGTGTGATTGCTACTCTATTATAAATCCTCCGAGTACGGTGTGGTGTCAGCATTACTGATCCAGGGATGACACCGGAGAATAGAGATTGGACCGTTTGAGGTCTGGTCGCTACAGTTCCCCATTGTCGGCTGCACACCATTTCCCCCCGCTCACTGCTCGCCCGCCCGCGCTATCTTCTTTGGTAGCTCGCGCATACCATATCCCCCCGCTCACTGCTCGGCCACACGAGGAGAAGCTTCTTTGCTCGCCCACCCGAATCCACTTCCCAGCTAGCTCGCAGGCACCGAAAACCCCAATGGCAGAACCGACTGACACGCAGAGCCACGATTGGAATTCCCTCTCCGATGTTCTCTTGGAGAAGATCTGTAATCGTATGGACCTACTCAGCACCGTCCGTCTGGCCGCATGCTCGATGTCTTTGTACCGTCTACTCATCTGCAACCGGCCGACTCTTTTGAAGACACCCTACTTGGTGATGCCCGATCCTCGCAGGTGGCCCAGACACCGACTTGCCAATCCTACGGAGGTTGCCGTGGTGCCCCTCGACATGCTACCACTACCCGTCCACATGTCCTTCATGCGCGGCCACTACTGGGCGGGCATGAAGACCAACTGGATCGTCCTCATCCACCCATCCGGTAGTCCGTGGCGTCTCGTGGATATCTACACCCAGCGAGAGATCACCCTTCCATCGTTGGATACCGCCGCCATCGAGCCTCACGGCCCGCCGGACACTCCTGCCTACTATGCACGAGACGCGTCAAGCTTTTGTCTCGACCTCTGTTTGCTGAAAGTTGTAATCTATGAAGTGCCAACACCATCAGAAGACTACATGGGTTACAAGCTCATTGCGTCGTTCAACATGGGATTAGTCTATCTGGAATCCGGTCGCCATACATGGTTATCGCTCATCGTCAATCCTGTTGAGGCAACATTTCTGTCTGATGCTATAGTGCATGATGGCATCGTTTACGCGGTCGACGCACAGATTGGCTTCCTATACTGGTGGAATCTATCATCGTGTAATTGTTCTATCTCATCTCATCTTTACCTTATGAATACGACTGCCTGTTCATTGTTACAAATTTAGAATAGATAGTATGTCTATAACCACATCATTGCTATATGTTCCTCTCATTTCCTAGATTTTATGACCACACATGTTATTGTTAGAGTTGATATGAGAACAATTGGCATCTAATGATTGTTAGAATAGATATTATGAGCATAACATCATGATTGCTATATGTTCCTCTCATTTCCAAGATTTTTATAACAACGCATGTTATTGCTTATAGTTGATCTAAGAACAGTAGTAGTAAGTGCTATGGTAGAATATGAGTAGGCTCTATTATAGATGTTTTCCTCTCATTGTTACATGATGTTTGAACCATGACATATTGCTAGAATATGAAAGCCATTGGCTTATTTTTTAACTTGGGGTATGATTATGACCATGGCATTGCAATTCTCTATCTATGATATGTGTCACTGTTATAATAATCTTAATTCCACACATACTCTGCACATGATTGTTTATTTTTGTCCTTTCGGTCTCCAATTTGTGTTGTTGTAGCAGACGCAAATGCGCTGGCCTTCATGATTCCAGGATCTGGAATCTTACCAGCCGATGGGTGGTGGTTTGTCGCTCATTCAGCTGACGGCGGTCATTTGATGCTCATTCGCACGTACCAAATTGACCAAACCATTACATCAAACCACATGTAGTACAATGCCTGGGGTGTTCGTGACATTGATGGCTATGGCTGCTTTGTGTTCGAGAAAGATCCCAGCCCCATTGGGCCAGGCGTATTCAACTGGAGGCGGGTTTACAGCCTCGGCAACCACTCCATGTTCCTCGGGCTTAATTATCTGGTCATCCAACCAATCATCGATCATATCACCGACGATGATTACCGTGCTATGCAACTTCCATTCGTCAGGGGGACTGTGTTTACACATCATACCATGGGTTTCATGAATCAGCATATCCAGAGATTCACCGACACAGCTTGTTGCCAGATAATCTTCAGTGTGTGGAAGGCATCAAGCTTCCATGCGATGGATGGCTTTTGAAAACCCGACATGCGGCGATGTGGTTCATGCCAATAGCAAATATGCACAACTTGATTCGTACTGATATCTAGACTGACCCATGTATTTTGCTGCTGTAGCACGATCCTCTTTTGTTGGATATTATGTATTGTTGTTAGTTTGAAGCACTCCTCTGGGATCAAGTGCATCCTAACTCACCTGCGTAGGATGTACTGATAATGATGATAGAGATGTTGTGCAGTATATATATATAAACACTATTCTGATCACGTGATTGGAATAATATTCTGATCACAACCTGAACTGCCTGAGTAACGCACTTGGACTTCCCTATGTACGAACCCGACCTTCGGGCTATCTTTGCAACCGTGGCTTCCCTCGGTAATTATTCTTTTTAGTCGTATTCTATATGATGTTAGTGTAATCTAGAAACGTTTTTTAGCAACTAAATACCGGTTTTAAATAGGAATCTCGCTCGTTGGCGGATTTTGCTCTCGGGTCGTGATCAAATTGCGTTTTTTGCAATTTTACTGCCTGAGTTGTTCGACCTGAACTTCTCCTAGTGCTAGGTTGAACTTCCGCCAACATTGCCCAAATGGGGCTTGCGATATACCTTTAGAAAGCTACGGACACCAGTGTCATGCCCCAAGTTAAATTTTTGGTAAAATGTAAGCGGTTTAAGAGCAGTTTTGAAAACCATTTTTTTCATACAAGAAATGTGAATCATATTTTCGATCGCATTTCATTTTTCTCATATTTAATAACGAGGAAAACCTTGCTTTTTAATTCATTTTTCTCATATTAAACACACACCATGTAGTACATGAATTTTTTCCATTTTTATAATTTTAATTTTTGTTTTCCTTATTGAAATCAAATTGCTCCCAAATAATAATTGGACATCTTTGTGGATTGAGAGAATTATTTTAAACGCAAAAACACAACATCTTTTTTGTGTTTTTCAACAATGAAATACATGGTGAACCTCTCTCACAGAAATTTCTGAACTTCCCCGCGTTGAGCACATGAACTTCTAGCAAGAAAATTTTAAACTTTGCATTTTTATTCTTTTTTCTCATTCGAAATGCACACCGTGCAATACGTGAACTTTCGTTAGTAATCAATTTGGACTTCTCTCTATTTCGCTTTAGTAACGGAAAAATCAAATTGTTTATAGACATTGAACTGCTCTAACTTTTTTGTTTGAACTTGTTTTGTGACTTTTTAGAATGCGAAGATTGGAGTTTTGTTAGAAACATTGAACTTCGTCGTTATTTCAAATCGAACTTATTGGTTTTATTCTTTAATAACCGGAAAAAACTTATTTTTCAATTGTACTTGTTAGATTTATTCTCTAGTAACGAGAAAACTTCAGTTTTTTACATACATTCAACTAGTTCGTTTGTTAAAATTGAACTTCTTGGTTTTATCATTACTATTGGAGGAAAGTGCCAAAAATGGCACTAATTTTTTTACTTCTAAATCCTAGGTTTTAATATACTTTGAACTTCTTTGTTATTTTAATTTGAACTTTACACTTTTTATTTGTTTTGAGTAAAGTTATTTTTTTAAAATAAAAATAAATTAGACTAATTTTTTATTTTTGATCTTCATGGTTAATTATTTAATAATAACGGTTATCTATGTTTTTTTAATGAATGAAAAATCCTAGTATTTTAGTAAACATCGAACCACTTCATTATTTTGTTTTGAACTTCTGGGTTATTTTTTAAACAAGAAAATTATTTTAAATCTTATTTAGTTTTTATTTTTTTTATTTTTTTTACTTTCTGCATTTTATTATTTATTAACGAGAAAACAACTAAGTTTTTTAACATTCGAACTTCTCTCTTTTTTTACTTTGGGCTTCTTAGAAAAATATGGTTTTACATAAGCAGACAATTTTCTAGGTTTTAAAATTTCAACTTCTAGGTTTTTTAACCTTCTCGGTTATTTTCAAATAGAGCTCCTACGGTTTTCAAATTTGAAGTTCTACATTTTTGTGACCTTCTCGGTTATTTCAAATTGAACTTCTTGGGTTTTCAAAATCCATTTTTTATAAACTTTTTTTGAATTGTTCTGTTATTTTCAGTTGGCCTTCTCTCTTATTTTTGGAAACGAGGAAAATCTAACTTTTAACAGCTTTCCTCTGCGTCGAGCAAAAGCGGAGAAGTTAATTGGTTTGAGATAAAAATTTGAACTTCGAAATTTGTGATTCATGAATTCGTTGGTAGTAATACATGAACTTTCTAAGTTGCAAAACATGCACAAAAAGAGAAGAAGGGAGGATGTAAAATGAGTGTGCAAAAACTGTAGAAATTTGGGTATAATTTGAGCATAAGAATCAGCAGCAAAAAGAGAGTGCACGCTTACAAACAATATTTCTCAAATGACCTGGCCACACAGTAACTACATGCACCCAATCCTTTTTACATAAAAAATGCACTAACTAGTGCTGGACTTGCATGTTTCCATCTTGTCTCACATTATCCACAAAGTGATGATGTGTTATCTTCTCCGTGCTATTCTTCTTCCCTGTACTCTCAAACAAGCAACATCTTGATTTCAGAAAGCAACTGTAATGGTGGCCAATTTTTTGGAGAAGCTTCCATGCACTCTTCTTTTTGCAGCTGTACTTTCCCATCAAGAGAAGCTGACCTGCAATGATGGCCCATTTTCTGGCGGGATTCAGGAGTTGGGTTTTCTGTCAATGCACATGTAGCGACAGATGGAGTACTCATGACCTACCCAAGGCGCTGCCGGTGACTTTCCCAGGGCGCTGCATGTGACCTGCCCAGGACGGCACCGCACCTCGGATGACGCTGGATCCAGGGGACGACACATGCGTCAGGTCCGCTCGGCGTCCAAGGGATGGAGGGGATCAGAGGAAAGACGGCGCCGCCGCCGTCGGGACAACACCGAGAGATGGATTCGGCGACGGTCTGCGTGAGGTTGACGGCCGGCGGAGTAGCATGCCGCAGGTGAATGGCACGGGTGCTTTTTGCAAGAAGCGTGCGGGACGGAGGGTGACGTCGCATTGGAAGCAGGGGGAGGCCGCCACCGTAGTGGATTCAGGGGGAGGGAGGCCGCCGCGTCGGTGGATTCAGGGGGAGGGAGGTCGCCGCTGTGATGGATTCAGGAGGAGAGAGGCCACCATCGCGGTGGATTCAGGGGGAGGGAGGCGGCGGCTTGTGGCATCCGGGGACCGGCGATGGCACTCGGGAACCAGGGCCCTTCGGCGGCGCACGGGGATCCATGGACCGGCAAAAGCACGCCGGCGTTCCAGAGCCACGCCGCCGTTGGGGAGGAGGGGAGATCGCTGCGGGGGAGGAGGGGAGGTGGCGCGCCGGCCGCGGGGGGACGAGGGGAGGTGGTGCGCCGGCCGCGGGGCAGGAGGCGCTCCGCTGTGGGGACGAGGGTCAGGGATGGGGCCGAGAGGTGGAAGAGTGAGTGGTGGGGCTCGGTGTGATCCAAATAGTAATTCTAATCCCAGGACAACACTGCGCCCTATATATACAACACTATTCTAATCTCAGGATTAGAATAGTTATTTGAATCATGTCAGACCCTATATATATAGGGCGCAGTGTTTCTGAGATCACCGATCGGTGAAAAAATAGAAAAAACTGCCCCACCCCGCCCCTAACCTAAACTCCCCCGATCCCATCTGGCCCTCCCCCAAACTGCATCGTGCCACCGCCGCCTCTCTCACCGCCCCGCGCCGCCGGCGGGCCCCGGCCACCTCTCGCGCCGTCGCTTGGCCCCAACCACCTACAACACTTCGGCCACCCCCACCAAGAACCCCCACGCCGCCGCCGTCACCCCCCACCGCCGCCGCCCCCGCCAGGAAGCCAAGCCGGTGCAGCGGCCACCACCTCCACCCGCCGGTGCAGCCACCGGCCCCGGCCACGCGCACCACCGCGCCCCAGCTCCACTGGCCCCACCGACTCCTTGATCCACTAGCACCGGCACCGTCGCCCCAACCTTCATCTTCCACTGTCGCCGACCTCCTTCTTGGACCACCTCGCCGCCGCGCCCCGTAGACTCAGATCATCGCCGACCTTCCTCCCCAGCTTCCACCGCGGAGGTGGCCTCCGTTTGCCGTCAACCGCCTCCACGATCTGCCCTAGGGCGCCCCCGCGACCTAGCCCAGGGCGCCCCGCGACCTTCCCATGGCGCCCCCGCGACCTGCCCATGTCTCCAGGTGCCTCAACACCTTCGCAACGCCTCACTCCCGTGGCATGTCTCCAGGTGCAGCAAACATCAACATTCCTTCTCACGACTATTTTCTTTTCTGAATTTTGGCTAGTACGGACACACGCAGAGGAAGAGAAGCACCTCTGAATCTGAAGTTTACATGAAAACTGAACTTCTACCTCTTTGCTATAGGAGCGGTCGTCGGAGTCCTTAATCGCTTACACTACTTGCTTTTAGCATCTTGTCCATGGATACAAGGCGATGTGTGGTGTGCGATTTCATTTTTGGATGGGCGCCATCGCGACCACCATCTGCCCTGTGCTCCGCATCCCGTCCGCCGTCGCGTCCGCCTTGCGTCCTCACGACCTCCACGGCCAGTCCACCAACACCCTTCGAGTGCGCCCTGAGCAAGGCGTAGGGTGCATGCTGAATGCGTTTGTTCATGCACTGGTGTGTGTGCGTGCTGGCGTTTGTGTGAGCGCTTGGTGTGTTGGTTGCGTGCTGTGATGTATGATGTGTAGATTTTTTTTGAAGTTCATGTTGTGAACCCAACTAAGTTTGAACACAAATGATCAGATCGCTACTGCTTTGTATTTGCTCCTATAGTAAAAATCTTGCTTCCCTGCTGCTGTTATGACCATGTGTTGTTTCAAAATGACTTTTTGTCTGAAGTTTAGTAGTATCTGTTGGTGCAAAAAAGTTGCTTCAGTTTCATGGGTCCCTCAAAAATGAATGGGAAAAAGGAGTTTTCTTCTCCAAAATGCATCACCGCTTTGAAGTGCTAATTATTCTTGTGTGCTTCTATCGAGGCTTGTGTTTCATGGAGAGAGAGACATAGAAATTGTGGAAATCGTTAATGTGTCATTTCTTTCTATGTACTTCGGAGACATTTTGTGTGAGAAAGAAAGGTTAATGACACATTCTTTTCAGACATACAGAGTGCTTTGGGATCCAATGTTTTCTACAGAAAATTATGCATTTGTGTCTTGCCAATGTAGCTAGCAACACATACTTTGTACAATGAAAAAATATTAGTTTCATGTGAGAAGTTCAAAAATAAAATAAGGACAAGTTCACGTATAGTAAAAGAAGTGCAAATAAAAAATGTAGTGAGCCATGTTTGTTGATATTTTAAAAATAAAATAAAATAAGAAAGGTGTTTGATGTTGTAACAAAGATGTATTTTTTCCAAATTCTAAAAACCCCAAGAAGGTCAAAATGAAATAATGGAATAGTTCAATTTTTTAACAAAGAAAACAAAATTTCCTCGTTTCTAAAAAAACATAGGAGTCAAATTTAAATAACGAAGCAGCTCAAATGTTATTAAAAAACTATGATTTCCATCGTTACCAATGAATAAACCAAGAAGTTCAACTTGAATAAATAGAACACTTCAAAAAATATAGAGAAAATGGATTTTACTCACACTACTAGGAAAAGGCCTACTAGTGGCGCACCAGTTTTGCCTACTAATGGCGCACTACTGGTGCGCCATTAGTAGCACGCCACTAGTATTTTTTACGCCATTAGTATACCACATACTAATGGCGCACCAGTAGTGCGCCATTACTATCTGACTTAGTAATGGCGCACCACATAGAAGTGCGCCATTAGTAATAATTTTTTTTCATTTTTTCTAAAAAAATTCATTTTTTTTAAAAATGATTTTTTTTTCAAAATTCAAATTTATTTATTTTTTCTTAATCTCGGGTCACTATGGCTTAATCTCGAGTCAATATGCTTAATCTCAGATCAAATCGCACTCTATGGTCAAACTTCCCAAAAGGTCACCCATCCTCACACTACTCGAGCCCAAGCACGCTTAACTTCATAGTTCTATCCAACCCGAGCACCACCTCACTTCACAGGCACTTGTTGATATATCTATCATATCAATCCTATTAAACCTTGCTGATGTCTAGGACTTTGTTCATGTTCATGAGTATGATGAAATTTTGAAAAAATATTTCAAACTTCCCGATCATATTACGTATCATATTTTGAAAAATAATTCAATTTTTTTTCAAAACCAATTTTTTTTGTTACTAGTGGCGCACCTAGCATATGGTGCGCCACTAGTAGGTTTGAAATTTTTTGAATTTTTTTGCCTCCGGATCTTACAAGCCCCGTAACTTTTTTTATGTTAGGTTTTTGGGGATTTTGAAAATGTTTAACGGGGTTCCTCCAGTTAAATTCGGATGTAACTTTTCGAGTAGATGATTTTTCATATAAAAAACTTTTTCATCCGAGTTTGTACGCAAAAGTTATGCCCATTTTTACAAATTCTCGAGAGATTTTGCAAAAAAGTTGAAAATTCATGTTTGTAAATTTTGCTAACAACTAGACCACATATCACATGGGAATCTTCTTTTCTTTTATTTTTTGAAATTCCTATCATTTTCTTTTATTTACTTTTTGAAACTGAAAAGGCGATCCACAAGGGTGGTGCATTCGGGCGAATGTGTGGGCCAAGTTACTAATGGCGCACCGTGGGAGTGGTGCGGCATTAATAGTTCAACTAGTAATGGCGCACCACCCCCACGGTGCGCCATTAGTAGTTTTGAAAAAAAAAATATTTTTTTTACTAATGGCGCACCGTGGGAGTGGTGCGCCATTACTAGTTGAACTAGTAATGGCGCACTAAAAAATTTAAAATTTCTTTTTACTAATGGCGCACTGTGGGAGCGGTGCTCCATTACTAGTTCAACTAGTAATGGTGCACCACTCCCACGATGCGCCATTAGTAGTTTTGAAAAAATTAAAAAAAATTGTTACTAATGGCGCACCATAGATGTGGTGCGCCATTAGTATTTGGACACTAATGGCGCACCACATGTCTGGTGCGCCATTAGTGTCATTTCCATGTATAGCCCTTTTCCTAGTAGTGTCATTTCTACAAAAAATCTAGAAGTTCAAATTATAATAACAAGAAGTTCAATATTTATTAGAAAATCAGGATGGTGATATTAAAAAAATAGTGTAGTTTAATTTTTTAAAACCAAAATTTCCTGTTTCTAAAAAAACCTAGAAGTAAAAAAGGCAGATCAGTTCACTGTCTATAAAAAACTCAGATATTTTCATCTAACCGAGAGAAATGCGGTTTGATAACTGCCAGAAGTTCACTTACTACACGGTGTGCATTTGCATGAAAAAAAGAATCAAAAAGCAAAGGCCGAAATTTGTTTTACTAGAAGTTCAAGTGCTCGGCTTGAGAAATTTCAAAAATTCTTGTGAGGGAGGTTCAACAAAAAAACGTGACAGAAGTTCTAGGTGAAAACAATGAGAAGTTCAATACTGCAAAGAATGCATTTTAGATAGTAATATAAGAGTAGAAAACAAAAAGGTTAAAAGGTTTGTTGCAAGATGTTCACGTGCTCCCCCTCGGTGAAGATCAAGATCTCTAGTGTGAGACGTCCGACCTTCAATTATATATAAAAAATAGGCAAAAAACAACGTTGTATTTTCCATTTATAAAACTGCTCTTAAACGATAAAAATTTGTAACGTGTGTCTACATGAAAAAGATGCTCCTATTCATAAGCTTTCCAATGGTATATTATATGTTATATTCCGATGAATGGTTTAAAAGTTTTATGTATAGCATTAAAAACACATTTTTACGCATTCAAAAAAATATTTTGAACGGCCGCGAGTATGAAAAACTGAACACCACGAAAAATTTGCGTGTTTGCAATAGCTTTCCATCAGCATATCATTTTCTCAATTCCGGTAAGTGGTTTGGGAGTTACAGGCAAAAACATGACGTCATAAACAGAGTGAAGTTCAAACAGACGTGCCCGGGAAGTTCAATTACTTCACATAGTGCATTTCCATTCGCGATGAAGGCAGAAATTATGATCTCATCTTTTTCTAATTTACTTTAAAACAGCATGAATATCATTTGTGTAAGTTCAAGTCCTCATCGGAGAAAATTAAAAAAAAATTACCGTGAGAGAGATTTGTACAAAAATAATATCGTTTATGTAACACTGACGAATGAATGAGAAAATTAAAACGAAAATACGTCACAGAAGTTCAACGTGAAAACAACAGAAAGTTCGACTACTATAGTGAAAGAATTTGAGATGAAAAACTTTTAAAATTGTCGCGAGTATGAAAAAACGATCAACACGAGAAAGTTGCGTGTTTACAGCAGCATCCCATTGGTATATCACTTGCTCAATTACGGTGAGTGGATGGAGAGCTACGAACAGTGGATGGAGAGCTACGGCCAAAAAAAGCACGTGAAAAACAGAGTGAAGTTCAAGTAGACATGCCGAGTAGTTCAGGTTCTTCACGCGGTGCATTTTTGAAGAATCTGTTTCACGATAAAGGTAGAACGAACAATCTCGCCATTTTCGAGATTACTTGAAAACAACAAGGAATCACAGAAAACCATCAACATGAATTTTTTCGCATTTTCCGTAGCTTTTCAGTGGTATATTATTTGCCCAATTCCGATAAAGTTTATAGAAATTACAGCAAAAATATGTTTTCAGCCATTTTCAAAACTGACATAAAACCGTAATTAATTAGGAGAAACAGTATATACAAAAAAGTTTCGCATTTCTTCAAGATTTCCAACACCATATCATTTGCTGCATTTGGATGTACGGTTAAAAAATTAGCTCAAAAATACAAACTCGGTGGAACTTGTACCGTTTTCTAAATTACTCTTAAACCAATCAAAATTAGAAAAAAACTTTCAAGATGAAAAAGTAACGCATTTTCATAAGCTTTCGAATGCCATATCATATGCCTCCATTGTATTAACCGTTTAGAAATGACATCGAAAAAATGAACTCAGCTGTTCGGTTTACGAAATTTTACGTTTTTTCAAATTACTCTTTAACCATTGGGAATTAGAGAAAACTTTCAACATGTGGAAGGAGCGGTTTTGCAGCAGCTTTCCAATGCCATATTATATGCCTCATTTCGATAAACGGTATAGAAATACAATCGAAAATACGATTCATGTTTTTTGTGCGAAGAAAAAACGGTTTTCAAAACTGCTCTTAAACAACTTGTATTTTGCCAAAAATTTAAGTTGGGTCATGATATTGGTGTTCATAGCTTTCCAACGGTGTATCGCAAGCCCCATTTGGGCAATGTTGGCGGAAGTTCAACCTATTTCACAGGGAAGTTCAACGTACTACTAGCGGGGCAGGTCAGGTTGTAATCAAAATATTATTCTGATCCCATGATCAGAATAGTGTTTATGTATATATATATATATATATAGACACACACACACACATTCGGTCTATTATGCTAATATTAGCAGAATAGTTATTCTTAAAACACTTCCGCACTGCACGCTCAACGCGAGAGCACTGCACTTTCTATAACAAGAGCACTGCAATACAAACTAGCGAACTTCATGTCGAAAAAAACTGCACGTAGTGTTTTTTCGGTACTGTTTTCGCTCTAATTTTTAACCGTTTATCAGAACGAGGCCTACAACATACCGTTGGAAAGCTATGGATTAGGCGCAACTTCGCAATGTTGAACACTTTTCGAGAACCCTCGCGGTTTAAGAGCAGTTTCAAAAACGGTGCGGCGAATGACGAGTGGCAGCGAGCGTATATTCGTGATTTTTTCTAAACCGCTCATCGGAATAAAGCAAATGATACACCATTGGAAATATATCATCGAGGCGCATCTTTTTCATATGCATTATTTTCTCTAATTCTTTACGGTTTAAGAGCAGTTTCAAATTTACTAAATCGTGGAATTATGTTTTTTTAAATTTTTGCAATTTTCCGTATTGTTTTCGCTCTAGTTTTTGAATCGTTTATCGAAATGAGGCGTGTAATACGTTGTTGGAAAGCTATGGACAAGGTGCAACTTTTATATATAGAAATGATTTTGAGATTCCTTACGGTTTTAAGTTAATTTTGGAAATGGTGCGGCGGACAACGGGTAGCAGCGGTCGTTTTTTGCGAATTTTTTACAAACCGCTTGTCGAAATGATTCAGTTGATATGCCATTGGAAAGATATCGACGAGACACAACTTTTTCATGTAGAACACTCTCTCTAATTCCTTACGGTTAAGGGCAATTTTACAATTAGCGAAATGCGGACACTCTGTTTTTCGCGACACCCAAATCAATGAGTGAACTTCATCCGACAGAAAACCACACTGCTTCAGTCAAAAATCGCACTGCATCAGAGAGTCAAGTGAACTTCATGATTTCTGTTGTCGGACGTACATTTTCTCAGACGAGTTTTTGTGAGTTTTCTCATCTTTTTTTTACAAACAAGAGTGGTCCTCAAAGACGAGGCAAGTGAACCACATGAAGGGATAAGTGAAGCGCAACACGAGTCTAAGTGAACCACATGATTTTTTTCCCTTTTTCTAAATTTTTAAAATTGCATGAGGACTACATGATCGATGTTAGAGAACTGCATTTTTCGGTTGGAGAAAGTGAACCACAAGGCAGAAATAAAAGGAAGTGAACTTCTTGCAATGTTATTTTTTTCTAGAGCTACATTTTTTCGCCTGTTTACTTTGTTCAAAACAAAAAGAACTGCATAGGACAGAGGAGCGAACCTCTCAAAAAACCAAAATTCTCTATATTAGGACATACTTAGCCACATTTTTTTCATGGGGTGAACCTCTAAGGCCCACCTAATGAACTTGATTGCTTTTTTTTCTCAGGGTGTGTGCAACAAAACCACTGAAATGAACTTCTATATAACACGATAAATTGCAAAAAGGACCTAAAATGAAAACCAATATTATCCGGTCTGTTTGGACATAGACTTCGCCGTGGACTACCTCTGACCACTGTCAGCAGCCACCATGGCCAAACACCATGCCCCCAACTGGCCATCCATGCCTCTAATATGCCCTCGACTGCAGAAGAGCACGATGCATGCCCCGCACCGCTGCACGACCCATCCAGCGCCCTTGTCGCCTGGTCTAGCATCACACCGGCGACCAACGACTTCAGCAGAAGGGAGGAGGCGCAGGGAGTTCCAAGGCCAGGACCTCGCCCACCTCCAGGCACCTTTTGCTCGTGATGTACTTCCACGACAGGGAGAGAGAGATGTAGGTCCCTGTACTGTGGACTGCAGTTACATGCGAAATCCGGGTACTGTCGATTCCCTCTAGACAAGAAAACCTCCTGCAAATAACAAAACAAAACAGTATCCTATGGTGAGCGGTGTAGTGAACCTCTCCATAGCTAATGAGTGAACAAGTTTCAGTGCTTACTGCATAGACAAATGCCTGCGACCTGCACCCAAACCAGCAAAGAGTTGCATGCATTAACATGGTCAAATTGAAACATACAGCAAGATGACTACTAAAAAAATACATAACAAGATGAACTACTTAAAAAAGTATGACCCAGTCACCCCTAGTGCAGTGCGCTTGTCCCCTCGCGAACAACAAGGAGTGGAGGAGAGAGCTGCAAAAACATGTCAATGCACTGCATGTAAAAATAGATGGTGCTTCCTTGGATAAATTACTATGGCGGAGACACACATACAGGTACTGGATATTTTCAACCATGTACTGATATATGTAGTAAGTAGTGTATGAAGGAAAGAGAAGTCTGGAAGTGCACCAAGTGATTGATTTCTTCACATTAAAGAACATGGTGACCAAATTCATGCCTGCACATAGAAGAGAAGAAACACATGTTACTGTTGCACCAAACACCAATAACACTATATACTGACTTGTTGTATACTACTCGTACTTGCATATACATTGAGAATTTGAGAGGATTTATGGTTCATATAAATTAAGAGAGAAGTGCACTGCAATAGTTATTTTGTTACGGTACAATTGCACTTCTTTTTGAAGTTTTTTGGGTGAGCGAACTGCGTGAGTAAATAAACATATTATGCCGATTCGGTTGAACTGCATGCCGCCACCAGCTATCCATACATATATATGACACAAACTGGTCTCTAAAATAATTAGTAAAAACAACCTGCAATAAAAAAATCACAAACAGAGGTCCTAAGGCTCCAGCAAATGCCTGAGAAATTCCAAGGGCGCCGTCGAACTACTTGTCCACGCCATAGACTAGCACTGGCAAACTGCATCACCCAACAGAGAACTACACCATCAGGGGAAGTGTACTGCACGCATGTGCGGGGGAGGCAGACTGCGCGCATGGCCAGTGCACTACATGCAGATGAGTTCCGCACCGCACAAGCGCGTCGCATGAACTGCACGGTGGGTAGAGTTCCTCCTCCTCTTCTCGCCTGAAAAAGCAATTGGTCACCTGAAAAGCAAGGAGCCATCGACAAGCATAAACCTGCATTAAGGATGGGGGAGGGGGTGTGAGAGGGGCGGCGTTACTGCTCTTCCACCGGAAGTCACCGGGGAACTGCATGGCTACAATGCGCGTACTACACAGCCACGATGCGTGGACTTCCCGGGATCCAGCAATTGCACAGACGGGCCTCCGCCGACGAGGATCCCGCAAGGACGGTTGGATGCCCGGGGGAGTACACTCCTTCTGCCCACCCCGCGCCCGCGACATGGATCTCGTGTGGACGAATCTAGCACCATCGGACGCTCCTCCTACAGCCTCTTGCTTGTCGCCGGTCTGCCTGGGAGCCGCGGCGACCTGTGGGGCCTCGACCACATGCTCGAGGTGGGGAAGGCAGGGCCACGACCTCTGCCGTTGACTTCGCCGTTGATGGAGCACCTCCTCCCCATCCTCCCATCAGAAGGGAACAGGGCAGGGGGCGGTCTCGGGGGCGCGGGACAGGGGCACCCACGCAGATCTCCCCGGATTAGGCGCCGTGCTGCGCAAGCGGGGGGGCTTCCACGCTGAGGGTCGACGGCGGTCGGATCGGGTGGCTGAGGACGCGCCAGGGGCCGAGGGGGCGGACGGATCTCGCCATGAGTGCTAGGTGGCGTGGGAGAAAGAGAGGTGGCGGCCAGCATAGAAGGTTGTGCTGGGGAACATGGTCGGAGGTGGTGGTGGGCGGAGCCGCTTGAGAAGGTGTGCAGGGTAGGGGCGCACCGCGCCGGAGAAGGTGGGAGGGAGGTGGGGCATAATGTGGGTAGGGAGGTGGTGGTGGGCGGCGTCGACAGAGAAGGTGGGGAGGGTAGGGGCACGGGGTTGGGAGGGAGCTAGGGTTGTGGGGAGAGTGGGAAGATAAGGTGGGGCGTGGGGTTTTTTTGTCCGGTGCAGTTCGGTTTTTTGTTTTCCGGGGTTAGTTTCTAGCTACGGGTCATCTCGATGGTGTTAGCAGAATAAGAAAGTGATGTTAGAATAAGGTCTTAAGGGGTGTTGTTAGAATAGACCCACCCTATATATATATATCAATTAGGCTTCAAGTGCGTACTTGTTAGTTAAACGTATGGTTAAAATGTGACACTAAATACGACTAGTAAGTAGTACAGTAGCAGTACTAGTATACGTCGGTCAAATTATTCATCATGTCCACACATTGAATTGACGTGATAACACGTTGCGTGTGAGGTGACACAAAAATCCCGGCGGCGTGTTCGGGTATTCTGGACTTCAGATTGGGAGTACCACTTATCTGCCGAAATCTTTCATCATTCACTTAAAATAGTCGATT
The DNA here is from genome assembly GCF_018294505.1 of Triticum aestivum. Classification (NCBI taxonomy): domain Eukaryota; kingdom Viridiplantae; phylum Streptophyta; class Magnoliopsida; order Poales; family Poaceae; genus Triticum; species Triticum aestivum. Next base: position 413,352,099 of record NC_057794.1, on the reverse strand, counting down.
GATCATACATTGAGTACCATATAACTGGAATTAACCGATGCAAGTCGAAGAAGGATTGGCCGGTGCTGTCGGCTGGCGTCAAGTTCGATCCCATGGATCAGGAGCTAATCAAGCACCTTAAGGCTAAAATGAGTGCTGACAGCGCGGGATCTCACCCTCCCATCGATTTGTTCATACCAACCATTAACAACGAGCACGGCATATGCTACACCCATCCTGAGAAACTTCCAGGTAAGACACCGATTGGCCGTCTACTTGCACAAACATATTTCTTTGTTTATACCTCTATTTTTCTTTTTAGACACAGACCTGGTGAAGCAATTACAATTTGACAGTTAATAAAAAGTGAAACAAGTGACTGCAACATGCCAAAGATGTTATGAAAATGCCAACTACGTACACTAAAACCTGTATTCGACAATACTGCAGGTACCACACTGAGTGGCCTAAGCAAGCATTTGTTCCAGCGCAATTCCAGGGCATACAAAAGGGGCACGTGGACGCGTTGCAAGATACAGTCGGAGTGTGGCATGCACGCAATGTGGCACAACACCAGCAATACCTTGCCGGTTGTGATAGCCTGGCTTATTAGGGATGATAGACTACTCATATCAATAAGGAATTCCTTCTTTTCCAGGAGCCCATTCGGACAGAACTCCAAAGTTAAGCGTGCTCAGCTTGGAGTAGTGTCAGAATGGGTGACCGGCCGGGAAGTTGCTCCCGGGTGCGGATGAGTGAGGACAAAGTGCGCAGAAAAGACTAGTATTGATCTGTGGGGCCAGTCTAGATCCTGCCAGGAGTAACGACCACCGGCGGGTGTGTCCGGGGCGTTACACCTGTGATGGTCAACGGCCGGCAGCAAAAAGGTTCTGGTGCTGCACACCAATAAGAACTTTGACCAGTAGAGGACCAACTGGGTGATGCACCTGTACCAACTCGGGGACCTGGAGCAAGAGAAGGAGCAGGAGCTGGTCCTCTGCAAGATTTTCCACCAGACGAACACTAGGGCCAGGAGTAAAAAAGATTATAAGTTAGTTTGGTATTGGTTCTTGTACTACCTTATTTTCCGCAAGTTGGTATTGTTGTTAATGATCTTTTGGTATGAACTTGGCATTTGCTTCCAAGCATCATGCCGAGGGTCGACGTGGATATAAACCTGAATCATTTGTTTCAAAACGAATTATCAGGCACCTGATTTATTTGATGGGTAGCATAAGCACCTACCATTCGAATTCCCAGTTCCCCAAATTTTTCGAAACAAGTGCATGCACTTATTATCATGATGAAAAAACAATATCCCTGCTGCATGACAGTTATCAGTTTGTACTTGCAGAATTCTCTCATTTATTGAGCATGTATATTGTTTTTTTAGGTCGAGCAAGTTTCAACTGGGTTGTAGACTGCCCAGGCTTGGTTTTCTTTTTAACAGGCCCAGCCCATGACGACAACGGGGCACAAAGATCCAGCAGGTATCTACTGGCCTCTGGCCCGCCAGTGTTAGTTATATTTTTTCTTACAACATCCGTAGGCAGTTTTTTTACTGAAACAAACCCACAGCCCAGTTCTATTTTCCTCTTGAAACGCATGTCCTACATCCGTTTTCTAGTATCTACCTATAGTTTTACTAGTTCATATACAAGTATCATTATATTGAAAATACATAAAATTCCCTTTCATATTTACATACTTATTTTTTTGTTGTTTTCCCTCCCAGCGCTGATTTTCTTACCACTGGTTTTCCCTTAAACCAACTTAATTGTCCCACGTCTTATTTGCTTACAAAAACAAAACGATTTTTTTGGCAAATCAATAAGTTCTTAAAAAATGTTTATCATTTCGGGATCACAAAAGTTCGGACTCCACCAAAATATGCAAAATAAGGTTGAACTTTTTGACCGTGGTCCTGGGCAGAAAATGGGCTGTAATAAATTACTTAAGAATTAGCAAATGGACTGCAAATTATTGAAAAATAGCAAATGGGCTATATGTTGTCTGCCACAGATTTGGAGGCTGACTTGTGGGCCTACTAAGTTCATGCGAACACAAGGTTACTCAAAAGTTAACTTAGTCAACAATCGACTCTACCAGCGTCAGACCATTAGATGTCAATCTAACGGCAATCGTGCTTCTTCAGTCTCTGATCTTCCTGCCCTAGCCGCCCAAACCAGCGCCATCGGAACCGCCTGCTCCCGCCTCCCATGGTCGGCTGTGTTGCCGGGCAGGCCTCACGACCCCATCGTATACTCGCATCCCTGGCCTGTCTATCCCTCTACTCACCCACACCTCATGTTATTTTCCTGCGACAGTAGCAGAACCAGTCAACCCTCCTACTCTCCACTACGTGGGCAGCCACTGCCATGTCTTCACCAGCTCCGTGTTATTCCCTTCATAGGCCTCGCCTTCATACACCACCCTGGTGCTCTCGGTGCGGCGTGGTCAACGTGGTCAACGAACGACATCCATCGGAAGTGGACTATACGTGGAGAGGCTGACAGCTGGGTCCACAGCCGCACACAACGAAATGCCTCCTTATTACGCGCAAAATAATGATTCCTCCACCTGACATCTGAGACCCGCCGGAAGGGCCCCTGTATTTCATGAAAAAAACGTTCCCTTCGCTGATAGGTCAGGCCCACCAATTATATCTTCGCACGCAAGGAAGTGCCTCCTTATTGTGCACAAAAAAATGAATACCCCCTGCCAGCTGGGACCCACTGCAGTGGGAGGCTGACTTGTGGGCCTACTAAGTTAACGGGGACGGAGGGCTTTGTGAACTTAGTCAATATATGAACGATTCTAGCTCCAGTGACCATACAATGTCCATCCAACGGCCGTAGTGCTTCTTCAACCTCTATTCTTCTTGCTCCAACCGCCCAAACCAGCGCCAGTCGTGTCGCATGCTCCTGCCTCCTGTGGCCAGCTGTGATGCTACGGAGGCCTCACTGCCCCCTACTACTCCCACCGCTGGCCAGGCCATCCCTCTACTCACCCACACCCCCTGTTATTCTGCGGCGATGGTAGCCTCACACCGCAGCCAAACCAGTGAACCCTCGTACTCCTCTCCGTGTGGACATCCACTATCGTGTCTTCCGTGGCTCCACGTCATCCCCTTCCTAGGGCTCGCCGTCGTCCTACCGTCTTGGTGCTCTCGGCGCGGCGTGTTCAATGTGTTCAACGACCGACTTCCATCGGAAGAGTACTGTACGTGGAGAGGCTGACAGCTGGGTCCACATCAGCCGCAAGGAAGTGCTTCCTTATTATGCACAAAATAATTGTTCTTGCACCTGACAGCGGGGATCCACCGGACGGTCCACCGTATTTCGTGAAAAAAAGATTCCCCCTGACTGCTGGGACCCACTAGCTACATCTTCGCACACAAGGAAGTGCGTCCGAAAAAACGATTCGCCCCCCTGACTGTTGGGACCCACCAGCTATATCTTCGCACACAAGGAAGTGCCTGACAGTCGGGACCCACCTGGTCGAAGCGTACGTAGCTTTGTCATTTTGGTCGCGAATGTGTACGTACATACTGGTCGATGTAGTATGCACATGTGTCGTAGCAGAGGCGTGATAACCTACAAGTATAGGGGATCACAACATTTTTCGAGGGTAGAGTATTCAACCCAAATTTATTGATTCGACACAAGGGGAGCCAAAGAATATTCTCAAGTATTAGCAGCTGATTTGTCAATTCAACCACACCTGGAAACTTAATATCTGCAGCAAAGTGTTTAGTAGCAAAGTAATATGATAGTAGTGGTAATGGTGGTAAAAGGTAACGGTAACAAAAGTAATATTTTTGGTATTTTGTAGTGATGATAACAATAGCAACAGAAAAGTAAATAAGCGAAGAACAATATATAGAAAGCTCGTAGGCAATGGACCGGTGATGGAGCATTATACCAGATGCGATCGATCATGTAACAATCATAACCTAGGGTGACTCAGAACTAGCTCCAATTCATCTATGTAATGTAGGCATGTATTCCGAATATAGTCATACATGCTTATGGAAAAGAACTTGCATGACATCTTTGGTCCTACCCTCCCGTGGCACCGGGGGCCTAGCAGAAACGAAGGGATATTAAGACCTCCTTTTAATAGAGTACCCGAACAAAGCATTAACACATATTTTTTTCTAGTGTCAATATAGAACAAGAGGAGTGTTGTGTTACATTTTGGAATTTTTCAGGCTTCGTTTGGACATTTTTATACATTAACTGAGTTTCTATGTATTTATGTGCATAATTCAAATTTGAACTATAGGCACATGCTACAGTGCATATAAATTGGTTGAAAAAAATCAAATATGTGTCCTTGGTTTCATGCTTAGGTCCCATGCAAGAAATGGGAATGAATTTCAAACACCTTGTCACCGTCGCTCGGCCACAAACATTGAGATACATGGTTTTTAAATTCTTGTAAATCCAAAACTCATCTGAAATTCATGAAACTTGGCATGCTATCATGGAACAACATCAACATGGTGTGGTAAAATTTTTGTCCCATTTGAGGCAGGTTTGGGTATAAGCTTCTCACATACAAGAGCTTTCGACAACAAGCCTCATGGTTTCGGTAGGGAATGTGCCTCCTTGGTGGATGAAACGGTATTTGTTTCCTCTTCCCATTTTCAATTTTTTTCCCAGTGGCAACATAGAGCAACAGGACTGTCATGTTAAAATTTGCAATTTCGGGCTTTGTTTGGGCATTTTTATACATTAACCGAGTTTTCTAGGCATTTTATGTGCATAATTCAAATTTGAAGTACATACACATGCTCCAGTGCAGAAAAATGGGTTGAAATATCAATGTGTGTCCTTGGCTACATGCTTAGGTACCATGCAAGAAATGGGAAGGAATTTAAAACACCAGGGCACTGTTGATTGTCGGCAAAATGCTGAGATACTTTGTTTTTAAATACTAGTAAATCCAAAACTTATCTGAAATTCATGAAACTTGGCATGCTATCATGGAATGGCACCCGACATGCTGTGGTATTTTTCGTGCCCATGCTGAGAGAAGGCGCACTCGAATATCAGCCAACAAAGGCATTTTGAAACAAATACCTGCCGATTTAACATCTCAGACTTTTCTACAATTTAAGTCATGTGCGTTCTTTTAAACATTCATGTGACGCCACACATCACACTTTTAATGGCTAGGAGGTGCCGTGCAGACAACTGCTTGACTGAACGAGAGGCGTGTGAGTGTAGTCCGCTGCGCAGTCTGCCTGAGAGGCATGCAAGATGTCCTCATATGCGCAGGCTCCCCAGGAAGTGTGCGAGCTGTACGCTGCGTCGCCTCACTAGGAAGCGAGCCCTTTAACTTCCATGGTCGCCCGTGTAACGACCCGAGACCGACGCTACAGATGCCTTCCATGGATTCTGAGATTCATCGTGTGATTTATTTTTTTCATTGCATTCATCTTTGCATCATGTGCATTGCATCATGTCATCTTGCACCCTTTTTAAAACTCAGCTAAATAAGTTACATGGATCTTTGATCCATTTAAATCGAGGGAATTCACATGGTGATTTCTCTTTATAACATATCCTCCCAATACTTAGGTAGCCTAGACCATTCCACTGGCTTGGAATCACCCATAACACATTTGCTCTATTCTTCGAATTTCCTTTTATCTAACTCAACTTCAATTCTTCCTTTGGGGCCTTTTAATAATTAACGTTTCATCGCAACAACGTGGCATAACAATATCTGAAATGCTACCATAAATTTATATAAGTCGTACATTAAAAACCATCAAGTATGATATTTTTGGTATTATTTTTGTATGACTGCTATGTTATTTAAAAGGCTTAATTTTAAAATCCTACATACCAAGGCATTATTTGGAAGTTGGTGCAGTTTTTGGAATTCACACTGAGTCATGAAGAAATCTTGCTAAGTGTGTTTTAGCCCCTCTCACCTCTCCCAAATCCACTCTCGTGTCATGCCCTCTTACCAAGTATTATTCCATTGCGTTATTAGTCCAAATGCTTGTGTAATTGCTATTTGTCTTGCAAGAATCTATGCCGTGCACTGTCACCTCTTTAGATATTTAATTCCTGGGTATTAATTTCTCGTTTCATTTTATGCCCACTAGATGGATGAGACACATACACACTTTATCCTTTTAGTTCTTATTCTTGACGCGCCTTGGTTGTTTTCAACACAACTCGTGTACATATATAAATCCATCGATCAACCTTTTGAAGCAGGCCCAGTTTGACTTGGTCTAGTTTTTTAGGCAGGCTCTACCATAAAATTTGTGTGTTTGTGCCGTGTTGTGAGTTACTCCTGCTCGACCACCAATTCTTTTTGGCTCGCTCTAGGCTGGAGCGTGAGCCAGCAGCAGCTCAGCCAGCCGACACAGGCAAGACTTGGCCCAGCATGCTGCGGACATATAAAAATAGAGATATGGGCCAGCGGACGGCTTTGCTTACTTTTTCTTTCTTTTACAAGTAGAACCTCTCGGTTTTCAATTTCCCTCAACAATAAAAAAATGTCTCGGTTTCTAATTAAAAAGTAGCGTATGTAAAAATAGTTAAAACGAGACGAAACAAAGTGAAACCAAACCAAGAATACATATTCCCTTTAATAGTAGGTATAGATTCAGTTGCAGTTTTACTTTATCCACAAATGTTCCAAATCTTCCCATAAATCACATGTGGTGTGTAGGGTCACCTCCTATAGTTTCAACAAATTTGGAGTTCATTTGAATGGGTTTCGAAATTCAATCTTGCCGAGTTAAATCCAACGTGTGTGCATTTTACTTCCTCTAAAAATCCCGAGGCCATTTTTGTCAAATTCCTCATATTTTTGTGAGTCCAAGAAAATAAACCCCATGACCAAATTCTTTCTCCAACCCTTTCTTTCTCTCATTTTCTTTCTTTGTTATTTACTGTTTTTGGTAAATAAAATAGAAGTGGGAGATTAGACAGAGAAGCCCATCTCGCTGCAGCCCAACCACGCTGGCCCATCCTCACCTAGGCCCATCCAACCTCCTCTCAACCCTAGCCCTTTCCCGATCGAACCCTCTCCTCCTCGCGTGCCCCTCCGAGAACCTTGCCCGGACCCGAGACGCTCAGTCGTGACCGATGGATCTGGATCATCCCCAAACATCCCTAAAATATCTTCGTTTCTTATTTAGACTTTCCTAACCTATTTATTTCGGGCCGTCCGAATACGATCTGAGGGACCGAGTAGCCCCTAAGCTAACCAACCTACACCTATATAAACAACCTAACCCTAGACCTAGGGTGTCCCATCCATTCATTCCATCCCATAGCCACCGCTGCCACTCCACCAAATCCCCCTCAGGATCCATCCCCAACCAACCAGCCTCCTTCTTCCCGATCGAGACAGCCAAGCCTCCAGCTTCTCCTCGATTTCCAGCAACCGCCCACTTCGTCAGCCCGAGCTGCCAAGCCTGCAACCATCTCCCCCGACTGGGCCAAGGCCCATGGTGAGGCCACCCCCAGCACCTCCTTTTTTCGCCCTTCCGTTGGGCCAGCCAGTTTCGGCCCATGTCCTATTTTTTCCTGCCAAACGAATTTGCTATTATCCAGGGAATTACTGTTTTATAGAAAAGCCCTCATACTTCATGCATTTAATAACTCTAGAAGTATGCATCATATGTAAATACTTTATATATGTAACATGCTTAGAATTTCGTCTAGTTTCATAATATCCAAATTTCATCCATGTTTAAAATGTTTAAAATGATGTTTGCATTTAATTTGCTTAATGACATGTTAAAATGATTTATTTCATAACTAAATAACTGTAGCTCCGAATTTAATAAACTTTATATGTAAATGGGGTAGAAAAATGCATAGATTAACATGGTGCACTTATTTTTTGCATGTTTAATAACTCTAAAATTGTGTATAGGGCAGAACAGTATCAAATTCAAAATATGCATGTGGGGATTTACCCGAATTGTTGTTTGTTGTTTCCGGCCTCACTTAAATTTTCCTAAATAGTTAGTTTAATTATGCTTCACTTCTTGCCATGCTAGCCAACATTTAATATTGATCAGTAGTATAAACGTGAGTGAACTAAATAATTGCACGTGGTGTTTTGTTAATATGCAACCCTTTGCATATTGAGCTCCACTTAATTTGTAGTATTGTTTGTACACTTTGCCATGCCATGACTCATTAAACCAGAAATGCATCATACTTGGTTTGAGTCATGCCATGTTTAAGCTTGTTGGTTTACCATGTTGTTTCCTTCTTTTCGGTCGTGTTCCTTCTTGATAGTTCCGGTTACATTGCGATTGTGAGGATCCGTTCGACTACGTTGGTTCATCTACTTCATGTATTCGGTCTTCTTCCTAGCGGGATTTCAGGCAAGATGACCGTCACCTTGGATCTCACTACTGTCTTTGCTTTGCTAGTTGTCTCGATGCTATCGCTATGTCACTCTACCTACCACTTGTTTATCAGGCCTCCCATTGCCATGACAGCCTCTAACCTTTTCCACCATCCTAGCAAACCGTTGTTTGGCTATGTTACCACTTTGCTCAGCCCCTCTTATAGCGTTGCTAGTTGAAGGTACAATTGCAGGTTTTTCCATGTTGGGACATGGATATTATGGGATATCAAAATATCTCTTATTTAATTAATGCATCTATATACTTGGTAAAGGGTGGAAGGCTCGGCCTTTTGCCTAGTGTTTTGTTCCACTCTTGCCGCCCTAGTTTCCGTCATATCGGTGTTATGTTTTCCTTGATTTTGTGTCCCTAACATGATGAGGGTTTATGGGGCCCTCTTGAAAGTTCTGTTTGAATAAAACTCTTCCTGCAAGGCCCATGTCGGCGTTCTGGGAATGGGGGTCCCCAGACTTGCCTGCCTGCGACCCGCGGCGTGGCTAAGCCAGCAGGCCGTACGACCCATCTTCATCAACAAGGCATCCAAGACCCTCGCGAGGGGCCAAGCCTCGTGAGGCGGACGACAAAAGACCTCCTCTGGAGTGGCCTAGTCGGGCAGGCTCACAAGGGGCGGAGATATCAAGGCGAGGCAAACCTCACGAGGCTCTCGTGATGTGACACAACAAAAAAAGACGCATCCGTGACATTTTGGGCCGAACGAATTTTTTTCTATCATACATATGACACTTCTATGATGATAATTGTGACAAAACCCAGTATCATCATAGATGTGGTGGGCTCCTACTTATATGACAAAAAGTCATGACAGAAAATGTGCTTTTGTCCTGGGCGGGCCGGAGACGCAGCTGCATGACATTCTTTGGGTCGTCCATGACGGAAAAAACCATGGTAGAAGCGAGGGCGAGGAAAATTTCGGGGAGTTCCCGGTTACGGTGGGAGGTCAGGCGCCGAGCGTTGCACGTTTCTCTCGTACACGTACGCGCGTGTGTGCGAGGCGTTGGCTCTAATTGAACCCGAGCGAGGCGTTGGGCTCTAACTGAACCCGAGCGATTGCACTGCAGGCTACGCGTTACTGAACCCGAGCGATCGATCGATGGCTGTTACCTTCGCTACTACTGCTAACTGAAGCCGATCGATGCTGCCTCTCTCGATGAACAGTGAGCATTGCGGGGGGGGGGGTTGGATGAACATTGAGCGGTGGTTGTGGATGAACAGGACCCGTGGCGTTGCCTCTGGATGAACAGGACCCCGTGGTGTGGGGGCGGATGAAGGACGACCCGTGGAGGGCTGGATGAACAATAGACGGTGGAGGGGTGGATGAACAGTAGCCTGTGGAGGGGTGGTTGAATAGGAGCCCGTGGAGAGGGGTGGTTGAACAGTAGCCGGTGGAGTAGCGCGCGGTGGAGGCTGGATGAACAGGAGCCCGTGGATAAACAGTCACAGGTGGAGGCTGGAGGAGGTCGACGGTGGATGAACAGTAGCCCATGGAGGCTGGAGGAGGTCGACGGTGGAGATGAACAGTATCCCGTGGAGTCCCGTTTTGCGGTACGCCACACCCCTCCCGATGAACAGGACCCCCGTTTCGACCGTAGGAGGTCCGTTTCGTCCATTTTTGTGGTACGCCACACCCCTCCCGATCAAACAGGACCCTCGTTTCGACTGTAGGAGGTCCGTTTCCTCTGTTTTGCGGTACGCCACACCCCTCCCGATGAACAGGATCCCGTTTCGAACGTGGACGGTCGAACACAAGGCCGTTTCCTTCCGTTCTGTGGTACGCCAGGCCTCGTTTCCATCGCCTGTTCCGTCCAAGCCCTCCCGATGAACACGACCATGCATTCCGTTCCGACCCAGCCGGTTGGCTCCCATGCGTTCCGTTGCCTCCCGATGAACACGACACATTCCGTTGCCTCCCCATGAACACGACGCATTCCGTTGCCTCCCCATGAACACAACGACGACGTTGTTTCTCCGTTCCCTGGCCGTATGTATGCGTGAGTAGGCGTTTGAGACCCCGCCCGTATGTACACATACGTGGCCGTATTTTCTTTCTTGCACACTGACCGTTGTACGTACGTGTATGTGCTACGTGCGCGCCTCTACTACGACATGTACACGCCTCTACTACGACGTACGCGCCTCTACTACGACACGTGCGCGCCTCTACATCCACCAGTATATATGTACATACACGTTTGCGACCAGAATGACAACGCTACGTACGCTTCGACTAGGTGGGTCCCGACTGTCAGGCACTTCCTTGCGTGCTAAGATGTGGTGGGTCCCAGCAGTTAGGGGGGCGAATCGTTTTTTTGGACGCACTTCCTTGCGTGCGAAGATGTAGCTGGTGGGTCCCAGCAGTCAGGGGGAAATGTTTTTTTTTTGCAAAATACGGTGGCCCGTCCGGTGGGTCCCTGCTGTCAGGTGGAGGAATAATTATTTTGCGTGTAATAAGGAGGCACTTCCTTGTTGCGGCCGTGGACCCAGCTGTCAGCCTCTCGACGTACAGTCCACGTCCGATGGAAGCCGTTCCTTGACCATGTTGACCACGCCGCGCCGAGAGCACCAGGGCGGTGGACGACGGCGAGGCCTACGAAGGGGCGACGCGGAGCCGGGGAAGACACGGCAGTGGATGCCACGCGTAGAGGAGTACGATGGTTCACTGGTTTGCTGCGGCGTGAGGCTGCCATCGCCGCAGAATAACATGCGGTGTGGGTGAGTAGAGGGATGGCCTGGCCAGCGGTGGGAGTAGTAGGGGCGGTGAGGCCTCCGCCGCATCGCAGCCGGCCACGGGAGGCAGGAGCACGAGGCATGACCGGCGCTGGTTTGGGCGGCTGGAGCAAGAAGACCAGAGGTTGAAGAAGCACTACTGCGGTTGGATGGACATCGTACGGTCACTGGAGCTAGAATCGTGCATATTGACTAAGTTGACAAAGCCCTCTGTCCCCGTCAACTTAGTAGGCCTACAAGTCAGCCTGCCACTATATTGGGTCCCAGCTAATAGGGGGAGTATTCATTTTTTGTGCGTAATAAGGAGGCACTTCCTTGCATGCGAATATATAGCTGGTGGGTCCGAGCTGTCAGCGGCGGTAACGGCTTTTTCGCGAAATACAGAGGCCCTTTCAGTGGGTCCCTGATGTCAGGTGGAGGAATCATTATTTGGAGCGTAATAAGGAGGCATTTCCTTGCGTGCGGCCGTGGACCCAGCTGTCGGCCTCTCCACGTAAAGTCCACTCCAGATGCATGTCGGTTGTTGACCACGTTGACCAAGCCGCGCCAAGAGCACCAGGGTGGTGGACGACGGCGAGGCCTAGGAAGGGAACGACACAGAGGCAGGGAAGACTCAGCAGTTGTTTGGGGAGTACGACTGTACGAGGGTCTACTGGTTCGTCTGCCATCGTCGGAGAATAACAACAGGTGTGGGTGAGTAGAGGGATGGCTAGGCCAGCGATGGGAGTACGGTGGGGCGGTGAGGCCTGCACGGCAGCAGAGCCGGCCGCCGGGAGGAGGGAGCAGGCAGTCCCGCCGGCGCTTGTTTGAGCGGCTGGAGCAGGAAGAGCAGAGATTGAAGAAGCACGACGGCCGGTGGATGGCCATCCAACAGTCACTGCTTGTGCGTCAACCTTTTTTTAAGAAAGCCTCAAATCTGTGGAAAATAGCATACAACCCATCTGCCATTATTTCTAATAATTTACAGCCCATTTGCTCATTCTTAAGGTTTTTTTGGAGCCCATATTCTTTTTGTTAGCATTACAGCCCATATTGTGGCCACGGTTAAAAAATTATACGAAATTTTGCATATTTCAGTGCGGTCCGAACTGTGTTTAATCCCGAAAGTTCGACTCACATTCAAACTGATTTTAAAAATAACTGTATATCAATATAAAATCCAACAATTCTCCATGCATAAAAATTAATGTAATTTCAAATCTCAAAAAGAAAAAAAGATATTTGAAACTAATTGCCGATTTGATGTGTTTTAAAAATGTACAACCCATTTCTCATTACTGATGGGCCATTTTCTCGGCCAGCCGAATGAAAGCTCTCCTCGTCTTGAAAGATTTGCATCCCAACAGGCCTGACAAAGTGACTTACTTGGTAAATCACAAGAAAACTGGGCTGTGGCCATGGACCCAGCTGTCAGCCTCTCCACATACAGTACTCTTCCGATGGAATGTCGTTGACCACATTGACCACCCCGCGCCGAGAGCACAAAGGCGGTGGACGACGGCGAGGCCTAGGAAGGGGACGATGCAGAGCCGGGGAAGACGCGGCAGTGGATGCCCACGCGGAGAGGAGTATGAGGGTTCACTGGTTCAGCTGCGGTGTGAGGCTGCCGTCGTCGCAGGGCCTGGCTAGTGGTGGGAGTAGTAGGGGGCAATGAGGCCTCATCGGCAGAACAACCGACCACTCGAGGCAGGAGCAGGCGGTCTCCTTGGCGCTGGTTTGGGCAGCTGGTGCAAGAAGAGCAGCGATTGAAGAAGCAGCAGGACCGTTCGATTCAAATCCAATAGTTACTGCTACTAGAATCGTTTGTTGACTAAGTTGACAAGCCCTGCGTACGCGTCAACTTAGTAGGCCCACAGGTCAGCCTCCCAACCGGTGCGCCCCAGATGTCAGTGGGAGGAACCATTTTTTCGCGTAATAAGGAGGCAGTTGATTGCGTGCAGCTAGGCCAGCGGAGGGAGTAGGGTGGGACGGGGAAGCCTACGCGGCATCACAGCGGGCCACAAGAGGAGGGAGCAGGCAGTCCCGCCAACGCTAGTTTAGGCGGCTGGAGCAGGAAGATCAGAGATTGAAGAAGCACGTCGTCCGTTGGATGGACATCCAACACTAACTGCTGCTAGAATCGTGTGTTCACTGACAAAGCCTTGCGTAAACAAGTCAGCCTCGAAATCTGTGGCGTGTATAGCCGATTTGCTATTATTTTTATAATTTTTACTCATTTTGCTAATTCATATGGAATTTATTGCAGCCCGTTTTCCATTTTTAGAATGGCTGGCCATTTTCTAGTCAGTACGAGGGTCAAAAAATTAACTATGTATGTGGGAAATTTTGAAAATTCGCAAATTGTTGCTCGGGAACGAAATATTCTTAATCCAAATATTAATAGCCATACTAAAACAAATTTAAAAATAAATTAGTACTATGTCATGTTAATCCAATGAAATACGTATAAGATATCAGTGAAGAACAAAAACAAAAAAGAAACTAATATCCCATTTGCTATAATTTTTTTGGAATTTTCAACCCCTTTTGATATTACTTTTAACAGACATTGACCATACTCTTAGGCCAGGATGGAATGCATCCCTCCTCGTCTTGAAAGATTTGCAGCCCAGTAATTCGGAGAAAACAAATAGGCCTAGCTTGGGTATACTTCAAAAAGAAATACTGGGCTACCTATTTTCCCAAAGAACTGGTGCATGAGCATTTAGCTTTATTTATTTATTTACTTATTTATGTTTAGGTGACCATGAGCATGTACCTGGGCCGGATTCATGTGAGAGCCTCCCTTCTAGTTAATTATGGGCTTCTCTATTGGGCCTTCATCAGTGGGCTGCATGTTATCAACAAGTGGAAAAATGTGTTCCGTATGAAAAATAGTATGAGCTACGTATGGTATGGGGCACTAAAGGATCGAACCATGCAACGACTTCCAAAACATTGTGTTTGTCGTTCTAACAACACATTTATTCAACCAACAGACGAAATATACTACTGATTGTACATTGAAAACAGCAGCAGCAGCAACCAGGGGTTGGGGTGCAACAGAAGCAGTAAGCAGGCCAGAAGAGTGAAGACGCAGCTCTCTCTTCCAAACCAAACATCACCCATCATTACAAAAGGGCTACCAAAAAAGAAAAAGTGTATGCATCAAACTAAATAAAGATCCTAATACACCAAGTGTACGCATCTAACTAACTGGCTCAGTTAGACATTACTATTTATTAAGCTGTGGAGATTGGCTGACGGCTTGAACCAGATGGGTGCCTCACGGGGGAAATTCCAGCCAGCAGGTCGAAGTCTGGTACTTGCGACCCTCTCTCCTACTTTGGGCTGCAGAGCATGGCGGCACATATCAGGGTATGGTGCATGCAGAGACGCATGGTACGCTGTGTACACACAGTTTTTCCTGATGAACGAAACCACGCTGCTTGCCAGCCTCCAGTCAAAAATTCCTGAAGGCCTAGAGAAGCTGGGATCATGCTCAAAGACCTTGCAGTGACTGTGATTGTATTCCGCGAAACAACATGTCCAGAACGTGCGAACGATCATCAATCTTTCGCTGTCGTCTGATCGAGCCAGGAAGCACCTGCAACTGCCATGCCGCTTTTCTTTGAAAGGTTCTGGGATTAGGAAGGGTAGGGACACCAGGCGGCCTACAACATCATATCAAGTTGGAGTCAAATAAAAAAGGGCTCTTGGTTTAGTCAATCTTAAGAATAGCATGTTATGAGCATGAATATTTTTTCAGCAAATGTTGACAGTAATATAAGCAAGCCATCATGATATCATAGGAAAGTAACATACTGCTGTAACAGCCGTTTGTAGCGATGACTGGAGTAGGCCAGCAATACGTCCAGCCATAGAAGTAGTCGACATCGTAAATGAAGCCATTGTGTTCAATGGCATTAGAGAACCATGGAGGATGTATGAACCTGCGATGGACATGCAGATTTATCCACTTACCGTAGTGACCTGTCAGATAGGCGAGACCACGGTTGAAGAACGCAATTAGTCTGAAGTCTTTCTAATTCACAGATCTTGTGGGCACTTGGCAGATTACAACCTTGAGCAAATCAAACTTGGTATCATGTTGGCTACTGTAAGATTCCGGTTATTCTAGGCCTCGGTGCCAAAGCAGTGCATTGTCAATCAAAGGAAGGGGGATCAATCGCCAGGTGTAGACCTCCATGAGCATCCAGCTGCCGCGAGCATCAACGAGCACCATCCAAGATGTGTTCATGTCGACCCAGTACATACCGTTAATGTAGTTGAGGCTGACGGGGATCACATCGCAGTCAAGGGGGTTGATGCTCGCCACCCTACAATCGTTATGCTGCGTGACACGCTGTTTCTGAAGATCAGGCGGCATCAGCAAGCAAGGAGCTGGCTTAAAAAGCTCCGGCCTGAGGGCTTTGAGTAAATGGTACAGCCCCGACGAGCAAGCGGCGAGCGACATGGTACTGAGATTGTCCACACGCGAAACAATGAGCTTGATTACCTCTGTGGGGAGCGAATTCCAGCCACTCTTTCGGCGGACACTGCTCGGTTCTGCCATTGTTAGTGCTTGGGTTTCGGACGAGGGGGGGAGGCGCCTTAGCGAGGATGGAAGATTGGACGAGATTATGTGCGGACAAAGATGGAGAAGCGAATATGTGCTGCGGGAAGTGGACAGGTGATGATGACTACAGCATGCTGCTTGACTTACAAGACACATACCAGCAGCGTAGGGTCATGTCGATGCCAGACGACTTGCTTGAGTGATCACAGTACTGGTACTCCCTACAATGCTATGCCCTAACTTGCTTGAGTAGAGTAGTAGAGTAGGACTCTGCTCTACTACTAGCACCGAAGGAGTAGTATATTCTAATCTAAAATAGTTACAAACTTCAATGCCCGAGCGTGGAACGACTATGAACCGTGCTCAAAGACCGTGTCTACGTGGTGTTTGGACATGGGTGACAACCTCAACGCCAACGGTGCTGCTCTCGTTGCACCGTATGTGTTTCTATCCTTCCTGTTCGAAATCATGGTAGAATTCATGTTTCTACTCTTTATCCTACTACTATGCTAGTCCACATGATTAGTTTCACCTCTGTTATAGCCGTCATGATTTATTTTGTGCTTATTCGGATTAAATCTCGTAGTAACTTGCTCATATATTCAACTGGCACAACGTCCCCTACAGCCACTCCCGTTTCATGGACGGCCTAGTCGATGTTGGAATTTTGCTAGTAGGCGTTTATAAGGTGAGCTTTTCTACCACTTGTATGAGCATGAGAAGAGGAGACCTACACGCGTGCTCCTCCTCCTCACTTGCCTCGCCATGCCACGCCTCATCACGACGCGCCGCGGGTTGCGGGATTGAGCCGAGCCAAGGACAGAGCTATACTCCCACGACCAACCCGGCCCGCACTATATAGTTTCTCACCACCGTTCCAGATCATTGCGCTGCCAAGATTGTCTTCTCCATCCCTCCTTTAGGTGTGCACCGGGAGAAGAGACAGCAGGCCTCCGGAACCCCGCCTCTCGTGATCATGTACGGGAGAGGGGCGATTAGGTTTTTGGGGAGTGCACTCGTGCGACTGCTGGCAGCGACGACTTTGCGAACGACGACTTCTTCCCCGACCTCGGCAACCTCATCCTCGATGACATGGGCGACAACGTCAACGCCGGCAACCAGTGAGATACAAGGTGTAGGAAGCGGTTTGGGAATTTGCATGCCTTTCCAACCAGTGAGATACTCACTACAAAGTACGACAGAGGAATAACCACAAAGAAGGAAGCTAAAAGTAAACAATCATACGAGCATTTTTGCATTTGTTTTGCATTGAATCGTTTCACAAGCTTGACTAGTGTTGTTTTTTTACTTTTACAAAAACCGCATCGTAATGTTAAAACGTGCATTTGCACGTACATAAGTAATACTAGTACTCCCTCCGTCTAGGTGTATAAGTCTTCCCTCCTTCTCGGTCACGGTGCACAACCGAAGATGACTTATTGGCCTGGACGGAGGGAGTAGCACAGTCTGCAAGCATATATCGAGAGAGACGTGTAGTGCAATAGTATATAGTAAAGTTTGTGCTATATGCACGTACTTGCAAAATGCGTATGAATACACAAGGTTTCCAAACTTTCCCTTTTACATACTTAATTAAGGACGCTAAAAATTCCTGAGCATTCGGGATTTATCATTTGCGTCCCAAAACTAATGATATCGCCTTACGAGACAAAAATTATACTCCTCCTAATAGCCACGGCGCTCGCAGGAGCGCTTGCGGCGCGCCACGAGTGCCCTGGTGCACGGCCGTTTCCCAGTGCGCCGACACAACGCCTCTTCCTCAGCCTCGCAACTCGCGAGGTGCTGATTGGCGGCTTACCGGCGGGCGAGCGCGATCTCACCGGTGTGGTAATCCGGTAACAACAGGTACTCATCCTCGCTGGAAGCATGCACCCGGTCCACGTACCACCAAGCGTAGATGAGGTGCTTGGACCCGACTGCACTTAGGGCATCGGCACGGGGGTCCTCCGGCACCCTCATGGCCCTCGTGTTGGGGAACGTTGCAGAAAATTAAAATTTTTTCCTACGGTTTCACCAAGATCCATCTATGAGTTCATCTAAGCAACGAGTCAAGGGAGAGAGTTTGCATCTACATACCACTTGTAGATCGCGTGCGGAAGCTTGCAAGGTGATGATGTAGTCGTACTCGACGTGATTCGAATAACCGATGACCAAGTGCTGAACGGACAGCACCTCCGCGTTCAACACACGTACGGGACGGGAGACGTCTCCTCCTTCTTGATCCAGCAAGGGGGAAGGAGAGGTTGAGGAAGACAGCTCCACCGGCAGCACGACGGCGTGGTGATGGTGGAGAGGCAGTACTCCGACAGGGCTTCGCCAAGCACACAACGGAGGAGGAGAGGTGTTGGGGAGGGGAGGGCTGCGCCTTGGAGGGTGGTGCGGCTGCCCTCCCCTCACCCCTCTATTTATAGGGGGAAGGGAGAAGGGGGCCGGCCCCCTAGAACCCATCTAGGGGGGGGGTGCGGCGGCCTAGGGGAGAGGGGAGAGGGTGGCTTGCCCCCCAAGCCAAGGGGGGCGCCCCCTCTAGGGTTCCCCCCTCAACCCTAGGCGCATGGGCCCAAGGGAGGGGGTGCGGCCAGCCCACCAGGGGCTGGCTCCCTGCCCCACGCAGCCCATGTGGCCCCCCGGGAGGGGTGGCCCCTCCCGGTGGACCCCCGGAACCCTTCCGGTGGCCCCGGTACAATACCGGTATGACCCCGAAACTTCCCGGTGTCCGTTTGACAACTTCCCATATATAAATCTTTACCTCCGGACCCTTCCGGATCTCCTCGTGACGTCCAGGATCCCATCCGGGACTCCGAACAACATTCGGTAGTCACATACTAGTCTTCCTAATAACCCTAGCGTCACCGAACCTTAAGTGTGTAGACCCTACGGGTTCGGGAGACATGCAGACATGACCGAGACGCTCTCAGGTCAATAACCAACAGCGGGATCTGGATACCCATGATGGCTCCCACATGCTCCTCGATGTTGTCATCGGATGAACCACGATGTCGAGGATTCGATCAAACCCTGTATGCAATTCCCTTTGTCAATCGGTACGTTACTTGCCCGAGACTCGATCGTCGGTATCCCAATACCTTGTTCAGTCTCGTTACCGGCAAGTCACTTTACTCGTACCGTAATGCATGATCCCGTGTCCAACACCTTGGTCACATTGAGCTCATTATGATGATGCATTACCGAGTGGGCCCAGAGATACCTCTCCGTCATACGGAGTGACAAATCCCAGTCTCGATCCGTGTCAACCCAACAGCTACTTTCGGAGATACCTGTAATGCACCTTTATAGTCACCCAGTTACGTTGTGACGTTTGATACACCCAAGGCACTCTTACGGTATCCGGGAGTTACACGATCTCATGGTCGAAGGAAGAGATACTTGACACTGGCAAAGCTCTAGCAAAACGAACTACACGATCTTTTATGCTATGCTTAGGATTGGGTCTTGTCCATCACATCATTCTCCTAATGATGTGATCCCGTTATCAACGACATCCAATGTCCATAGTCAGGAAACCATGACTATCTGTTGATCACAACGAGCTAGTCAACTAGAGGCTCACCAGGGACATATTGTGGTCTAAGTATTCACACGTGTATTACGATTTCCGGATAATACAGTTATAGCATGAATAAAAGACATTTATCATGAACATTGAAATATAATAATACTTTTATTATTGCCTCTAGGGCATATTTCCAACAGTCTCCCACTTGCACTAGAGTCACCAATCTAGTTACATTGTGATGAATCGAACACCCATAGAGTTCTGGTGTTGATCATGTTTTGCACGCGAGAGAGGTTTAGTCAGCGGATCTGCGACATTCAGATCCGTGTGCACTTTGCAAATCTCTATGTCTCCATCTTGAACATTTTCACGGATGGAGTTGAAACGACGCTTGATGTGCCTGGTCTTCTTGTGAAACCTGGGCTCCTTGGCGAGGGCAATAGCTCCAGTGTTGTCACAGAAGAGTTTGATCGGCCCCGACGCATTGGGTATGACTCCTAGGTCGGTGATGAACTCCTTCACCCAAATCGCTTCATGCGCTGCCTCCGAGGCTGCCATGTACTCCGCTTCACACGTAGATCCCGCCACGACGCTCTGCTTGCAGCTGCACCAGCTTACTGCTCCACCATTCAACATATACACGTATCCGGTTTGTGACTTAGAGTCATCCAGATCTGAGTCGAAGCTAGCGTCGACGTAACCCTTTACGACGAGCTCTTCGTCTCTTCCATAAACGAGAAACATGTCCTTCGTCCTTTTCAGGTACTTCAGGATATTCTTGACCGCTGTCCAGTGTTCCTTGCCGGGATTACTTTGGTATCTTGCTACCAAACTTACGGCAAGGTTTACATCGGGTCTGGTACACAGCATGGCATACATAATAGATCCTATGGCTGAAGCATAGGGGATGACACTCATCTCTTCTTTATCTTTTGCCGTGGTCGGTGACTGAGCCGAGCTCAATCTCACACCTTGTAACATAGGCAAGAACCCCTTCTTGGACTGATCCATTTTGAACCTCTTCAAAATCTTATCAAGGTATGTGCTTTGTGAAAGACCTATGAGGCGTCTCGATCTATCTCTATAGATCTTGATGCCTAATATATAAGCAGCTTCTCCAAGGTCCTTCATTGAAAAACACTTATTCAAGTAGGCCTTAATGCTGTCCAGAAATTCTATATTATTTCCCATCAAGAGTATGTCATCTACATATAATATGAGAAATGCTACAGAGCTCCCACTCACTTTCTTGTAAACGCAGGCTTCTCCATAAGTCTGCATAAACCCAAACGCTTTGATCATCTCATCAAAGCGAATGTTCCAACTCCGAGATGCTTGCACCAGTCCATAAATGGATCGCTGGAGCTTGCATACTTTGTTAGCGTTCCGAGGATCGACAAAACCTTCCGGCTGCATCATATACAGTTCTTCCTTAAGATGCCCGTTAAGGAATGCCGTTTTGACGTCCATTTGCCATATCTCATAATCATAGTATGCGGCAATTGCTAACATGATTCGGACGGACTTCAGCTTCGCTACGGGAGAGAAAGTCTCGTCGTAGTCAATCCCTTGAACTTGTCGATAACCCTTAGCGACAAGTCGAGCCTTATAGATGGTAACATTACCATCCGCGTCCGTCTTCTTCTTAAAGATCCATTTGTTTTCTATCGCTCGCCGATCATCGGGCAAGTCTGTCAAAGTCCATACTTTGTTTTCATACATGGATTCTATCTCGGATTTCATGGCTTCAAGCCATTTGTTGGAATCCGGGCCCGCCATCGCTTCTTCATAGTTCGAAGGTTCATTGTTGTCTAACAACATGATTTCCAGGACAGGGTTGCCGTACCACTCTGGTGCGGAACGTGTCCTTGTGGACCTACGAAGTTCAGCAGTAACTTGATCCGAAGTACCTTGATCATCATCATTGTTTTCCTCTTCAGTTGGTGTGGGCATCACAGGAACGGTTTCCTGCGCTGCGCCACTTTCCCGCTCAAGAGGTAGTACTTCATCGAGTTCTACTTTCCTCCCACTTACTTCTTTCGAGAGAAACTCTTTTTCCAGAAAGCATCCGTTCTTGGCAACAAAGATCTTGCCTTCGGATCTTAAGTAGAAGGTATACCCGACAGTTTCCTTAGGGTATCCTATGAATACGCATTTTTCCGACTTGGGTTCGAGCTTTTCAGGTTGAAGTTTCTTGACATAAGCATCGCATCCCCAAACTTTTAGAAACGACAGCTTAGGTTTCTTTCCAAACCATAATTCATACGGTGTCGTCTCAACGGATTTAGACGGTGCCCTATTTAAAGTGAATGTAGCTGTCTCTAGAGCGTATCCCCAAAATGATAGCGGTAAATCGGTAAGAGACATCATAGACCGCACCATATCCAATAGGGTGCGATTACGACGTTCGGACACACCGTTTCGCTGAGGTGTTCCAGGCGGCGTGAGCTGTGAAACGATTCCACATTTCCTTAAGTGTGTACCAAATTCGTGACTTAAGTATTCTCCTCCACGATCTGATCGTAAGAATTTTATCTTTCGGTCACGTTGATTCTCTACCTCATTCTGAAATTCCTTGAACTTTTCAAAGGTCTCAGACTTGTGTTTCATTAAGTAGACATACCCATATCTACTCAAGTCATCTGTGAGAGTGAGAACATAACGATATCCTCCGCGAGCCTCAACGCTCATTGGACCGCACACATCGGTATGTATGATTTCCAACAAGTTGGTTGCTCGCTCCATTGTTCCGGAGAACGGAGTCTTGGTCATTTTGCCCAAAAGGCATGGTTCGCACGTGTCAAACGATTCATAATCAAGAGACTCTAAAAGTCCATCGGCATGGAGCTTCTTCATGCGCTTGACACCAATGTGACCAAGGCGGCAGTGCCACAAGTATGTGGGACTATCGTTATCAACTTTAAATCTTTTGGCATCTACACTATGAACATGTGTAATATTACGCTCGAGATTCATTAAGAATAAACCATTGACCATCGGAGCATGACCATAAAACATATCTCTCATATAAATCGAACAACCATTATTCTCAGACTTAAATGAGTAGCCATCTCGTATTAAACGAGATCCAGATACAATGTTCATGCTCAAACTTGGCACTAAATAACAATTATTAAGGTTCAAAACTAATCCCGTAGGTAAATGTAGAGGCAGCGTGCCGACGGCGATCACATCGACTCTGGAACCATTCCCGACGCGCATCGTCACCTCGTCCTTCGCCAGTCTCCGTTTATTCCGCAGCTCCTGCTGTGAGTTACAAATATGAGCAACGGCACCGGTATCAAATACCCAGGAGTTACTACGAGTACTGGTAAGGTACACATCAATCACATGTATATCAAATATACCTTTGGTGTTGCCGGCCTTCTTATCCGCTAAGTATTTGGGGCAGTTCCGCTTCCAGTGACCCTTCCCCTTGCAATAAAAGCACTCAGTCTCAGGCTTGGGTCCATTCTTTGACTTCTTCCCGGTAACTGGCTTACCAGGCGCGGCAACATCTTTGCCGTCCTTCTTGAAGTTCTTCTTACCCTTGCCCTTCTTGAACTTAGTGGTCTTATTGACCATCAACACTTGATGTTCTTTCTTGATTTCAGCCTCTGCTGACTTCAGCATCGAGAACACTTCAGGAATGGTCTTTTCCATCCCCTGCATGTTGTAGTTCATCACAAAGCTCTTGTAGCTTGGTGGGAGCGACTGGAGGATTCTGTCAATGACCGCCTCATCTGGGAGGTTAATGTTCAGCTGGGTCATACGGTTGTGCAACCCAGACATCTTCAGGATGTGCTCACTGACAGAACTGTTTTCCTCCATCTTACAACTGTAGAACTTGTCGGAGACATCATATCTCTCGACCCGGGCATGAGCTTGAAAAACTAGTTTCAGCTCTTCGAACATCTCATATGCTCCGTGGTGCTCAAAACGCTTTTGGAGCCCCGGTTCTAAGCTGTAAAGCATGCCGCACTGAACGAGGGAGTAATCATCAGCACGAGACTGCCAAGCATTCATAATGTCTTGGTTCTCTGGGACGGGAGCGTCACCTAGCGGTCCTTCTAGGACATATTGTTTCCTGGCAGCTATGAGGATGATCCTCAGGTTCCGGACCCAGTCCGTATAGTTGCTGCCATCATCTTTCAGCTTGGTTTTCTCTAGGAACGCGTTGAAGTTCATGTTGACATTAGCGTTGGCCATTGATCTACAAGACATATTTGCAAAGGTTTTAGACTAAGTTCATGATAATAAAGTTCTAATCAAATTATGAACTCCCACTTAGATTAGACATCCCTCTAGTCATCTAAGTGTTACACGATCCGAGTCGACTAGCCCGTGTCCGATCATCACGTGAGACGGACTAGTCATCGTCGGTGAACATTCTCATGTTGATCGTATCTTCCATACGACTCGTGTTCGACCTTTCGGTCTCCGTGTTCCGAGGCCATGTCTGCACATGCTAGGCTCGTCAAGTTAACCCTAAGTGTTTTCGCTGTGTAAAACTGTCTTACACCCGTTGTATGTGAACGTAAGAATCCATCACACCCGATCATCACGTGGTGCTTAGAAGCGACGAACTGTAGCAACGGTGCACAGTTAGGGGAGAACACTTCTTGAAATTTTTGTAAGGGATCATCTTATTTACTACCGTCGTCCTAAGTAAACAAGATGCATAAACATAATAAACATCACATGCAATTATATAGTTGTGACATGATATGGCCAATATCATATAGCTCCATTGATCTTCATCTTCGGGGCTCCATGATCATCTTGTCACCGGCTTGACACCATGATCTCCATCATCGTGTCTTCATGAAGTTGTCACGCCAACGACTACTTCTACTTCTATGACTAACGTTTAGCAATAAAGTAAAGTAGTTTACATGGCGTTATTCAATGACACGCAGGTCATACAAAAAATAAAGACAACTCCTATGGCTCCTGCCGGTTGTCATACTCATCGACATGCAAGTCGTGAATCCTATTACAAAGAACATGATCTCATACATCACAATTCATCATTCATCACAACTTCTGGCCATATCACATCACATGATCAATCGCTGCAAAAACAAGTTAGACGTCCTCTAATTGTTGTTGCATCTTTTACGTGGCTGCAATTGGGTTCTAGCAAGAACGTTTTCTTACCTACGAATCACCACAACGTGATTTTGTCAACTTCTATTTACCCTTCATAAGGGCCCTGTTCATCGATTCCGCTCCAACTAAAGTGGGAGAGACAGACACCCGCCAGCCACCTTATGCAACTAGTGCATGTCAGTCGGTGGAACCGGTCTCACGTAAGCGTACGTGTAAGGTTGGTCCGGGCCGCTTCATCCCACAATACCGTTGAGCAAGAAAAGACTAGTAGAGGCAAGTAAGATGACAAAATCCACGCCCACAACAAAATTGTGTTCTACTCGTGCAAAGAGAACTACGCATAGACCTAGCTCATGATGCCACTGTTGGGGAACGTTGCAGAAAATTAAAATTTTTCCTACGGTTTCACCAAGATCCATCTATGAGTTCATCTAAGCAACGAGTCAAGGGAGAGAGTTTGCATCTACATACCACTTGTAGATCGCGTGCGGAAGCTTGCAAGGTGATGATGTAGTCGTACTCGACGTGATTCGAATCACCGATGACCAAGTGCTGAACGGACAGCACCTCCGCGTTCAACACACGTACGGGACGGGAGACGTCTCCTCCTTCTTGATCCAGCAAGGGGGAAGGAGAGGTTGAGGAAGACAGCTCCACCGGCAGCACGACGGCGTGGTGATGGTGGAGAGGCAGTACTCCGACAGGGCTTCGCCAAGCACACAACGGAGGAGGAGAGGTGTTGGGGAGGGGAGGGCTGCGCCTTGGAGGGTGGTGCGGCTGCCCTCCCCTCACCCCTCTATTTATAGGGGAAGGGAGAAGGGGGCCGGCCCCCTAGAACCCATCTAGGGGGGGGGGTGCGGCGGCCTAGGGGAGAGGGGAGAGGGTGGCTTGCCCCCCAAGCCAAGGGGGGCGCCCCCTCTAGGGTTCCCCCTCAACCCTAGGCGCATGGGCCCAAGGGAGGGGGTGCGGCCAGCCCACCAGGGGCTGGCTCCCTGCCCCACGCAGCCCATGTGGCCCCCCGGGAGGGGTGGCCCCTCCCGGTGGACCCCCGGAACCCTTCCGGTGGCCCCGGTACAATACCGGTATGACCCCGAAACTTCCCGGTGTCCGTTTGACAACTTCCCATATATAAATCTTTACCTCCGGACCCTTCCGGATCTCCTCGTGACGTCCAGGATCCCATCCGGGACTCCGAACAACATTCGGTAGTCACATACTAGTCTTCCTAATAACCCTAGCGTCACCGAACCTTAAGTGTGTAGACCCTACGGGTTCGGGAGACATGCAGACATGACCGAGACGCTCTCAGGTCAATAACCAACAGCGGGATCTGGATACCCATGATGGCTCCCACATGCTCCTCGATGTTGTCATCGGATGAACCACGATGTCGAGGATTCGATCAAACCCTGTATGCAATTCCCTTTGTCAATCGGTACGTTACTTGCCCGAGACTCGATCGTCGGTATCCCAATACCTTGTTCAGTCTCGTTACCGGCAAGTCACTTTACTCGTACCGTAATGCATGATCCCGTGTCCAACACCTTGGTCACATTGAGCTCATTATGATGATGCATTACCGAGTGGGCCCAGAGATACCTCTCCGTCATACGGAGTGACAAATCCCAGTCTCGATCCGTGTCAACCCAACAGCTACTTTCGGAGATACCTGTAATGCACCTTTATAGTCACCCAGTTACGTTGTGACGTTTGATACACCCAAGGCACTCTTACGGTATCCGGGAGTTACACGATCTCATGGTCGAAGGAAGAGATACTTGACACTGGCAAAGCTCTAGCAAAACGAACTACACGATCTTTTATGCTATGCTTAGGATTGGGTCTTGTCCATCACATCATTCTCCTAATGATGTGATCCCGTTATCAACGACATCCAATGTCCATAGTCAGGAAACCATGACTATCTGTTGATCACAACGAGCTAGTCAACTAGAGGCTCACCAGGGACATATTGTGGTCTAAGTATTCACACGTGTATTACGATTTCCGGATAATACAGTTATAGCATGAATAAAAGACATTTATCATGAACATTGAAATATAATAATACTTTTATTATTGCCTCTAGGGCATATTTCCAACACCTCGCACGAGCCTTCTGCCAAAGAGCCAATTGCCTGACTCTCTCGAACGCGACATAGGCCTCCCAGGCAGCTTGTTCCGCGGTGCGCTTCTCATCCTCGGCCTTCTTCTCCGCCTCTATTTTGGCGCGCTCTGCTGGAGGCAAAGCCTCCCACAAGGCGACATCCATTTCTTTCCAAAGCTCCTCAAGGATGGGGGGCTCGGCGGGCGGCGCGGCGTTCTCCTTGTAGCGGGGAGCCGACGCGTCCTCCGGGGTGCGTGCTGGCAAGATTGGGAATGCCGACGCATCCACTTGGACGTGTCGCGGCGAGGAGCAGAACACCGACGTGTCCTCCTCGACTAGTGGCGGCAAGGAACGGAATGGCGACGCGTCGCGTCACGGCGAGGAGCGGAACGCTGACATGTCCTCCTCGACTAGTGGTGGCAAGGAATGGAACGGCGACGCGTCGCGTAGCGGCGAGGAGCAGAACACCGATGCGTCCTCCTCGACTAGTGGCGGCGAGGAATGAAACGGCAACGCGTGACCATCCGCGCGGTGCAGAGAGGGGCTCCTAGGGCTTGGGAGGGGTGATGCCATCGTGGTCGATGTGAGAGGGAGGGGGAGGAGATAGCGATGAATGTGAATGAGGGGGCGGAGATAGCGATGTCGTGGGAGGCACATTATTTATAGCGAGCAATGGCACACCTACGTAAGATATGGACTGAGCTACACCGACTTAACTTCCGATCCAGTTGCGTCACTGACATGTGGGCTAGACCCCTGTTGGGCCCATACATCAGTGACCGAATGCACCTACAGTTAAGTAACAACTACATGGTCATATTTGTTGGAGTAAATTACGGGGGAGCGAAGGGGTGGAAATATTGCTGGTCACAACGGATTGGACGAGCGTGGGGGGAGGAGAGTCATGCATGCAGATTTTTTCACACTGGGTGGAGTGGTGGGACCGTCGGAGGGAGAAGGAGAGTTTGGTAGGCATATTGTTTCCACACATGGAGAGGAAAAGATTTGGAGACGAACGGGCTTCCTGAAGGTATGGGGAATGGTGCATAATAAGTCATCTTGCATGCCGGGCTAGGTATAGTCTCAAGTCATTAAAAACAAACATGGCAACACATGTTCATATTTCAAGGTGCACTAAATTATTGCATGCGATGATTAAGGCTGGCCATAATGGTGGTATCTTAGCTGGTATCATGCACACGGGAATAGCAAACATGCTGATGTGGCAAAAAAATTAAAGAAGAGAGGGGTGTTAGAGTAACTAGTGTTCATGCATGCATTGGTAAACACATTTTTTGTGGAAAACGACAGCACTAGTTGAGTACTTTTGCAGACTTCAAAAACTATTCCACAATGCGTCAACATTCACAATGTCAAATCAATATTTTTACACTCATTATAAAACGTAGTTCTTATACTCATCATAATCAGTACTCCCTCCGTCTAGGTGAGCAAGTCATCTTAGATTGTGCACTGTGACCAAGGAGGAGGGGAAAACGAGAGATCTTAATGTTTATTTGCTAATTAATAGCATTGCATGCAATGGACTAACCACTGCATGTCATGTTTGGTAGTCTCAAGTCATTAAAAGCATGCACACCCACATCTCCTATTGGTTGATATGTCAAGAAACAAGAAACGAGGTAGAAGTTAATGCACCATGCCTAAGTGTTTTGGGAGTATTGTAGATATTGATATTTTTAGTATAAATTTGGTTATGGGATTTCATTGATGCCTGTCAAAGCGTTGACAGGTTTGCTATCCGTGATCTGAAGATGAAAGCGTTGAGCATCTCGAAGTTGATCAACAATCTTCAATTGTCAAAGATTAGCCCTTCGACCAATAAGGTGGCACACTTAATCGCTAAGTATAGCTTTGACAATAGATTAGATGGTATTCTTGTAAATAACGTACCGCCCTGTGTGGTGAATACTGTATCGAATGAGTGTACTGGTGTGGCTAGTTAATTAATATAAGGTGGTCTTCAAAAAAAGTATAAATTGGTCAAACACCTTGCAAACGGTTGACGGGAGTAAAAAGGACCACAGGGAGTATCATGCATGCGGAGTAGGCAAAAAAAATGCTTGTCTAAAAAAAGAGGCAAAAAATTGCTCATTTATAGCCGGTCGAAGTCTGAAAGGGTGCAACCGCGCGATGGAGCCGAAGGTCATGGGAGGCACGATGTTTGATGAAATTAGGTGAAGTTACATCCACATGCCAGCATGGCATGCGAACAGGCAGAAGCTATACCGTCAGGACTACGATATGGGTCTAGTAGACGTGACATCTAGTGGGTCCCGCATAGTTCTCGAGAACTCTTTGGGGGCTTGCAGCCGTTTATCCACCGGGCAAGCCAGCAACCCCACGCCATTTGCACTCCCTACTCGTCCCCGTCTTCTACCTTACAACCGTTCGCTCCCAGTCGTCCCGTCCTTTCACATTAGTTCGCTCCCAGTTTTTTTTGCGGGGTACAACAGTTCAACTTCTCCTAACCCTCCTCCAAAATCCATGGCCTCCCAAATCTCCATGGTCGCCGCTGAGTACCAGGTTAGAGCCATCACCCGTGATCAGTTCATCGTCATCTACACACGTGGATCCGAGACGGTGAAAGCATGGCTTGCTCGCTTCCGACGCATGTTCAACAGTTCAACAGATGAGTGCGTCGCTGGGCTAGATGTTGAGTACACCATAGTCCTGGGACGAGAGAAGGATGTAAAGGATGAAGAGAGGAAGAAGCCCGCCGTGATCCAGGTTTGCGTACATAACGTTTGCTTGGTCTACCAGATATGCCATGCCGACGTTGAGTGCCAGGATTTTAAGAACTTCCTCAAGGACAAAAGAGTGAAATTCGTTACTGTAGGCTTTAAGAACGATAGTGACGTCCTGCGTCACATAGGTCTCGTTGTAGGCCAGCCCTTCGATCTCCAGAAGGCAAGCCTGGTGTCCTCCTCTCAACCTTCAATGTTGACCCTGGAAGCAGCCATGATTGATCCTTCATATTCTAAACTGAAGAAACCTCATCACGAGTTTCATCATGCATGGGAGTCAAAGACATTAGATGAAGATCACATCCTGTACGCAGCAATGGATGCCTACCTTTGTTTAAATATCTACAAGGGTTGGATGAAGAAGCAGAGCCCAGTGTCCGGTTCAAGCAAAGAAGCGTCGGCGAAGAGGAAGAGGAAGAGGGACGAGGACGAAGTCAAGGACGTGGACTCGGACTCCAAGTAGGTGGCAGTGCCGTCGCTCATGCTGGTTCTACTGAAGTGTCAAGCGGACTAGTTGGTTATTACTTTATTTTCAAGGGTGTGTTGTGCTGAGGCCCCAGCATAACTATGTTTATGTTCTTTCTCGTTATTTGAACTCTTTAGTACGTACAGTAGTACTAGTACTATTTCTTACTACTGTTCTTCTTGCAGTTGGTACTACTGCTCATATCTTCGTGTTCCTACTGTACTTAATACGTTCGTACTAGTAGTATAATTTGGGTCAGTCGATTTGTGAAAGAAGTTCGATGGAGCGAAGGAAGAAGATGGCAAAAGAGGTGGAAGAAGCCCTTCTAGCCATTCATGTTGCATCAAACGGCTCACATGAGTCGACTGACCCAAATTACTCCTTCAGATTGCAGGATCCACGTGGCATTCAAGGTCTCGAAGGTAGATTCCGCGTCCTCACCCGGTTTGCGGGCTCAACACGTGCGCGACCAGCTTCCGCTGCGACAGCCACCATGCGCGCCTACTCCGCGCGGGTGGAGATAACAATGACACGCTAGTTCCTCCTCGTGCGGCATGCTGGAGCACGCGCTCGTCCTCCTCTTCGTACGCTGCGTGCATAGACGCGGCTCCACTTGCTGCTCGCGTGCTTGGCAGCGCGGCGGCATCGCGAGGAGGGACTGCAGACGACATGAGCGGGCGAGCCTTCGGCTTCATGGCACAGGGATGGCGGCGACACGGCGGTGATGGGCGAGAAATTGTTGGCCGGAGCAGGCGGGCGCTGGCATGCGCAATGGCGGCGGCATATTGATGAGTGCGCGTGTGGGAGCTTACTTTAGTTTTATATATAAGGTTGGTGAAACTTAAAAGAAATCCATACTAGTACACATAAACATTAGACTTAGGCAACGCTTTCATTAGTTACTAGCTTATGTTCTTGCCCATTGTGACCAGCCTTAGTACCACGGCCACGATACAGAATCGTGTGCAAGCGCGTGAACCGCAGCCGCGCGGTCGGTCAAACGGTGCGTCACCATGTCGTGCTCGAAGGACATCCACCGAACCTTTTTGTGTGTGTGAAAACAATCCTAAAATATTACTCAACTTTTTTTCCTGTGAAAGTTCTTGACGCTGCAATATTTCCATATATTTGAATTTAGCTCCAGTTCGTGTTTATTTGGACTTGGACGTTTTAGGTGTGCCCTAGTTTTTTTTAATACTGATTTTGTGTGTGTGACTGAGAGAGAGCGTGTGTATGTGTCCATATGTGTGTTGTGGTGGAAGGGCAATGTGGAGACGGTGTTCGTGTGATACAGACATAGAGAGGTGTGAATGTGCAAATGATCGTGCATGAGTGAAACATAGACAGATGCCGATACATTGTGTATACATGAGAGAACGGTCTTCTAGTTTACTTGTGTGTGAGAGAGAGAGAGAGAGGGAGAGGGAGAGAGAGAGAGACAGAGAGAGGAGCATCCGTAACACAACAACCATCTTGCTCGATTCGTCTGTCCCTCGCACGGTCGCATGCAACACATGCATCAATGCGCACATTTTGACACCCTCACCCGGCCCCTGCCCACCTCAAGGCCCGCACAATCTCTTCGTGAATACCCATTTCTCTCCTTAGGTTTGTTTTCTCTCAATATCTGACACACACACACACACAAAGACACACACAGCACAACACACACACACACACACTCCCCCGAGCACACAATTCATCCCCATCCAAGGTTATATGGAGACCACTCTCGCTTGTGCTTCTTTGCACCCCAACATGCAAAACACCTCAATCTTCAAAGAGGGCAACGAGAAGATCAAAGAGGGCGACCACACCGTGATAGAGAATGCGGGGTCATTTGGAAGCAGGGTGATGTGACGACGGCTGACTGACTCCTCCCCCACCCTCTCTCTCTTGCACAAAATTACCAATCCCTCTCTCCCCCGCACAAAATTGTCAATCCCTCAACCCACGAGATCCTTCCGCTCTCTTCCATGTTTTCCTGCTCTCTCATCAAACATGTTGTCTCTTCTCCTTCCACATATACAGAATCCAGATGCACACACATCTCATGTATATTACATGTATGCATCTTTCTCACAGACCTAACTTCTTCCTCTCTCTTTCTCTCTCTATCTCTCTCTGTCTCGTTATGTTTGTCTCCCACTCTCTCGTCCACATACATACAATCTTTCCCGCCCTATCTGCTCCATCTTAAAAAGCTCTCTCTGCACGTTTCATTCACACATTGGGATATGTCAAAATGTTGCTTCTATAATGGCTGATGTAGAGTTATGGTTGTTCTTGTTGCATCCTACAAAGTAATAACTATGAAATGCATTTAGATTCTCATTTGACTGGGATTATGTGTGTTTGAGCATGTTGTGAAGTACTATAGACCTTGTATACATCTTGGGATTCGACAATGAGTGTAACTATTGAATTGTATAGACCATTACATTTAAAGTCAATAGCCTAATATATTTATTCCACAATTTCAACAAATGATTAGTTCACTACAAACTAAGAAAACAAATGTGTACTCCCTCCATTTTATTTAAGTCCACATATTAGCATTGGTCAGAGTCAAGTTTTGTAAACTCTCAGAAAGCTTATAACAAAAAATATTAACATATACAATAACAAATAAATAACATTAGTTTCATTATTGAATGTACTTTCACATCATACATATTTGTTATGGTAAATGTTTATATTTTTCTATAAACTTGGTCAAACTTTAGGAAGTTTAACTTCGGTCAAACCTAATATGCAGAGTTTACTACTACTACTCGCTAGTTGCTTAGCCGAATCACTCAACACGCCACACGGGGAGTCCACTGTCACAAAATTTTGAGGTCGGCGGCAAAATCTCCTGCGACCCTGATTCGAGCAGTGGGAAGTTACCATCATAGCCTTCGGAATAGGCCTATGGATGATGAAACGCCCTCGATGCGGCTATATCTCTCACGTGTCGAAGCACGACTTAGAGGCATGACCGCATTGAAAGCAATGTCGCAAGTGAGGTAATCTTCACAAACAACGCATGTAATACAATAAGGGAAAAGATAGATAGTTGGCTTATAATCGCCACTTCACACAAATACATGAATAAAGCATTACATCAACCAGATACACACAAGGTCCGACTACGGAACTAAAATAAAAGAAGAACCCCAAATGCGACATGGTCCCCGATCGACCCCAACTGGGCTCCACTACTGATCAACTAGAACAAAACAACACAAAGGACAAGATCTTCATCGAGCTCCTCCTGAGCTTGGTTGCGTCATCTGCAAGGACTCATCGGCACCTGCAAACTGGTTTGGAAGTATCTGTGAGTCACGGGGACTCAGCAATCTCGCACCCTCGCGATCAAGACTATTTAAGCTTATGGGTAAGGAAAAAGGTATGAGGTGGAGCTGCAGCAAGCGACTAGCATATATGGTGGCTAACATACACAAATGAGAGCGAGAAGAGAAGGCAAAGCACGGTCGATAAAAGTATGATCAAGAAGTGATCCTAGAACAACCTACGTCAAGCATAACTCCAACACCGTGTTCACTTCCCGGACCCCGCCGAGAAGAGACCATCACGGTTACACACGCGGTTGATGTATTTTAATTAAGGTCAACTTCAGGTTTTCTACAACCGGACATTAAGAAATTCCCATCTGCCCATAACCGCAGGCACAACTTTCGAAGTTCAAATCCCTACAGGGGAGTCCCAACTTAGCCCATGACAAGCTCTCACGGTCAACGAAGGAATAGACATCCTCCCGAGACATTCCGATCAGACTCGGTATCCCGGTTCTACAAGACACTTCGACAAGTAAAACAAATCCAGCAACACCGCCCGAATGTGCCGACAAATCCCGATAGGAGCTGCACATATCTCGTTTTCAGGGCACACTCAGATGAGCTCTCGTACAACTAAAACCAAACCTCGAGTTTCCCCGAGGGGGCGCTGCACAGGACTCTAGTTTGGACCAACACTCAGAGGAGCACTGGCCCGGGGGGGGGGGGTTAAATAAAGATGACCCTTGAGTCCGCGAACCCAAGGGAAAAAAGGCTAGGTGGCAAATGGTAAAACCAATGTTGGGCATTGCTGGAAGAGTTTTATTCAAGGCGAACTGTCAAGGGGTTCCCATTATTACCCAACCGCGTAAGGAACACAAAATCCGGGAACATAACACCGATATGACGGAAACTAGGGCGGCAAGAGTGGAACAAAACACCAGGCATAAGGCCGAGCCTTCCACCCTTTACCAAGTATATAGATGCATTAATTAAATAAGAGATATTGTGATATTCCAACAAGTAAACAGGTTCCAACAAGGAACAACATCTCCATGTTCCAACAAGGAACAAACTTCAATCTTCACCTGCAACTAACAACGCTATAAGAGGGGCTGAGCAAAGCGGTAACATAGCCAAACAACGGTTTGCTAGGACAAGGTGGGTTAGAGGCTTGGTTAACAATATGGGAGGCATGATAAGCAAGTGGTAGGTATCGCAGCATAGGCATAGCAAAAGAGCGAGCAACTAGCAAGCAAAGATAGAAGTGATTTCGAGGGTATGGTCATCTTGCCTGAGATCCCGCAAGGAAGAAGAACGAGTCCATGAAGAAGTCAAACGGACGTAGTCGACCGAATCCTCACACACACGACGTTAACGGAACCAACCCGAAGAAGCAACACCGGAAAGAAGCAAACAACATAGTAAAACAACCACCACATAAACATGGCATGATGCACAATCAAGCATGATGCATGTCCGGTTTAAAGAGGCATGGCATGGCAAAATGCACAAGCAACCCTACAAATTAAGTGGAGCTCAATATGCAACGGGATGCATATTGATGGAACACCACAACAATTATTTAGTTCGATCTCGTTTATGTACCCAACAATATTAAATGTTGTTAGCATGGCAAGAGGTGAAGCAAAGTAAAACTATCTATCTAGTCAAGTTTAAATGAGGCCGGAAGCAACGAACAACAATCCCGGTAAATCCCCATATGCATATTTTGGTTATGGTACTGTTCTGCCCTGAACACAATTTTAGGGGTGTTAAACATGCAAAGTGATGCCACCATGTTAAACTAGGCATTTTTCTACCCCATTTACATATAAAGTTTATTAAATTCCGAGTTACGGTTATTTAGTTATGAATTAAACCATTTTAGCACGTTATTTAAGCAAATTTAAACAAACAACATATTAAACATTTTAAACATGGATGAAAAAGACATATTATGAAACTAGATGAAAAACTAAGCAAGTTTCATATACAAAGTTTTTACATGTGATGCTCCGTTTGTGAGATATTAAATGCATGAAGTTTAGGGGCTGATCTGCAAAAGTGCAACTCCCTGAAAAAAATAGGAAAACGCTCTATGTAAAAAAAATGATACGGGCCGGATCTGGTTGGCCCATCAGAGGAAAGGACAGGAGCTGCTCACATCGGGCCAAGCACAGTCGGTGGAGGAGTGGGCCGGCTTGAGCTGGGGTCAACGGGCGAAGAGGAGGCGCTGGGCCGCGCGAGCGAAGCAAAGGGAGGGGGTCGAGGCTCGGTCAACACGGGCAGGACTCGTCGATTGACGCGCTCGCTACTACTCGACAGGAAGCAGAGCCGCGGCGGCACGGCTGCTCGCCGGAGACGAAGGAAGGGAGACGGAGACGACAGATCTGGACGGAGGGGGGCGGATGCAGGTGAAGAAGCTCCAGGCGGAGAAGGATCCATGGGGCGGCGGCGTCCTTGGACGGGCGGCGGCCATGCTTCAGTCCCTGACAGAGAGAAACAGGAGAGGGAAGTGAGTGGTCAGGAGAGACAATCAGAGGGAGGAGGAGATGAAACAGGGCGGCGGCTACTCATCTCCGACGAGGTCGGAGCTCCGGCGAGGCCTGATGGACAGAGCAGCTACGTGAGGCGGCGGGGTCGATCTGGATCGGGAGGAGCTCGGGCACGGGCACGAGGGCAGCGGCGGAGCAGTGGCTTGCGGGGGCTCCTCTCCTCTCGATGGAGCTTGGGAATGAGGGCACGGGGAGTAGCGGGGAGGTGCCTGGGTTGAACTCCGGCAAGGGGAGTCGTGGATTGGAGCTCGGGACGGTCGGCGCGCGATGAGCTCCTGCAGGACACGGGCACGAGAAAAGGGTTAGGGAGGAAGAGAGGGAAAGAGAAGAAAGAGCAGGGGCGCACGGCGAGGCGTTCGTCCCTGGTTCGTTCGAAGAGACGAGGCGCTGGGGTCGGCCGATGCTCTGCTCGGTGGTACTCTGGCCGGGGCTCTCGGGAGGAGGAGGTTGCGGGATTGGGTGGATCGAGGGGAGGAGAATGTTGGACCGGTGCTGAAAACGAGGGAGTTGGTCGGGATCGACTGGGAATGGGTGGATGGCTCTGGGAGGATCCCGATGAAGAGAGTGGCGGCGGCGAGGAGGAGGATTGGTGGATTGGACAGGATAGGCTAGGGTTTGATTGGTTATTTATAGTATTGGATTTTTGGTTAGGGACTATCTGGAGCCTCCGATCAAAATCGCACGGTCGCGAATAAAATAGCTAGGTAGTCCAAATAAGAAAACGGTGACGTTTTGTAGATGTTTGGGGATGTTCCGGACACAATGGTGGCGACAGTCCGAGTCGGGTCCAGGACAGCTTTTCAGACGCGCGTGCGAGGAGGGCCGCGAGCTGACGAGAGGGGTTAGGTAGAGTATGAGGGTGTGTAGTGAAATGTGAAGACGGTCTAGGGAGGAAAAGAGAGGGAAAGTCTGGCAATAGTTTTCGGAGACCGAAAACGTCCGACGTTAGACCGGCTATACTGCCACTATAGTTATCCGTTGGGGCAACAGATGATCTCCGAATGCGATGAAACTTGACAGGCGGTCTATCTACACGACAATAAGACCACACGACAACTTTCATCCCATTCCGAGAACATTTTTCGGCCACTTATAAAATACTATTTCGGACATGCCGCGGGCGCGTGCAAGTGTGTCTCGGCTCATAACGGACAACAGACGAAACTGGGAGACCCGGACTAATGCAAGTTTTGAAAAACATGATGATGCAATGCACATGATGACATGGCAAGATGCAACACACAAGCAAATGACAAGGCCACAACAGCGAATAACTGGAGGACACCTGGCACATTGGTCTCGGGGCGTCACAACACTCCACCACTACGAGAGGATCTCGTCCCGAGATCTAGAATGGCACCGAGAGAAAACGGAAGAGACAGAGAAGAGGTAAAACTAAGTTGCTTCTTTGACCAATGAGTGAAACCAAAGAACCTTGCAAAGGTTAGCCATTTTGAGAAAAGAATACGACGGAGATGAACGAAGTTGAAAACACTCCGTTAGAGAAGAGGAACAAGGAAGAACAACTTTGGGCAGCACTCCGATTGAAAAGAAAAGGAATTGAATAAGAACTTGATAAGATGAGAAGATACTTGATGAAATCACAATACACTGCCTCCGTAACTATTGAATGAATGGAACAAGGGGTAAGAAATATCTCAGACCGCACTCTGGTTGAAAAGAGATGCAAAGCTTGATAAGGCGAAGAAAACTTGAGCCAAAAGGTGCACCTCCGGTTAAATGGATAAGCACGAAAAGAACATGCTCTTGACAAGAGCAAGAAGAAGGTTTGAATAGAGCAGCAACACAATGCCTCCGGGAGAAAGAAATAGGAGATAGATAATTGAAATAAAAGAATGTTGAAGAAAATGCCAACTTCTGCCACAAAAGAGTTTGAAAAGGCATCTTAAGGAGAAGGGTCGAACGGAGTTATTGGAAAGCCAACAACGAAAGAATAAACTTGATATGGTCTTATGGAGTACATCTCAAATTATGAGGTGACAACCTGCCACTCACGGGAAAAGAATTGTATTGATATGAACAAGGAGACAAGAAAGTATATCGCACCGGAAAGGATAAATGAAGAAATTGGATCATTGATAAACACCATGAGAGCGACAATCCTTAAAGGAAAGCTTTAGGTGAAATATAACCCAAGATCATTCCAATGAAGAAAATGATGGATTTAAAATATCTCATCCTTGAAAACATGTGAATCATGAAGCATGAACTAAAATTATCAAGAATGGCATAATACCACCTCCAATAATATGATAGAAAGAATGCACTCCAGATTACAATATGAAGAAAGCTTGAGTTTCTTAGAAAAGAATCTTGATGAACACTTCAAGAAGAAATTAAATCCTTTATGAACCAACATGTAGAACCTTCCCGAAGAACTCCGTTAAACAAAAGAATGCTCAAACGGAAGGAAAGAGAAGTTGAAAAACACAAGGTGAAACCTTGCAATGATTAGATGGACCTTCGAGATGATATATTTGAGAGAGCTTGGAACTCCGGAAAAGAAAAGATGAAACAATAATAAGAATTACATTATGCTTATCCTTCACCAATTCAAATTGATGACAAGCAATGGATTTTTGGCGTACTACTTATTCTCGTAGAAAGGATTAAGATAGATATAGCACAAACTTGGGAAGATCTTCAACGAACCACCGTAAGAATTGAAACAATGAATAAATTGATATGATAAATGAAGGAAGAAGAATCTTGAGCGAACCACCGTAAGAATTAAAAATGAACAAAGAAAAGATAAGGAAGTCATCGGGAAGAATTAGTAAATAAACGAAGATTCTTGAGAGAATTTAGATACATAAGAACGAAGAGATCGCGAGCTGGTAAGAGAAAACTTGAATGATGCACCGGTAAGATTGGAGGATGACCACTGAAAGCTGAGAATGAATAAACCTGAATTGATGGACTCCGGATAATCAAATTGAGGAGAATCTTGAATTGCTTCAGATGGGTGAAAAGAATTCTCACGATCGAAAACAATTATGAGAGGATGGCATAAGGCTAGCATCATGAATCTTTGAGAGAACGGATAAGATTGAGGAGAAACTCTTCTTCGGTCTTCAAAAGTTGGAAAAGACGATGAGTAACACCACCGTGAATTGTTGAGACACTCCGGAATAAAGAAGAATAGAAAATTTGAACCAATGATGAAAACAATTTGGAAGATCTTGGAGAAAGACATTTGACTGATGATAAATCATTCTTACGTCAAACTTCGAAAAGAAATTGAGAATAACTCCGGAAAAATAAGAAGAGTCAGGTAAGATCCTGGAAAAAAGACCTGTGGGTTAGGGCCCACTCAAGAGAAACACCGTTGAAATGATTTAAAAGAGAGAATGCACCGGTTGAATTAAACGGCTTAAATGAGATAACACCTCGAAATAGGTTGAACAGATCTTGAATGACAAGACGAGCCTTTTGAGAAAGCTTGAGCACGCCGGAACAAATGAATAGTGAGAAGTGAATTATTATGAGGTGCACCGGTATGAGACGGCATTGAAATGAGGAAAGGGTAAGATCACCAAAGCTTGACTTGAAACCACCGGAGAAGATAAAAGAAACGAAGAATGATGAACTAGAAGCTCCGTTAGTATCTTCATGAGAATCACCGGATACGAACATTGAAGGAAAAGAATGGAAAGGCTTCACATCAATAAGATGGATACTCGATTAAGAAATCTGAGTCCTTAAAGAAAAAGGGTGGGTGGGTGGGAAAAAACAAAGTCAACTTGGAACGGATGAAGGCAACACCGTTGAGAAGAACTGATACTTGATCTTGCTGATATTGAAATGATCGGATCCACTTGAAGAGAGACACGCCGGTTAAAAAGGATTGACATGACACTATCGATTATCATGAAGTATTAATATCCACATAGGAATATGAGAACACCGTTTAGAGAAGGTATTGAATCAACATTTGACTTCGAAGCAACTCGAATACCACAACTCAAAACAAAAACAAAGGGTTGGCTTGCAGAATAAGCCAGAACAAACATATGATAGAGATTTTGTCCGAAGTTTTCGTGGTGGGGCCTACACGGGCTCGATCGTACAGCACCATCATGTACAAGGCAGTGCACACGACATACGAAGCGTCCCCAAGTCGGCATAGCCAAGGACTCTTTAAGACACAATGAGACCACTGTAAAACCGACCGTGGATAGGCGGACCACTAGACGTCGAACCCCAATTTCATATCATACATCTGTCGGAAAGATATCCTAAGAGCTACTTGATTTCCCACTTATAAACTCCCGAAATTTTCCGGTTATGCAATCAGGTGTTGGGGATACAGGGGAAGCATAATATCTCACCCAAACTAGCAAATCCTACATCCAGCTGTATCCATCCTTCAACACATAACCAAGAAACCTTCGGAAATCATCTACCTCAACCTTCGAAAAGCATCCGTTATACAAGTTATGGCAATACTCCCGAACTCCCGCCCCAGTACTGGGTGGCGTCGAGGTTATCTCACCAACGAACTGCATAAAAGAGATTTTCGATGTCGGCGTACTAAACTCAGGTATTCCAGAACTGCAACGATAAAATTGTGACGACAACACCTCGGAGCTCAACTCCCCGGGACACTGCCACAACCCCTAATGACAGGAGGCACCAAGAACAATGTTCTCGTCACAAAACCATCGGAACGATTCCAAAATACCCGCGTGATCCTAAAAATTTTTTAGTGAAATTTGAGAAGAGAAGAGTCAAAACTCTACGTCAGGATGCCATACCAGAGTGATGAAGGAGACTGGGGAGTAAAAAGAATTCCTAAACTCTCCGATATATAATTCCTAAATGACTCAAAACATTTTTCTAGACTCAACACGGCAGCTAATTCGATCAAGCAATGGGGCTCCTAAGGTCGGGGAAGGCTCTGATTACCAACTTGAAATGCCCTCGATGCGGCTATATCTCCCATGTGTCGAAGCACGACTTAGAGGCATAACCGCATTGAAAGCAATGTCGCAAGTGAGGTAATCTTCGCAAACAACCCATGTAATACAATAAGGGAAAAGATACATAGTTGGCTTACAATCGCCACTTCACACAAATACATGAATAAAGCATTACATCAACCGGATACACACAAGGTCCGACCATGGAACCAAAATAAAAGAAGAATCCCAAATGCGACAAGGTCCACGATCGACCCCAACTGGGCTCCACTACTGATCAACTAGAACAAAACAACACAAAGGACAAGATATTCATCGAGCTCCTCCTGAGCTTGGTTGCATCATCTGTAAGGACTCATCGGCACCTGCAAACTGGTTTGGAAGTATCTGTGAGTCACGGGGACTCAGCAATCTCGCACCCTCGCGATCAAGACTATTTAAGCTTGTGGGTAAGGAAAAAGGTATGAGGTGGAGCTGCAGCAAGCGACTAGCATATATGGTGGCTAACATACACAAATGAGAGCGAGAAGAGAAGGCAAAGCACGGTTGATAAAAGTATGATCAAGAAGTGATCCTAGAACAACCTACGTCAAGCATAACTCCAACACCGTGTTCACTTCCCGGACTCCGCCGAGAAGAGACCATCACGGTTACACACGTGGTTCATGTATTTTAATTAAGGTCAACTTCAGGTTTTCTACAACCGGACGTTAACAAATTCCCATCTACCCATAACCGCGGGCACGGCTTTCAAAAGTTCAAATCCCTGCAGGGGTGTCCCAACTTAGCCCATCCCAAGCTCTCACAGTCAACGAAGGATAAACCTTCTCCCGAGACATTGCGATCAGACTCGGCATCCCGGTTCTACAAGACAACTTCAACAAGGTAAAACAAATCCAGCAACACCGCCCGAATGTGCCGACAAATCCCGATAGGAGCTGCACATATCTCGTTCTCAGGGCACACTCAGAAGAGCTCTTCATACAACTAAAACCAAACCTCAAGTTTCCTCGAGGGGGCGCTGCACAGGACTCTAGTTTGGACCAACACTCAGAGGAGCACTGGCCCGGGGTGGTTTAAATAAAGATGACCCTCGAGTCCGCGAAACCCAAGGGAAAAAAGGCTAGGTGGCAAATGGTAAAACCAATGTTGGGCATTGCTGGAAGAGTTTTTATTCAAGGCGAACTGTCAAGGGGTTCCCATTATTACCCAACCGCGTAAGGAACACAAAATCCGGGAACATAACACCGATATGACGGAAACTAGGGCGGCAAGAGTGGAACAAAACACTAGGCAAAAGGCCTAGCCTTCCACCCTTTACCAAGTATATAGATGCATTAATTAAATAAGAGATATTGTGATATTCCAACAAGTAAATAGGTTCCAACAAGGAACAACATCTCCATGTTCCAACAAGGAACAAACTTCAATCTTCACCTGCAACTAACAACGCTATAAGAGGGGCTGAGCAAAGCGGTAACATAGCCAAACAATGGTTTGCTAGGACAAGGTGGGTTAGAGGCTTGGTTTAACAATATGGGAGGCATGATAAGCAAGTGGTAGGTATCGCAGCATAGGCATAGCAAAAGAGCGAGCAACTAGCAAGCAAAGATAGAAGTGATTTCGAGGGTATGGTCATCTTGCCTGAAATCCCGCAAGGAAGAAGAACGAGTCCATGAAGAAGACAAACGGACGTAGTCGAACGGATCCTCACAACACGACGTTAACGGAACCAACCCGAAGAAGCAACACCGGAAAGAAGCAAACAACATAGTAAACAACCACCACATAAACATGGCATGATGCACAATCAAGCATGATGCATGTCCGATTTAAAGAGGCATGGCATGGCAAAATGCACAAGCAAACCCTACAAATTAAGTGGAGCTCAATATGCAACGGGATGCATATTGATGGAACACCACAACAATTATTTAGTTCGATCTCGTTTATGTACCCAACAATATTAAATGTTGTTAGCATGGCAAGAGGTGAAGCAAAGTAAAACTATCTATCTAGTCAAGTTTAAATGAGGCCGGAAGCAACGAACAACAATTCCGGTAAATCCCCATATGCATATTTTGGTTATGGTACTGTTCTGCCCTGAACACAATTTTAGGGGTGTTAAACATGCAAAGTGATGCCACCATGTTAAACTAGGCATTTTTCTACCCCATTTACATATAAAGTTTATTAAATTCCGAGTTACGGTTATTTAGTTATGAATTAAACCATTTTAGCATGTTATTTAAGCAAATTTAAACAAACAGCATATTAAACATTTTAAACATGGATGAAAAAGACATATTATGAAACTAGATGAAAAACTAAGCAAGTTTCATATACAAAGTTTTTACATGTGATGCTCCGTTTGTGAGATATTAAATGCATGAAGTTTAGGGGCTGATCTGCAAAAGTGCAACTCCCTGAAAAAAATAGGAAAACGCTCTATGTAAAAAAACGATACGGGCCGGATCTGGTTGGCCCATCAGAGGAAAGGACAGGAGCTGCTCACATCGGGCCAAGCACAGTCGGTGGAGGAGTGGGCCGGCTTGAGCTGGGGTCAACGGGCGAAGAGGAGGCGCTGGGCCGCGCGAGCGAAGCAAAGGGAGGGGGTCGAGGCTCGGTCAACACGGGCAGGACTCGTCGATTGACGCACTTGCTACTACTCGACAGGAAGCAGAGCCGCGGTGGCATGGCTGCTCGCCGAAGACGAAGGAAGGGAGGCGGAGACGGCGGATTCGGACGGAGGGGGGCGGATGCAGGTCAAGAAGCTCCAGGCGGAGAAGGATCCATGGGGTGGCGGCGTCCTTGGACAGGCGGCGGCCATGCTTCGGTCCCTGATAGAGAGAAATAGGAGAGGGGAGTGAGTGGTCAGGAGAGACAATCAGAAGGAGGAGGAGAGGAAACAGGGCGGCGGCTACTCATCTCCGACAAGGTCGGAGCTCCGGCGAGGCCTGGTGGCCGGAGCAGCGACGTGAGGCGGCAGGGTCGATCTGGATCGGGAGGAGCTCGGGCACGGGCACGAGGGCAGCGGTGGAGCAGTGGCTTGCGGGGGCTCCTCTCCTCTCGATGGAGCTTGGGAACAAGGGCATGGGGAGTAGCGGGGAGGTGCCTGGGTTCAACTCCGGCAAGGGGAGTCGCGGATTGGAGCTCGGGACGGTCGGCGCACGATGAGCTCCTGCAGGACACTGGCACGAGAAAAGGGTCAGGGAGGAAGAGAGGGAAAGAGAAGAAAGAGCAGGGGCGCACGGCGAGGCGTTTGTCCCTGGTTCATTCGAAGAGACGAGGCGCTGGGGTCGGCCGATGCTCTGCTCGGTGGTACTCTGGCCGGGGCTCTCGGGAGGAGGAGGTTGTGGGATTGGGTGGATCGAGGGGAGGATAATGTTGGACCGGTGCTGAAAATGAGGGAGTTGGTCGGGATCGACTGGGAATGGGTGGATGGCTCTGGGAGTATCCCGACGAAGAGAGTGGTGGCGGCGAGGAGGAGGATTGGTGGATTGGACAGGATAGGCTAGGGTTTGACTGGTTATTTATAGTATTGGATTTTTGGTTAGGGACTATCTGGAGCCTCCGATCAAAATCGCACGGTCGCGAATAAAATAGCTAGGGAGTCCAAATAAGAAAACAGTGACTTTTGTAGATGTTTGGGGATGTTCCGGACACAACGGTGGCGACAGTCTGAGTCGGGTCCGGGACAGCTTTTTAGACGCGCGTGCGAGGAGGGCCGCGGGCTGACGAGAGG
The DNA here is from genome assembly GCF_018294505.1 of Triticum aestivum. NCBI lineage: Eukaryota > Viridiplantae > Streptophyta > Magnoliopsida > Poales > Poaceae > Triticum > Triticum aestivum. The sequence goes on along the minus strand of NC_057794.1, from coordinate 413,307,907 downwards.
GGTTAGGTAGGGCATGAGGGTGTGTAGTGAAATGTGAAGACGATCTAGGGAGGAAAAGAGAGGGAAAGTCTGGCAACAGTTTTCGGAGACCGAAAACGTCCGACGTTAGACCGGCTATACTGCCGCTATAGTTATCCGTTGGGGCAACAGACGATCTCCGAATGCGTTGAAACTTGACAGTCGGTCTATCTACATGATAATAAGACCACACGACAACTTTCATCCCATTCCGAGAACATTTTCCGGCCACTTATAAAATACTATTTCGGACATGTCGCGGGCGCGTGCAAGTGTGTCTCAGCTCAGAACGGACAACGGACGGAACTGGGAGACCCGGACTAATGCAAGTTTTGAAAAACATGATGATGCAATGCACATGATGACATGGCAAGATGCAACACGCAAGAAAATGACAAGGCCACAACAGCGAATAACTGGAGGACACCTGGCACATCGGTCTCGGGGCGTCACAGATGACGCTTGGTAGGGGGCTGTTTTCGTAACTTTAGGTTCACCCTACCCATCCAACCCCACCCCGACACCCAGAGTAGTACACCGGAATACTCCCCAATTTCTATCCCCACCGCAAAATAGACTTCTCCACGGCACCGCAGCCTTTGTGCTCCTCCCCTTTACATCGGCGCACTCGTCCACCGCAGCGCATCTGCCTCATCGATGACCTCGTACGCCGCACTGGAGCCGGTCCACCGTCGTCGTCATACACGGAGCCTCTTCCCCGACATCGTCTTCCACGGTCTCGGATCTGCTTCTCGAAAGCCGACGCCAAGCGCAGAAGTACCATCGTCGTGGACAATAAACTAACTCCCGTTGCTGACCATGACTCACAGAGGCCGCCGCGACCATCGTTCTCCTCCTCGATTGGTAATGTGTGTATTGAATCACTTAGAAGTACATGTGCAGTTCCAATTTTGTTCATACCTAGCCATCAAATTTCATGGGTGCTATTGTTCCCGTAAAAGTAATTGGTTCTAGCCTGTATCGCGCTATGCTTGGGTAGATTTTTCATCTGCAACCAGTTGTGTGGCAAATGATGGAAAGATTTTAGAACTAGCAAAATGCCCATGCGTTGCACGCATCAAGATGCATTTGTATGAGTAGTTTATCTTGTTGGAGATGCTCTAACATGGCAGACGAGTGCTTTAATGTTGCCCACAAGATGCGCGAGTATTACTAGTAGTATATTTTGCTTGCCATGTTGAGATTTTAAAACCACGAGTGCGGGCATGGAGAGGAGCAATGAAGACCAAACACGGGATATTCGGGACATCTTCAAGGAGCATGGCAAGTTAAAGAGGAGCTGCGCCGAACCTGTAAAACGAGCTTTGGTAAGTAACACCCTTTCAATTACTTATGTGTAGCCTCATGTTCTTCGATGTGTATATGTTGTAGTTTCTGTTTCTCTTAAGCGTGGTGTTCTTCGATGTGTAATAAGAAGAGTCTTAATAGTCCTAATGCTTTCATTTTTAGCTTGATGTAGGAAGTGGGTGTTCTCACCTTGTAGTCTGTTTTTATTTATTTTTTCCTTTTGAATTCACTTCTCCGAGTTCTGTTTGTCTGGCTTCTACTAAATGGATCTAGGTTGCTCTGAGTATTGATCTAAAAAAGGAGTAACTTCATGTCAGGATGTAGTTCCTCCGAGGAGGGAAGTATGGTCAACCTGGAGATCATGTTTCCAAAATGAGGCTAGATTACACACAAGGTGCCAGTTCCCTAATGATGCTGGATTAGACACAAGGTGCAAATTCCCAGATGATGCTGGATTACACACAAGCCAGGTGGAGTCGTCAGCTGTTCGTGTCCTCGTGGCATTAGTAAAGGCTGAAAGAAAGCGTGCAGCAGCCCTTGAGAATGTAGCTGAGTTCCTGAAGAAGCGAAAAGAGCAATCACATGCTCTCTTCACCCAAGCGAAAGAAGAGATGGAAGAAGCCAGAAATAAGCTAGCAGAGGCAGAGCAGGCTAGGCGTCTCCTGCAATCTAAAACTGTTGTTAATACAAAATTTCCTTCATAATAACTAGGTTCAAATGTTTATCCAGTCAGCATGCCTGTTGTGATGTCCGTGCATCTACTAATGTGGCACAAAATGTTTTTTCGGGTCATGTAATAATAGCAATTACTTTCCAAACAATAAGAGACGAAGCATTGGACATGGTATAGTTCACGCGCAAGCCCGACATTCCAAGTTCAACTTCCACATCAAACTCATGTTAACAGATATCTGCACATTCATACATAATGTCCACAACCATGATTCACTTCAAAGCCAAAAAAATGTGAGGAGAGTTATAAATAAAGAAAATCCTCTACTAGTTCCTGCTACCAGTGGGAGCACAACAAGTCAAGACCATGCATAAATTAATTATATTTTAGTCATTTTTTGTGTTCTAAAATGCCTGTCGGCTCGCGGAAGGACGTGTTGCCGGCACACGCGCGGATTTAATGAAGGCAGGCAGGGCAGTCTTAAGCTGGTTGCACGCGGCGAGGAGGCGTGCTCAGCCGGGCCTGCAGCGAGTGCGGCCCTCTTGGCTGGCGCACCGGTTCAATGCCTGCGCTATGAGAGGTCGTGTCCATGTCAGAGCAATCCCTCCCTCCGGTCCTTTTTTGTTTGGGTATATCAAAATCTCGTTTCTCATTCACATTTTACAAGTAAAGTTCGTGGACAAACTTTGACCCAAAGTACGATGGGGACTAGTAAACCAGAATGGAGGTAGTAGTTTTTTTAATCGAAGAAGGGTTTCCCCTTCCAATTTTCATTAAAGAAAACTAGCATCTAAATCTAAACCATAGTATTTGCCCTAGAACTACCAGGTTCAACATCTCGCAACATAAACCCATACAACCTCCATCGCAAAAAAACCATACAACCATACGCCAAGGAGGTACGTAGTATTATGAATTCCATTTTCGCTCCATACCAATCGTTCTAAAAACTACTTACTACTTATAACGCGCCATTGAAAATTGGAACTCTTAACCCCACTAAAAAACAATATTTTAAACGTGGCTACTCGATCTGTGGCAACTGGCGAGCCACCGCGCTCCAAGTCGTTCACCTGTGGTCCCGACCATCAACTCCTACGGATCAAATTATCACGCGAGCTGACTATTCCTACAAAGGTGCTCCACCACGTACCCGGTACCCGCGAATGCAGCAATCGTGCCCCTAGGGTTTTAGGGTTTATTTGTTAACGTCGCCTTTACGTAAGACTCATGTGTGCGAGACAGCGAGAGGCCGAGTGCGTGCGTGCGCCTCTTCTCTTCGTATATGTACTCCACCATTTGTCTGGTGTCCAAAAAATTATAATAACTACTAGCAATGTGCCAATGCGTTGCCACATGATCAAAGTAGATTAATTATTAATACATATTCACCGATTTGATAGAAAAAAGTCTAGCTTTGAAATACGTATATCACTAAAAATATGTTATGTTTCACTCAAAATATATTCCTTTGGCGGTTTCGATGAGATAAGGGAGGAATGTTGTTGGTTTCAAGATTCGAGAAGTGGTATATGTCTAATTTCTACTCTTACTAGCAAGATGCCCGTGCGTTACACGGAACTCAAGATCTTGTGGGAGAGAAGGATGAACGAGGGAAGGCCTTATCTGCAAATGTGGTGAAGAGTGCGGGTAAATTGCCATATTTTCCTTCCTATCTGTTAGATATAAATTAGACGACCTACATTGCAGGATGGCAGGCCCACCATCATCACCAACTCTATTTTTTATCCCTACTCTTATAATAAGCATTGTCGGTGATGACCGTGTGCCTGCCATCCTGCAATATAGGCCGTCCGATCTATATGTGACGGATAGGAATGAAACTATGGCAATTTTGCAAAAAGATACCCACACCCCTCTCCACATTTGCAAATAATGCCTTCCCTCGTTCATCCTTTTCCCCCACAAGATAAACTACTCATACAAATGTATCTTAATGTTCCGTGCAACGCATGGGCATCTTGCTAGTTATTGCACAAAGCCCATGTGTGTGTGTGTGAGAGAGGGCGAGTGGAGGAGGACGGAGTGCATGTGTGACAAAGACACAAGGAGTGTGTGTGCGATAGGTATCAGCTTAAAATGAGGCAATAGTGTGTCTGTGTGTGTGCATGGTCGAGAGGGTGTGTCTCAAGAAGGGAAGAAAAATCTACATAGATACAAGGAGCGGGAGAGAGACATGTATGCGATGGTGGAAGCACGAGTGTGCGAGTACGAGTGTGCGAGTGTGTAAACCTATCTAGAGGCTAGCTAGTGGATAAATGTTTGTGAGAGAAATATGAGTCGGGGTGCGAAAGCATGTTTTGTGTGTGTGAGAGAGAGAGAGACGGTAGTCGGGAAGGGGAGTGGAAGCAGGAGTTGTGCGTGTGTGTCTGTGTGAGAGAGAGAGAGGAGACGGTTGTCAGGGTTGTCTGATCGGTAAACAAATGAATAATGTAAGTCTGGGATGGAGGCGAAAATGAGACCGCAACAAATGTTGTGTCTATAGGAGAGATAGAGAGAGTAATTTTAGTGGTATGAGTCATACGTGGAGACATATAGGGTGTGTGAGAGAATCCCATAGAGAGAAAGACAAAGTGAAAGATGAGTGGAGACTGTGTGTTTGGCGGTGAAAAAGAAAGCTTAGGTACCGAGTGATACCAGAGAACAGTAGAGACGTGAGAGATAATGAAAACCGTGTAATTTATAATGATAGGGAGAGTGTGACACTTCTCAAGGGAGATGTCGAGAGACCATGTTTGCGAGGATAGGAGCAACATGAAGTGAGCGTGTGGGTGAGCTGGAGAAAAGAGAGTTATAGCTACCTGAAGGAGCATGCATGCGAGAGAGATGGGCGTGAAAGGAGTGAACAAAAAAGGGATTCAAATATTTGAATTCGAGATAATGATACATGTAATCCATACTCGAACCAAAATTGATCTATCAAACATGCATACTCATATGAATTCACGCACATCTATGTTATTTAATATGTAGATATTACTGATCCATACATTTTAGTAGAACATAATTTGGTTAAATTTTTTCGAATTCAACCTTAAGATTTCGTGATCGTTGTATTTGTAAATCATATTATACATATAAAGGAGCAGAATTCTTTGTTGTGCTTTTGAAAGTATATATAAAAAATGATGTATATAGAATGTAATTCCAATTGAAAAAGGATCCCGCCTGAAAAAAAAATAGAATACAACTGGGATTCGAATTGAGTTGGCACGGTAAACGTGCACTCTACAAAATTTGAACGAAGTGGGGAAAGCCGCAGTAACCGCCTAAAACCAAAATCCGCGAGATGGAAATCACTACTGCCTATCCCTGCCACGCAAAGCCTATATGCTGGATTTCTATAGGTTTCGATAGGGGTAGGTTTGTAATTTCACCCAAACGTGACGTAACCGCCTCTCACCCAGATTCATACATGGTGGGCGCCAAAACACAGTGTGTCCTCGGCCGAAATCGACTCCCTCCCCGATTCATATTCATACACGATGGGCGCCAAAAACAAACTCTCGTCGGCAAATTTTAGGTGTATGCGAGATTACCGTCCTATCTCCAACCGACTAGTGTTGCTGTGATGTAGTAGAAATTTAAAACGGGGGCTAAGTTTGTAAATTTCCTCGCATTTGAGACAAGCGCGCCCTGAATACATGGTTCCCCCCTTAATCTCTACCTTCCTTTTCCCCATTCGTACTCCCTGGGCGCCAAAACACCCTCTCCACCCCACCCTCCTCCATCCGCCGCCGTCCGCCACCCCATCCGCCGCTGTCCTCCTCCACCATGCCGGAGCTGATACCCCGACACCGCCGTCCATTACAAGAGATCGACCTCTCTCATCAACGGCTTCAGATCGGGATCCTTGCATCCCGTCCTCTTGCTTCATCCCCGCCGTCATCCACCTTGTCGGCACCGCTCCTACGACCATCTCGTCCACCGCGCCCTACCGCCACCATCTACCCTCCTAGATCTGCTTCCACGCTCCTGACAGCCATCGCTACCACAGCACCGTCAAATTCTCAGCAGATGCATACACGGCGCCGCACTAGAGGAGGTACTCTTTCGTATCTGCTCAACTTATTTATCGCAGCAAGAAAATTGATCGCCACTGCTTTACTCTGATTTCTTGTCTTGGTTGCAAAGTTGCCTTTGTCCGGTTTGCACCTTCAGATCCGCCATGGCACGCTCAACACCATACTCGCAATGCTTATGGTTTTCCCCTTTTATAATCCACACTAGTTAAATCACAGTACACTAAATTTCAAAATTGGGTCAGTCGATTTTTTAGAACTCACTGGAGTTCGCCGGTGCGATCAAAGGGGCTCGGGTGGGGACGGTGGTTGTGGGGGGCGATGGTGGGGCCTCGTCGAACGAAGAAACCTCGACGCGGGTGGGGGCGGGGGGGGGGGGGGGTGTGTGTGTTGGGGAACGTAACAGAATTTTAAAATTTTCTATGCATCACCAAGATCTATCTATGGAGTCATCTAGCAACGAGGGAGAGAGGAGTGCATCTACATACCCTTGTAGATCATGAGCGGAAGCATTCAAGAGAACGGGATTGATGGTGTCGTACTCGTCGTGATCCAAATCACCGAAGATCCTAGCGCCGAACGGACGGCACCTCCGCGTTCAACACACGTACGGAGCGAGGACGTCTCCCACGCCTTGATCCAGCAAGGAGGAGGGAGAGGTTGAGGAAGAGGGCTCCAACAGCAGCACGACGGCGTGGTGGTGGTGAAGCTACAGTACTCCGGCAGGGCTTCGCCAAGCTCTTATGGAGGAGGAGAGGTGTTGGGGAGGGGAGGGGCTGCGCCTTGGATGTTGTATGCAGCCCTCCCCTCACCCCTCTATTTATAGGGGAAGGGGGAAGGGGCCGGCCCCCTCTAGATGAGATCTAGAGGGGGGGCGGCGGCCAAGGGGAGGGGGCTTGCCCCCCCAAGCAAGGGGGGCGCACCCTTTAGGGTTCCCCCCCCCCAACCCTAGGTGCATGGGCCCAAGGGGGGTGTGGTGCCCCAGCCCACTTGGGCTGGTTCCCTTCTCCATACAGCCCATAAGTCCCTCCGGAAGAGGTGGCCCCTCCAGGTGGACCCCCGGAACCCCTCCGGTGGCCCCGGTATAATACCGATATGCCCCCAAACCTTTCCGGCGACCGTATGACAACTTCCCATATATAAATCTTTACCTCTGGACCATTCCGGAACTCCTCGTGACGTCCAGGATCTCATCCGGGACTCCGAACAACATTCGGTAATCACATACAAGTCTTCCTAACAACCCTAGCGTCACCGAACCTTAAGTGTGTAGACCCTACGGGTTCGGGAGACATGCAGACATGACCGAGATGACTATCCGATCAATAACCAACAGCGGGATCTGGATACCCATGTTGGCTCCCACATGCTCCTCGATGATCTCATCAGATGAACCATGACGTCGAGGATTCAATCAATCCATATACAATTCCCTTTGTCAACCGGTATGTTACTTGCCTGAGACTCGATCGTCGGCATCCCAATACCTTGTTCAGTCTCATTACCGGCAAGTCACTTTACTCGTACCGTAATGCATGATCCCATGATCAACCACTTGATCATATTGAGCTCATTATGATGATGCATTACCGAGTGGGCCCAGAGATACCTCTCCGTCCTATGGAGTGACAAATCCCAGTCTCGATTCGTGCCAACCCAACAGACACTTTCAGAGATACCTGTAATGTACCTTTATAGTCACCCAGTTACATTGTGACGTTTGGCACACCCAAGGCACTCCTACGGTATCTGGGAGTTGCACAATCTCATGGTCTAAGGAAATGATACTTGACATTCATAAAAGCTACAGCAAACGAACTATACGATCTTTGAGCTATGCCTAGGATTGGGTCTTGTCCATCACATCATTCTCCTAATGATGTGATCCCGTTATCAATGACATCCAATGTCCATAGTCAGGAAACCATGACTATCTTTTGATCAACGAGCTAGTCAACTAGAGGCTCACTAGGGACGTGTTGTGGTCTATGTATTCACACATGTATTACGATTTCCGGATAACACAATTATAGCATGAACAATAGACAATTATCATGAACAAAGAAATATAATAATAACCATTTTATTATTGCCTCTAGGGCATATTTCCAATTGTCTCCCACTTGCACTAGAGTCAATATTCTAGTTACATTGTGATGAATCGAACACCCATGCAGTTCTGGTGTTGATCATGTTTTCCTCTAGGGAGAGGTTTAGTCAACGGATCTGCTACATTCAGGTCCGTATGTACTTTAAAAATCTCTATGTCTCCATTTTGAACACTTTCACGAATGGAGTTGAAGTGACGCTTGATATGCCTAGTCTTCCTGTGAAACCTGGGCTCTTTGGCAAGGGCAATAGCTCCAGTGTTGTCAAAGAAGAGAGTCATCGGGCCCGACACATTGGGTATGACTCCTAGGTCGGTAATGAACTCCTTCACCCAGACTGCTTCTTCTGCTGCCTCCGAGGCTGCCATGTACTCCGCTTCACATGTAGATCCCGCCACAACGCTTTGCTTGCAACTGCACCAGCTTACTGCCCCACCATTCAAAATATACACGTATCCGGTTTGTGACTTAGAGTCATCCATATCTGTGTCAAAGCTAGCATCGACGTAACCCTTTACAACAAGCTCTTCGTCACCTCCATAAACGAGAAACATTTCCTTGGTCCTTTTCAAGTACTTCAGGATATTCTTGACCACTGTCCAGTGTTCCATGCCGGGATTACTTTGGTACCTTCCTACCAAACTTACGGCAAGGTTTACATCAGGTCTGGTACACAGCATAGCATACATGATAGACCCTATGGCCGAGGCATAGGGGATGACACTCATCTTTTCTCTATCTTCTGCCATGGTCGGGCATTGAGCCATGCTCAATCTCGTACCTTGCAATACAGGCAAGAACCCCTTCTTTGACTGACCCATTTTGAACATCTTCAATATCTTGTCAAGGTACGTACTCTGTGAAAGACCAATGAGGCATCTCGATCTATCTCTATAGATCTTGCTGCCTAATATATAAGCAGCTTCTCCAAGGCCCTTCATTGAAAAACACTTGTTCAAGTAGGCCTTTATGCTTTCCATGAATTCTATATCATTTCCCATCAACAGTATGTCATCCACATACAATATGAGAAATGCTACAGAGCTCCCACTCACTTTCTTGTAAATGCAGGCTTCTCCATAAGTCTGCGTAAACCCAAACGCTTTGATCATCTCATCAAAACGAATGTTCCTACTCCGAGATGCTTGCACCAGCCCATAAATCGAGCGTTGGAGCTTGCACACCTTGTCAACATTCTTAGGATCGACAAAACCTTCTGGCTGCATCATATACAATTCTTCCTTAAGGAAACCATTAAGGAATGCCGTTTTGACGTCCATTTGCCATATCTCATAATCATAGAATGCGGCAATTTCTAACATGATTCGGACGGACTTCAGCTTCGCTACGGGTGAGAAAGTCTCATCGTAGTCAACCCCTTGAACTTGTCGATAACCCTTAGCGACAAGCCGAGCTTTATAGATGGTCACATTACCATCCGCGTTTGTCTTCTTCTTAAAGATCCATTTATTTTCTATGGCTCACCGATCATCGGGCAAGTCAGTCAAAGTCCATACTTTATTTTCATACATGGATCCTATCTCGGATTTGATGGCTTCCAGCCATTTGTCGGAATCAGGGCCCACCATCGCTTCTTCATAGTTCGAAGGTTCACCGTTGTCTAACAACATGATTTCCAAGACAGGGTTGCCGTACCACTCTGGTGCGGAACGTGTCCTTGTAGACCTACGAAGTTCAGTAGAAACTTGATCTGAAGTTTCAGGATCATCAACTTCCTCTCTAGTCGGTGCAGGCACCTCAGGAACATTTTCTGGAGCTGCGCCACTTACCGGTTCAAGAGGTAATACTTCATCAAGTTCTACTTTCCTCCCACTTATTTATTTCGAGAGAAACTCTTTCTCTAGAAAGGACCCATTCTTGGCAACAAAGATCTTGCCTTCGGATCTGAGGTAGAAGGTATACCCAACAGTTTCTTTAGGGTATCCTATGAAGACGCATTTTTCTGAGTTGGGTTCGAGCTTTTCAGGTTGAAGTTTCTTGACATAAGCATCGCATCCCCAAACTTTTAGAAACGACAGCTTAGGTTTCTTCCCAAACCATAATTCATATGGTGTCATCTCAACGGATTTCGACGGAGCCCTATTTAAAGTGAATGCGGCATTCTCTAAAGCATAGCCCCAAAATGATAGCGGTAAATCGGTAAGAGACATCATAGATCGCACCATATCTAATAGAGTGCGATTACGATGTTCGGACACACCATTACGCTGAGGTGTTCCAGGCGGCGTGAGTTGTGAAACTATTCCACATGTTCTTAAGTGTGTGCCAAATTCGTTACTCAAGTATTCTCCCCCACGATCTGATCGCAAGAACTTGATTTTCCTGTCATGTTGATTCTCAACCTCACTTTGAAATTCCTTGAAATTTTCAAAGGTCTCAGACTTGTGTTTCATTAAGTAGATATACCCATATCTACTCAAGTCATCAGTGAGGGTGAGAACATAACGATAGCCACCGCGAGCCTCAACACTCATTGGACCGCACACATCAGTATGTATGATTTCCAATAAGTTGGTTGCTCTCTCCATTGTTCCTGAGAACGGAGTCTTGGTCATCTTACCCATGAGGCATGGTTCGCATGTGTCAAATGATTCGTAATCAAGAGACTCTAAAAGTCCATCTGCATGGAGCTTCTTCATGTGTTTGACACCTATGTTACCAAGGCAGGAGTGCCACAAGTTTGTGGGACTATCATTATCAACCTTACATCTTTTGGTATTCACACTATGAATATGTGTAGCATTACGCTCGAGATTCATTAAGAATAAACCATTCACCATCGGGCATGACCATAAAACATATCTCTCATATAAATAGAACAACCATTATTCTCAGATTTAAATGAGTAGCCATCTCGTATTAAACGAGATCCTGATACAATGTTCATGGTCAAAGCTGGCACTAAATAACAATTATTGAGGTTTAAAACTAATCCCGTAGGTAAATGTAGAGGTAGCATGCCGACGGCGATCACATCGACCTTGGAACCATTCCCGACGCGCATCGTCACCTCGTCCTTCGCCAGTCTCCGCTTATTCTGCAGCTCCTGTTTTGAGTTACAAATGTGAGCAACCGCACCGATATCAAATACCCAGGAGCTACTACGAGTACTGGTAAGGTACACATCAATTACATGTATATAACATATACCTTTCGTGTTGCCGGCCATCTTGTCCGCTAAGTATTTGGGGCAGTTCCGCTTCTAGTGACCACTTCCCTTGCAATAAAAACACTCAGTCTCGGGCTTGGGTCCATTCTTTGGCTTCTTCCCGGCAGCTTGCTTACCGGGCGCGGCAACTCCCTTGCTGTCCTTCTTGAAGTTCTTCTTAACCTTGCCTTTCTTGAACTTAGTGGTTTTATTCACCATCAACACTTGATGTTCCTTTTTGATTTCCACCTCTGCTGGTTTCAGCATTGAATATACCTCAGGAATGGTCTTTTCCATCCCCTGCATATTGAAGTTCATCACAAAGCTCTTGTATCTTGGTGGAAGCGACTGAACGATTCTGTCAATGACCGCGTCATCCGGGAGATTAACTCCCAGCTGAGTCAAGCGGTTATGCAACCCAGACATTTTGAGTATGTGCTCACTGACAGAACTATTTGCCTCCATCTTACAGCTGAAGAACTTGTCGGAGACTTCATATCTCTTGACCCGGGCATGAGCTTGAAAAACCATTTTCAGCTCTTCAAACATCTCATATGCTCCGTGTCTCTCAAAACGCTTTTGGAGCCCTGGTTCTAAGCTGTAAAGCATGCCGCACTAAACGAGGGAGTAATCATCAGCATGTGACTGCCAAGCATTCATAACGTGTTGGTTCTCTGGGACAGGTGCGTCACCTAGCGGTGCTTCTAGGACATAATCTTTCTTGGCAGCTATGAGGATGATCCTCAGGTTCCGGACCCGGTCCGTATAGTTGCTGCCATCGTCTTTCAGCTTGGTTTTCTCTGGGAACGCGTTGAAGTTGAGGACAATGTGGGCCATTTGATCTACAAGACATATTGTAAAGATTTTAGACTAAGTTCATGATAATTAAGTTCATCTAATCAAATTATTCAATGAACTCCCACTCAGATAGACATCCCTCCAGTCATCTAAGTATAACATGATCCGAGTTAACTAGGCCGTGTTCGATCATCACGTGAGACGGACTAGTCAACATCGGTGAACATCTTCATGTTGATCGTATCTTCTATACGAATCATGCTCGACCTTTCGGTCTTCTGTGTTCTGAGGCCATGTCTGTACATGCTAGGCTCGTCAAGTCTAAGTGTATTGCGTGTGTAAATCTGGCTTACACCCGTTGTATTCGAACGTTAGAATCTATCACACCCGATCATCACGTGGTGCTTCGAAACAACGAACCTTCGCAACGGTGCATAGTTAGGGGGAACACTTTCTTGAAATTATTTCGAGGGATCGTCTTATTTAAGCTATTGTCGTTCTAAGCAAATAAGATGCAAAACATGATAAACATCACATGCAATCAAATAGTGACATGATATGGCCAATATCATTTGCTCCTTTTGATCTCCATCTTCAGGGCTCCATGATTATCGTTGTCACCGGCATGACACCATGATCTCCATGATCATGTCTTCTTGAAGTTGTCACGTCATCTATTACTTCTACTACTATGGCTAACACTTTAGCAATAAAGTAAAGTAATTACATGACGTTTATGTTGACACGCAGGTCATAAATAAATAAAGACAACTCCTATGGCTCCTGCCAGTTGTCATACTCATCGACATGCAAGTCGTGATTCCTATTACAAGAACATGATCATCTCATACATCACATATATCATTCATCACATCCTTTGGCCATATCACATCACAAAAAACTTGCTGCAAAAACAAGTTAGACGTCCTCTAATTGTTGTTGCAAGTTTTTACGTGGCTGCTATAGGTTTCTGGCAAGAACGTTTCTTACCTACGCCAAAACCACAACGTGAATTGCCAATTTCTATTTACCCTTCATAAGGACCCTGTTCATCGAATCCGATCCGACTAAAGTGGGAGAGACAGACACCCACCAGCCACCTTATGCAACTAGTGCATGTCAGTCGGTGGAACCGGTCTCACGTAAGCGTATGTGTAAGGTTGGTCCTGGCTGCTTCATCCCACAATACCGCCGAATCAAGATAAGACTAGTAACAGCAAGATAATTGACAATATCGACGCCCACAACTACTTTGTGTTCTACTCGTGCATAGTAACTACGCATAGACCTAGCTCATGATGCCACTGTTGGGGAACGTAGCAGAATTTTAAAATTTTCTAGGCATCACGAAGATCTATCTATGGAGTCATCTAGCAACAAGGGAGAGAGGAGTGCATCTACATACCCTTGTAGATCAAAAGCGGAAGCGTTCAAGAGAACGGGGTTGATGGAATCGTACTCGTCGTGATCCAAATCACCGAAGATCCTAGCGCCGAACGGACGGCACCTCCGCGTTCAACACACGTACGGAGCAAGGACGTCTCCCGCGCCTTGATCCAGCAAGGAGCAGGGAGAGGTTGAGGAAGAGGGCTCCAACAGCAGCACGACGGCGTGGTGGTGGTGAAGCTGCAGTACTCCGGCAGGGCTTCGCCAAGCTCTTATGGAGGAGGAGAGGTGTTGGGGAGGGGAGGGGCTGCGCCTTGGATGTTGTATGCATCCCTCCCCTCACCCCTCTATTTATAGGGGAAGGGGGAAGGGGGCCGGCCCCCTCTAGATGAGATCTAGAGGGGGGGCGGCAGCCAAGGGGAGGGGGCTTGCCCCCCAAGCAAGGGGGGCGCCCCCTTTAGGGTTCCTCCCCCCAACCCTAGGCGCATGGGCCCAAGGGGGGTGAGGCGCCCCAGCCCACTTGGGCTGGTTCCCTTCTCCATACAGCCCATAAGGCCCTTCGGAAGAGGTGGCCCCTCCCGGTGGACCGCCGGAACCCCTCCGGTGGCCCCGGTACAATACCGATATGCCCCCGAACCTTTCCGGCGACCGTATGACAACTTCCCATATATAAATCTTTACCTCTGGACCATTCCGGAACTCCTCATGGCGTACGGGATCTCATCCGGGACTCCGAACAACATTCGGTAATCACATACAAGTCTTCCTAACAACCCTAGCGTCACCGAACCTTAAGTGTGTAGACCCTACGGGTTCGGGAGACATGCAGACATGACCGAGATGACTATCCGATCAATAACCAACAGCGGGATCTGGATACCCATGTTGGCTCCCACATGCTCCTCGATGATCTCATCGGATGAACCATGATGTTGAGGATTCAATCAATCTGTATACAATTCCCTTTGTCAATCAGTACGTTACTTGCCCGAGACTCGATCGTCGGTATCCCAATACCTTGTTCAGTCTCGTTACCGGCAAGTCACTTTACTCGTACCATAATGCATGATCCCGTGATCAACCACTTGATCACATTGAGCTCATTATGATGATGCATTACTGAGTGGGCCCAGAGATACCTCTCCGTCATACGGAGTGACAAATCCCAGTCTCGATTCGTGCCAACCCAACAAACACTTTCGGAGATACTTGTAATGTACCTTTATAGTCACCCAGTTACGTTGTGACGTTTGGCACACCCAAGGCACTCCTACGGTATCTGGGAGTTGCTCAATCTCATGGTCTAAGGAAATGATACTTGACATTCATAAAAGCTACAGCAAACGAACTATACGATCTTTGAGCTATGCCTAGGATTGGGTCTTGTCCATCACATCATTCTCCTAATGATGTGATCCCGTTATCAATGACATCCAATGTCCATAGTCAGGAAACCATGACTATCTTTTGATCAACGAGCTAGTCAACTAGAGGCTCACTAGGGACGTGTTGTGGTCTATGTATTCACACATGTATTACGATTTCCGGATAACACAATTATAGCATGAACAATTGACAACTATCATGAACAAAGAAATATAATAATAACCATTTTATTATTGCCTCTAGGGCATATTTCCAACAGTGGGGGTGGCGGAGGAACACAGGCGGTGGGGCCGGTTGTTCGGCCAGCGGCCCGTGCGGTGTTTTGTATGGGAAGCACAGTATGTTCCTTGTCATGAAGGGGAGCAGGGACAACTGCAGTCAACAGCTGATAGAGCTGGCCTGTACGTGATCGATAGGCTTTCAATTACTAGCAGCAATACAACACCGTAATTTCCAGCTAGTTCAACTTTCCCGATTTATATATCCTGGTTATGGTGTACCCCTGTTATGTACACTATGATTTGCCTAGTTGTTGTGTGCTCTTGTTATCATGGTTTGGCAATAAACTCCCTATAAAGTATATTATGAACCTATCATCTGCCAGCTATCCTTACTTCTGGAGCCTATTTTTTTGTGTACTTGTGCCAGATTATATAAATGCACGCACCATATTACAACACACATGAGCTCCCTCATCAGAATCCAGTGATAGCACACAAGTGTTTACAGGGGTGCCCCTATATTAGAATATCATCTGCATTACAAAGATAATCTCACTAATATTTATGTTTTGATGGTTCTCAGATATTATACGCAATTACAGTGAATATCAGAATCCGCGCATCAAAAGAATATTGTGGAACACTACAATGACTTACAAAATTGGCAGCAAGGCATTGAGTGCCATTCTGGAAGCAATGGAACTCGTACGCTACCCACATCCTAATGACTATTCTAACCTCGAGGAGTCAAAGATAGATGGCCTATCCTGTTCACCCATCAAGGTGTCTGTTCTAATTTGGCAAGGTTTTATTGATTGCGTGTATCTTGCATATGTTGTCTTGCATTTCTTCTACTTTGTTGCACCGCCATCTACTTAGTTTACTCATCATATATGTCGAGATGCCATGCCCATCCATTATCAATACATATTCCATCTGTCATCATACCATGTTTTTCCACTCGAATGTTGTTCTTGTGCATCAGACATCAGAAAGGAAGAGGGTGATTGCCGAACCTGAAGGAGCACCAGCAAAGTCCTTGAAAAACATGGTGGTGCCGGAGAAATCAGACAGCACCCAACTTATATTAGTTGTACAACCAGTGACACAAAACGTAGGACCGACTCCAGCAGACTGTACCCATACTTTACTGGACACACCACGAGCCCCACCACACAGGACCTGCACTCTAGCAAAAGGTATACCAATTTCATTTGCCATAGCACCAGCTGTACCATAGAAAAATCCCACTCCAGCAAAAAGTACAGCAAGTCCACCGGTAGAAGACCTATCCCAACTGCAGAGACAGCCAATTCCTGCAGTTTGGAACCCCATTCCATTTATTCCCAATTTAAAAGACAATGCTTTCAATGTTGTTAGGGACTACGTGCATATATTCCCATCACGGGAAGATTATTGTGAATACAAACACCATTTTCACATCTTCCTGTCCAACTTACGTGTAAGTGCTATTATTCATGGTTATTATTTTCCTGTTTTCTTCTGATTGAACACATCAATGATTTACATTACATTGTTGTAACTAGGCGAGGGTCAATCTGGATAGTCATGACGAGCAAAGCTTGCTTGTGCATTTCAAGGAAATCACACTTTGATTGCAAGTCTATAAACCAATTTCCGGTGAAGTCTCCTGTGCTAAATTTAGAAGACATTGAATGGAAAAACCTTATTATGCACTGGTCTCGTTCCCAGGATGAGGTACTGTCTATGAAACCACATGACAATTTGAACTTCTACTTTTCCGCATGTGCCTTACGGATCTTTTTTGTAGGAAATTTGCTCGAAGAAGAATTCCGGTTTGACAAGAACGACAGGATATCACAAATATGCTGCCCGCTGCTTTGCTCTTGTTAGTACCTATTGTCCTATATCACTGTACTTGCATACATACCTGGTTCATTATGTGACAGCAGTATGCATGATAGCTTGCTTATCAATTGTTCGCTCCAAATTATCTGATCTGTATGAATGGTTACATTAGTGTAGAATATATACAATGCCAATATTTTTTTAGCTCTGCATTGTTCTTGTAAGTACATGTTGTCCTTTATCAGTGTACTTATAATGACAGGTAGTTGTTCATGTACCATCACTCTGCAGCTTATTTTCCTTTGCCCTCCATTTTCTACACATCAGATCTATATTTACACTTACCATAAGGTTGGTACTGAAGAAGTTTAGCTGTGTATTGCTCTTGGCTGTACCTTTTGCCTGTATCGCTGCACTTACATTTATAGCTACTTGGTTATGTAGCATCACTCTTCATCTTATCTTAAATATTCTCCATTTTTTCATATATTATCACATCTATATTTACTCTTAACAAAATGTAGAATAAAGGCAATGTTTTGAAGAAGATTCTGTGGTAAAGTTCTTGAATTGCTCCCCCCCCCCCACCCCATCAGCATGGACAAGGCCTTTATAGAGCTTGTCTTCACCAATAATGTAAGTTTGTCCATCTCAAGCCTTCAAACTTTGTTGTATATATTTGGTTAGGCATGACTACAACAGCTGTTTATTTTTGGTGTCTGCATCAAATTGCTTGTTTAAAGTTTATTATATGTAGTTCATAAACAAAAGTTCGTCCTTTCTCAATTTAAGTTTTTAGTTGTACAACCAAGTTCCTTCTTCATACCATGTAAATTAAACTATACAAAGCAAGTGATCTTATTTTGCACTGCATGTATGCTTCTGTTCTTCATCTGTAATCCAGTGGTGTGGTGAACCTACCCACTACAGCACAATGTCATATTCTGCAATGTCTTAACTATGAACAATGCCATATCATTCTATATTATGTAAACCGTCTCTTTATTTTCCAATCTGAAATGTATAAATTGACAGCACACTAACCATTGATACTTATGAGTTCTTGATCTGTAATCTAGTGGTGTCGTGAAGCTGCCAACTCCTTCACAATGTCATTTCCTGCCATGTCTTGACCTGAACAATACCATATTGTGTTAATGCAAATTTAAACTGTGTCACTTTATTCGTCAGTAAGAAATGTGATGAATTGTCAGCACTGATACTTTTATGTGCAAAACCTGTCATTTGTCTGCTTGTTTATCTTTTAGAGTGAGGAAGATATAAGTGTTGAACAAGCGCAGTCTCAATCATCTTGCTCAGCTGTTTGCGCTGCAGCTCCTCAGTAGGGCCAACCTTTCTTGAACTCTATCAAAGTGCTGTCGGTTTGTATATTATTTTGTCGGCCTGTTTATTTGCACTAGTGGCGATCTTTGATGCCAAGTGTATGTAATCTTCTGTCTGCTTGTGCTTTATTATCATAGTGGCGAACTCTGATGCCCAGTGGATGTAATACGCCGTAATTTCTTTATTGTATAGTATAGGTTTTTTCTTATTCACGATGCTGCAGTTATTTTACTGTATATATATCATGTCTTCGTAGTAAACCGGCCAAACCGTAAAATTACGGTACATAACCGGGCCGTCATGCAATCACGATGTAGGTTGGGCCTGAAACGTGCCGATCAGCTCATTGGCTGGCAGTAGCCCGAAATGAACCCCGGCCCATGATTGTGCGAATCAAATCACGGGCTTTTAACAGGCCGAAAAATTGTCTCGGTCCTTGTTTGGCCCAATCAGATATCAGCTGCGAGCAGGCCGGATGCAAACCGGGCCGTAGTTAGGCCCAACTATATGACGGGCTTTTAACACGCTGAAATTAATATAGGGCCGAAATGTTAAACAGGCCCTTAACAGGCCAAAACCAGTATCAGGCCTAATTACTAAGTGGGCCTTTAGCAAGTGGGCCCAAAAGCATAGTGTCTAGTTGACGGGCCGAATCTGATATGGGCCATAATTAGGCCCAAAACCTCTTAAAGGGCCGGACCTGATCTTATTTGGCCCAACACATGGTAGGCTTTTAATGGGCCGGATCTCATATGGGCCACTATTAGGCCCGGAGTGTGGCAGGCCATTAATAGACCGGATCAAATATGGGCCGGCATTTGGCCCAAAACATGGCAGCCAGTTAACGGGCCGGCCTACTAGGGTCCTCAAAATCTTGTGGGCCTACAGCTGGGCTGGCCCATTATGATCCGCACAAATTTTGTGGGCCTTTACGTGGGCCAACACATTATGGTCCGCAAAATCTCGTGGGCCTTGAGCTGGGCCGGCCCATAATGGTCCGCAAAATATTGTGGGCCTTTAGTTGGGCCGGCCCATTTAAACTTGTTGTGCCGTGCCACGTGTCGACGTATCATAGGCGCCTTCTGTCCAGTGAGTGGATGACATCTGTCCCGACGATGAGCCGACACGTGTTTCCTCTAGCCAATGATGATTTTACATGTGGAAAATCCCCATTGGTCGGGGCTGTTAACGGGATCGGATCCAAAACCCGACCGATAGCTTAATGGCGTTCCGTTATGGTGGATGCCACGTGTCGGTCACCCTTGACGAAATCACTTTTGTGATGCGTGATTTATCGTCATGGAAGTGGGCACTTCCGTGATGATAATTTTGGTAATGTCATGGAACACTTCTACGACAGCACATGTATGACTATCTTGATTCTGTCATAAATTTGTCATGGATGTACATGCATGACAAAAAAAGCGACCTACTGTGACAAACATGTATCATCACGGAAGTGTATTTTTTTGTAGTGTGAGCCATGACGATCGACACCAGGCGGGCGCCAGGCGGGCGCCAACGCGCGCAGCATCCTTGTTTCCTCTTTGGTGCTAAGGAGGCTAGCGCAGGAGAGGAGTACCGAGGCGTCAGGCAAAGGTTGCCATATCAGTGCAACAAGACCAAGACCATAAGGACGGCAAGACGGAGGTCATCGTGGAGCCCAATACGGCGTCACCACAAGAGCCTTTCACAGGCGGAGACCACCTTTGTCAGGATACCTTGTACTAGCTGTCCCCCTTCAAATTTGCCCGCCGTTGTTGGCTCCCTTCCTGCTCAATATTTGGGAAGTGCACCAGGGCCTATATAAGTAGAGCTAGCCACCACCACGAAAGGGGGGGAGACGGACAAGGGTGGACGGATCATCAAGATCATCCCCAACCACACAAGTGCACCAAGCACGAGAACACCTCAACCTCAGGAGGCTGTTCTTCCCCTTGTATTGTTCATCATTAGCCCTAGAGGCAATCCACCACCACCACATTGGAGTAGGGTATTACACCACAATGGTGGCCCCAACCAATATAAATCTTGTGTCTTTCTGTGTTGCGAGTTCATCGAGTTCGTCCGTGAGATCTTAGCGAGCTAGGGCGTAGATCAGTGGGAGGAAAAGACTTCATGCACACCCCAGTGTTCGAACCTTAAGGCTTTGCCGGAACCCCACATCCGACATTTGGCGTGCCAGGTAGGGGTGCACCATAGATTCCCTTCCATCAGTTCGTCGCTCCGTCGCTCGATCGTCTCCATGGCGGACGCTGGCCGTGCTCGAGCTGAGCGTCGGGCTGCCCTCACCGCCTGTGTTGCTCAGACAGCCCCCATCGGCGGGCCACCTTGTCGTTCTCCGTCTCCCGCCACCAACGCTACCACCGGCCCAGTGGGGAACAAGCAGCAAGCGTCTTCACTGCATCTTTCAGTACGGCAGGACAGCCGAACCGCCAGTCCATCGCTGACCCCGGTAGGTTCTTCGACCCGTGCACGCCACGCTCCCATGGAGGCGTGGGCCGCACTCCTCGCCGCAAACGAACTCCTGCGCTACCGCCCAGTCGACGACCTCTATGAGGAGTGGCTTGACCACGTCGCGGAGCTCGTCCATGCCGCAGGGGGCTCCCCGGTGTTATCCACCTCTCTGCCTCACCCTCAGCCGGCCACGGGCGACAAGGCCCGGGGCGCGCCTCCACCACCCCAGCCAAAAGATGGTGCCTTGGCACCAAGGCACCAAGGCGCGCGGCCCCGCGGTGTGATCCTCCATGCCACGTGCCCACACGCGAAGAGAGAAGCTGCCAAGAAATCCCTCGGCCGCGAGGAGCTGCACCCGCGCTTCCCGCGATGCATCGTCAAGATCGCGCGCCGCCACGGACCTCATCAAGACCAAGTTCCACCTCCGAAGCGGGCCCCAATAACTACGGCCGGCTGCCATGCCTTCACCCTCGAGCTACGCAGCGTCACCTAGCCAGGCAAGTTCAAGCCGGATCTGCCTCCTCGCTATGACGGCACCGCCGACCCCGTGGAGTTCCTGCAGCTCTACGAGCTGAGTACCAAAGCAGCCAACGGCGACGAGAAAGTCATGGCAAACTGGTTTCCCATGGTTCTCAAGGATGGGGCCCGCTCCAGGCTGCTGAACCTGTAGCATGGCTCGAACTCCTCCTGGAATGAGATGCGCGACCGCTTCATCGCCAACTTCCAGGGCAATCTCAACCGCCCACCGGCCGCGGGCGACCTGTGCCGTATCAAGCAACAGCCAAGGATGACCCTCCAGAAGTACATCCAGCGCTTCAACAACACCCTCCTCAAGATCCCGAAGGTCATGGATGATGCCATCATCTCCGCGTTCTCCGACGGCATCTGTGACGTCAAGATGAAGGAAGAGCTCGCTATCCACGAGGAGCTCTGCACATCTCAGGAGTTGTTCAACCTGGCGACCAAGTGCGCAAGCGCTGAGGAGGGATGCCTCTCTCTCCTTGAGCTACCAGCCGTGGACACATAGGAGAAGAAAGGCAAGGCCAAGGACATGAAGCACAAGGAAGCAGCGGTGCTAGCAGCGGAGCCCGACACCAAACCGGGTAGAGATCAGCCCGAGTCATCCTAGAACAGCCGACCATTCTGTGCCTTCCACAACCTAAACACCCACAACACCAGCGACTGCCAAGCGCTCTAAGCCATACGAGAAGGACACTATGGTCGACGCCCCGAGCACAGCAACCCGGGCTACGGCGGTGGAGGGGGACGTGGAGGCGGACGCTGGGACGACCATGGCCCGTGCCAGGAATGGCGCGACAGGCCTCATGAGGACCGCTGGCAAGACCATCCTCGCGATGGGGCCTGGAGGGACCAGCCTCATGAGGATCGCCCCCAAAGCAACGCCGGTATTTCCCCGCTGCCGCCATCAAGAAGGAACGACGATCATCATCAGGACGAGGGGGCTGGGGGCTTCCAGGAGCCGCATGCAATCGCCTACATCTTGGGCGGCGCCCAGGCCCCAGCCTCTCAGCGCATCTTCAAACGGTTCACTCGCGAGGTGAACGCGGTGCTCTCCAACCTTGTGGCCGCGCGTCCGCTCAACTGGTCCCAGTGCGCCATCACTTTCAACTCGGCAGGTCCGCTCAAGTGCGTTGCCACCGCCGGTGTCCTCCCGATGTTGTGTTCCCCGGTCATTAGCAATGTGCAGGTTACCAAGGCCCTCATCAACAGCGGTGCAGGTGTCGGTGTCAAAATCGGTGGGTCTCGGGTAGGGGGTCCCGAACTATGCGTCTAGGCCGGATGGTAATAGGAGGCAGGGGACACAATGTTTTACCCAGGTTCGGGCCCTCTTGATGGAGGTAAAACCCTACGTCCTGCTTGATTAATATTGATGATATGGGTAGTACAAGAGTAGATCTACCACGAGATCAGATAGGCTAAGCCCTAGAAGCTAGCCTATGGTATGATTGTATGTTGTGATTGTTGTCCTACGTACTAAAACCCTTCGGTTTATATAAACACTGGAGAGGATTAGGGTTACACAAGGTCGGTTACAAAGGAGGAGATATCCATATCCGTATTGCCTAGCTTGCCTTGCACGCCAAGTAGAGTCCCATCCGGACATGAGACGAAGTCTTCAATCTTGTATCTTCATAGTCTAACAGTCCGGCCAATGGAGATAGTCCGGCTGTCCGTAAACCCCCTAATCCAGGACTCCCTCAGTAGCCCCTGAATCAGGCTTCAATGACGATGAGTCCGGCGTGCAGTATTGTCTTCGGCATTGCAAGGCGGGTTCCTTCTCCGAATACATCACAGAAGAATTTGAATAGGAGGATAGTGTCCGACCCTGCAAAATAAGTTCCACATACCGCCGTAGAGAGAATAGTATTTTCGCAATTCCAATTTGCTGACTTGTTTTGGCAGCATGACGTTATGTCATGGCCCGGTGATTATTCTAACCGTTTTTCTTCAACCAGCTCCACACATAACGCGAGGCGATTTCTTGACACGTCTTGTCAAAGCAGAGATCGTGTTCCCCCAATTATGGGATTCTCATTAATGCGGTCGTGGGTAACCCAACCGTGTCAAGGACTCCTAGATTATAGGCAAGTCCTAAACGGCTACGGAGAGGACGCTTGATATTCACCCGCTTTATAAAGGGACAAGGTTTTCGCTTTTTCCCTCTCGTGCTCAATCAAACCCTTCCCCCGCCTCGAGTTCCAACACCCAAAGCCCAAGTTAGGTGCTTCAGATCTTCAATCATGTCCGGATCCAGCCTTCAAGCCCGATGGATGCCCTCCTCCGTGACGGAAGAGGACATCAAGACGTTGAGGGAGGCCAGATACCTGACCGCCGAGGTTTCTCATCGGCTTCCTGCTCGAGGGAAGGTCGTCCCTACTCCCGAACCCAACGAGAACGTCGTATTCGTCTCCCACTTCCTCTGAGGCCTAGGCCTCACTCTGGATCCCTTCGTCAGGGGTTTGATGTTCTATTACGGGCTAGATTTCCATGATCTAGCTCCGGACTCCTTTCTCCACATCTCGACATTTATTGTCGTGTGTGAGGCCTTCCTCCGCATTACCCCTCACTTCGGCCTGTGGCTCAAGACCTTTGAAGTGAAGCCGAAGATGATCGAGGGGCAACATGTAGTGTGCGGAGGTGCATCAATAGGCAAGATGGCAGGAGCTCCCTGACCGAAAGGTTCCTTTCCAGAGGTGTCCGAGTTATGGCAACGGGAGTGGTTTTACGTCACAGCTCCCAGAAGTGCCAAGTGGGTGGCTGCCCCCGCATTCCGCTCGGGCCCCCACCCCGACTAGTGTCGTGGATTACCAGAGGTCTGAGCTGGGGTCCAGCCAAGGACGTGCCTATACTACAAAGCCGCATTCGAGATCTCTTCGAGAGAGATTTTAATTTGGTCGTGGTAATACAAATTATGCTGGTTCGTCAAGTCCAGCCTTGCAAACGCTGGCCCCTTCGCTTGTGGAAGTTCAACCCAGAAGGACCACGCGCCATTTAAAGTTTCCTCGGCCTGACGCATGAGGAGATGTACAAGTCATTCTTCGGACCTCAAATAGAGTGTCCGGACGCTACTGAGGACGTGGGCCTGAGCAGTAACCGCGCCGCCGAACAAGTAAGAAATCCTCTAGCCGAACATACTGTCCTTTATTCATTATGAAGTTATTCCTGAGAGATCGCTCTTTGACCAGGACTGGCTAACAAAGGCGAAGATGATTCGGTGTTCGGCCCCCCTCCCTGAGGGTTTGGAAAATCCGGTACTGGAAAAGATGCTCGAGCTCGCATCTTGCCCGGAGCCCTCGAAGGAAGATACAGGGGGAATAATATGGGCAGAAGCGGGCCCCATCGCTGCCAGTTCCAACCGAGGGAATGAGCGCCTCCTTAAAGGAGGATAACCGGGGGAGGAAAAGGACTGTTTCCGAGGAGGGTCCTGCCTCGGGGGGTGCTCTTGCCGCACAAAGTATGCGGGGGGATCAGCCCTCCAACGAGTCTTAAGTGATCCAAAAAATGTTTTAATAGTGAAGGTATACTATCTTTCTTAGCCCTTCTCAGCTGAGCTTGTCTTCGAGGGATCTTCTTCCAGAGATGATGGAAAGCGAAACGCCTCCCCCGGACTCCTCCGATCAATAAGCGGGCGACCCCAAAGTGTCGTCATGGAGGGCCTCTCCGGATCCGGTGAGGCCAGAAGATAATCCTATAGACCATCAAAGTCCCCAGCGTCCGGCTCTCGAAGAGAACAAACAAAAGAGTCCGGCACCGTCTGGTATGCGGTCGGACGTTCTGAGGGAGCTGTTGGGGCGAGCGGCCATCTCAGAAGAACACCGTACGCTGATGGGTACGGTGATGGAAAGAATTTCGTCCGCCGAAAACGGATTACATGAAGCCTTTATGAGTCTACTGACAGGCTATGAGGCACGTGAGTTAATGTGATAGTACCGCACATGTTAGGTGTGCCCTGTGTAGATAGTAGCCCCTGAGACTCTGGTTGTCGTCAGGAACGGCGGTGAACAGAGGATCATAGTCCCAGGCAATAACCAGACTGCCTTTATGTGCAGGTGGTGGATGCTCCGATGGCTAGCCGGACTAGTGAGTTTGCCGAATTAAAATGGCAACTGGATTCGGCGGACGCCGACATCGAGCTTGTTAACAAGCGGCTTGACGAATCACAGGGTAAGTAATGTTTTCTGGTGAATGTCACACAATAAGGGCAGCATGATGCATGTACCTTTAATATGTTGTGACTGCAGACGGAGCTGCCACCGCGGAGACCCTTCGGTCGGAACTCGCCCGAGCAAAGGAACAAGCGAGGGTTAGTAATGCAGTTGCTTTGAAGGCGGCCGAAGAGTTAAGAGCCGAGAAGGCTTCCCATTGCGAAAGCAAAGAAAAGATGGCCAAGATGGCCGTAGAATTAAAAGGCACTGCCGACTGTTGCCAATTCCTTGAAGAAGAGAACCGAGTGAAGGCAGCGGACCTTGAGAAGGCCACTATGGCGACCAAAGACAGTCGCTCTGCTATGAGGGCGAAGAAGGAGGAGCTGTGCGAAGCCAGGGATATTGCGGCTGGGAAGCCCTTTTTACTGCGGAGGAAGTTCGGAGATCCACGGTATGCCCCTCTGGATCGGCTGTGGAGTTTGGCAGACGCATATCTGGACTTGGCGGCGAGCCCTGTCGATGCGGTCGAATACTTCCAAGATCAATCAGATCGTGAAGTGGACAAGCTATTCTGGTCGCAATTCAACGTTCCAGAGCGTCCGCTTCCCTTGACTGATCAGCTAGCCGAATGGGCCGAACTTAATAGGTTGTCCGGACTCACCATGAGGTCTGTTGTAGATCATTTGTGGCCGGAGAAGCCAAAGCCGAACAACTATTTCAGCTTAGTGCAGCAGTTCCTTGGTGCGATGCCGCGCATCAACGCGATGAAGAGGTCGGCGTGCATAGAAGGCTCGCGGATGGCCTTTGCCCGTGTCAAGGCATACTGGGCGGAGATGGATGCTACCACTATTGCGGCGCAAGGTTCGGCCATAGGCCGAGTAGCTGCCGAGCACTATTTTGAAGAGGTTCTTGAGGGTGCTCATTTGATAGAGTCCCAGTGCTCGAAGAATATTATGTTTGAATGACATGTATTCCCATTGTAAACACAATGTTTTTATAAAATATAGTAAGGCTGTATTTATACTTTTGCCGGAAAGTAATGTGATGCCTCCTGTGCGGCCGTTTGCGTATATATGTATATAACCTGAAAGATTGCAGTCGTCGGCTTCAACCCCCACGCATATAATGCGGAGGTGCTCGCAAAAATCGCGTGTTCACACTTAACCCAACGTCTTGGTCCTATTAAGGAGGTGATAGCGCAGCGAACAAGGCAACCGGACTATAATGCTTTAACACTTTCACTTAGCCATAGGAGTTTGACAGTGGGGCTACTAGATAGCCCCTGGTGGCACCGCACTCTCCCGATCTCGGGGTGCGTACATGCCTGGCCGGAAAACGGCCCTTCGTTAAGGCGGAGGAATTCTAACATTCCGATAGGTCATCAAGTGGTTGACCAGTCTCACGCTATATCATGACAGTCAGTTTTCGGATTTCTCTACTGAGGTGCTCGTTCGGATGAACCAGGGCACAATCGCAGTAGTTCTCCTGGTGCTGCCTTAGCCGATAAAGCGGAACGTAAGGCACCAAAACACAGGAGCCGGGCAAACCCAACATTTGACCAAAGACAATGATTCGGAGCTGATGCATATAAGGCCAAACTCGCGACGCCGAACACTCCCTAAGGTATTCGGTCTTTATGGTATAAATCGGGCCTAAATAGTGCCCTTTGTAAGAAGCCCCTTGTGTCCAGGTACGTGCATTATTCTGACGTGGCCACATGCCAAGACGTCAGCATCCTTCTCAATTGTACTGAGAATTCGAGGGATGTGTATCAACAAGAGACAGTAAAAAAGGTTTACGCAGGGTCTTAATCTAAAAAGAATCCTTGGAGCGGGTCCCTGCTGCACGTCTGCGCCTGTGTCTCCGTTGTGCCGTATCCTGGACGGGTGTAGCACGATGATCATCTGTAAAAGAGAGGGACTTAGGTGAAAAAGTTGTCGTGCAAAAAGATAGTTTTTAAAGAAACCATGTATAACTAAAAATGAGTAGAAATTGCCACTTGTCTGCGCGCGTTGAGCCCCTTGTATTTGTAATAGGGGTGTGGCCATCAATCCGGTACAAATTACATATAGCGCCGCCGGACTCGTCTAACCGCGTCCGTGGTCTTGACGACCTATCAAATGCTTTAGTTGGTGAGGCCGTTTTTAGTGTGCGGCTGCCAAGGCAGTCGCATTCTCTTCGGCACGCAAAGATCGCTTAATACTTCCGTTCACTGTAATGATGCCGCATGGACCGGGCATCTTGAGCGTCAAGGAAGCGTAATGTGGTATTGCATTCAAGCGAGCAAAAGCTTCGCGTCCGAGTAGTGCTTTATAGCCACTTTGGAACGGAGCGATGTGGAAGGTTAAATGTTCGCTACGGAAGTTATCGGGGAAGCCGAATATAACCTTTAGTAGCAGGGAGCCCGTGCAATGAGCCACTGGGCCTGGCGTTACTCCTTTAAAGGTAGTATTGCTATGGCAAATTTTCGTTGGGTCTATCCCCATTTCACGGATTGTATCCTGGTATATCAGGTTGAGACTGCTACCACCGTCCATCAAGACTTGTGTGAAGTGGTATCTGTAAATTATTGGGTCTAATACCAGGGAAGCCCATCCTGCACACTGGATACTTGCTGAGTAATCACGATGGTCGAAAGTGATCGGTTGAGATGACTAGTGGCAGGACTCCGTGGTGATATGCCTTTGGGCATATTTTTCTAGGAATGCCGTTTTGTTTCTCCCCTTGATCACGTGTAACATGTTTACTGTTTTGACTTCTGGCGGAAATTTCTTTTGTTCCCCAGTGTCTTGCTTGAGAGGCTCATCCTCGTCTTCGCTTGGTATATCCTCCCCCTTGTGTACGGCATTGAGCTTGCCAGACTGCTTAAAGACCCAACATTCTCTGTGGGTAGGATTAGCGTGTTTACCAGGGGTGCTATGGATCTGACATATTTGGTCCAGAATTTTGTTTAGGCTGGATAGTTCGCCTCCGGCGCCTTTAGAGGGCGGCTTTTGTTGACCTGGCCGAGACAATTTGAATCCGGCGTTTACTACCTTGCTCTTCATGCTGTCTTCTTTATTCCGGCGTTTGTTATTGCTGTTGCGCCGTGATTTCCCGTTTCCATCTCTAACTTCAGATGTACTAGGGTCGCTGGTGCTGCATCTGGCTAGCCACCTGTCCTCACCCATGCAAAGCGGGTCATGAGACTTGTTAATGCTGCCATTGTTCTCGGCTTTTCTTGGCCGAGGTGTCTGGCAAGCCATTTGTCATGGACGCTATGCTTAAAAGCTGCCAAGGCATCGGCGTTCGGACAGTCGACAATTTGGTTCTTTTTAGTAAGAAACATGTTCCAAAGCTTTTGGGCTGACTCTCCGAGCTGTTGAGTTATATGACTCAAATCATCCGCGTCCAGAGGTTAGACATAAGTCCCTTGAAAATTTGCTCGAAAAGCGTCTTCGAGCTCTTCCCAGCTTCCAATGGAGTTTTCGGGGAGGCTTTTAAGCCAGTGACGAGCTAGCCTTTTGAGCTTGAGGGGTAAGTACTTGATGGCATGGAGATTATCTCCTCGAGCCATATGAATATGGAGGATATAGTGCTCAATCCAGACCCCATGGTCTGTTGTTCCGTCGTATGCCTCTATGTTTACAGGTTTGAATCCCTCTGGAATTTCATGGTCCACCACCTCATCGGTGAAACATAGGGGGTGTGCAGCACCCCTGTATCTGGGTGTACCGCGTTGTTCGGATGTTTGTTGTGTTACATCGTATGTTGGGGCGCGCTTGCATGGTCCATAGATAGATCTGGTTGCGCCATCCTTTTGGTGCGAGCCGTCGCGTGGATCGCGTATTGGCTTGTGAGTGGCGTTGTTTGCCGCTATATGTTGGCCGTGAGGTCGTCTATCCGGCTAGCTGGCCAATTTGATTTTTGGTTGTTGGGGGGGGGGGGGTCTAAGGCCTCCTCATCGAATTCAGGTAGCAACTTCCGCTTTGTGTAGCTCTTGGTGGGGCGATTGCCGCCGTACTTCGCTGCTGTGTTGAGTACTTTACTCCATCTGATTTGGAGTGTGTCCTGCGCAGCCTTCAGCCTTTGCTTCTGCTTTTTCAGACTCCTCGCGGTGGCAACAAGCCTTTGACGGGTATTCTGCTGCTCCGGGTGCCTGTCCGGCGTTATGTCGTCTGGACTATTATCTTTGACAGAATTGGTTTGTTCGGTTTGATTCTCCGTATTGCCGTGGTCCGGCAGTGGTTCGCCCTGCTCCAACGCTGGGTCTGTATGATCGTTATTTCTGCCGAGGCAGGATTTGGGGCGGCGCTTGCGCCGCCGCTTTGACTGCTTCTCGAGGGAACAAGCCTTCGGTGCATCCTTCCGTTCCTCGTCGTCGTCTTCTTTTGGTGTGTCCACCATGTATACGTCATATGATGAGGTGGACGTCCAGCGCTCTATGGGCGGTGGTTCCTCTTCGCCTCCCGCATCATCATCCTTACCGTCGATGTCTTCGGAGTCGAAGTCGAGCATGTCGGTTGAGTCATCGACGGTGGCTATTAAGTGGGTGGTGGGTGGGCGTCGAATTTCTTCGTTGTCCGCATCCCGATCCTGTTGGCCATAATCCGGCCAGGGCTCTCCTGACAGAGAGAGAGACCTTATTGAATTCAGAATGTCGCCGAAGGGCGAGTGCTGAAAGATATCCGCGGCGGTGAATTCCATGATCGGCGCCTAATCGGATTCGATTGGCAGGGGCGCGGGCGGTTCGGAGTCAGAAAAAGAGTCCGGCACCTTGGAGTCATGGGCTGCGCAGAGGATTATGCTAGTGTTCGGCTCGATCGCCGTTGAGACTGCAGCCCCTGAGGCGGTGTCTAACCACCCGTCCTCGATTGGCGCAGTTGGCTCCGAGCTAAGGGTGGGAGCTGATGCGGGCGTGGCCTCTGGGGTACTGTTCGGTGGTAGAGCTAGGTCATACCCATTGTGACAGTGTGGCGCGCCCGGCTGTGGCTCGAATCTGTCGAAGATCAAGTCTCCGCGGATGTCGGCCGTGTAGTTCAAACTTCCAAATCTGACCTGGCGGCCAGGGGCGTAGCTTTCAATCTGCTCCAGATGGCCAAGCAAATTAGCCCGCAGTGCAAAGCCGCCGAATACGAAGATCTGTCCGGGAAGAAAAGTCTCACCTTGGACCGCATC
This sequence comes from Triticum aestivum, assembly GCF_018294505.1. NCBI lineage: Eukaryota > Viridiplantae > Streptophyta > Magnoliopsida > Poales > Poaceae > Triticum > Triticum aestivum. The sequence goes on along the minus strand of NC_057794.1, from coordinate 413,277,342 downwards.
GCTATCGATGATAGTAGGAGCCATCAAGCCTAACGGTGACGACACAGAGGAACTCTCAATGGAAGCAGCAATGTCGGTGTCAAAACCGGCGGATCTCGGGTAGGGGTTCCCGAACTGTGCGTCTAGGCCGGATGGTAATAGGAGGCAGGGGACACAATGTTTTACCCAGGTTCGGGCCGTCTTGATGGAGGTAAAACCCTACGTCCTGCTTGATTAATATTGATGATATGGGTAGTACAAGAGTAGATCTACCACGAGATCAGAGAGGCTAAACCCTAGAAGCTAGCCTATGGTATGATTGTATGTTGTGATTGTTGTCCTACGGACTAAAACCCTTCGGTTTATATAGACACCGGAGAGGGTTAGGGTTACACAAGGTCGGTTACAAAGGAGGAGATATCCATATCCGTATTGCCTAGCTTGCCTTCCACGTCAAGTAGAGTCCCATCCGGACACGAGACGAAGTCTTCAATCTTGTATCTTCATAGTCTAACAATCCGGCCAATGGAGATAGTCCGGCTGTCCGGAGACCCCCTAATCCAGGACTCCCTCAGCAGGGCTCAACGTCCTGTCCGTCGACACATTCGACAACCTCCAAGTGCCATATGAGCAGCTCTAGCCTACCAAACCTTTCTTAGGAGTGACCGATGGCTACGCCACACCGATAGGGCAGGTCCGCCTGCCTTTCACCTTTGGCACGCGCGACAACTACCGCACCGAGCTCATGGACTTCGACGTCGCACACATCCGCCTGCCGTACAATGCCATCCTCGGGTATCCGGCCCTGGCCAAGTTCATGGCGGTCACCCACCATGGCTACAACGCCCTCAAGATGCCTAGAAGCGGCGGGGTCATCATGGTCCCATGTGAAGAAAGGGATGCGGTGTGCTCCCTCGAGCGCGCCTTCCAAGCTGCAGCAATCGATGACCCTGACAGCAGAAGTGAGGGCCCTCCGGAGGCCATCCCCAAGAAGAAGCAGCCGCGCCGCGCAGGACCTCAGGAGGATGGCGTCGCGGCAGGAGCCTCGTTAGGATCAGCGTCTGTCCCAGGGGTGCCTCCCTCCATCGCATAGGAAGGCGCGCCCAGTGCCCTCCTCGGGCTGGGCTTGGGGGCTCTCTTCTGGAGGGCCTCAGGCCATGCCAACCTCACGAGGGAGGCGCTCGGGCACCACTTGGAGGCGTTCTACGCGGCACGTTTTCCTCAGGAGATCACAGGGCAAGGGGTGCCCACCACTCAGGAATTCATCACCAAGACCACACAGGAACTGCAAGACGCAAGAGGCATGCGTGGCGACAGCCACTCACAGGGCGCAGCTCACCACCCAGGCGAGGGTGCTGAGCTGCGCGTCTGCATCGACGTCCCAGGGCTCAACAGGGCTGCGTCTTAGGAGCGCTTCTGGCCTTCACGTGTGGTCTGTTGCGAGGGCCCGCAACACAGCTATGTTCGCATGCCCCTCGGCTTGCCAAGCATGGCGTCGGCCTATCAGCGCAACATGCGGCGTGACCTGGCGGCTCGAGAGGCCAGGTACCGCGCCGTCCTGGAGGAAACGGAGACGGTGTTCAGGGAGCCTCCTGAGCCCCCAGAGCCTCCCGAGGCTCCGGGCTCCGGTGGCTCACGAGGAGTCATTTCTTCGACGCACGCCTTCAGCTGCACCAACTCTGCTTCATCTACAAAGCCAGGTGACATCTCCCAAGCTCGTTTAAGCTGGGAGCGCTCCTTGGGCTGCATTATTCCCAGGCCGCGTGGGTCCATCCCTGCGGCATGTATCCCTTTCGCTCATGTCTTTAGCTTACCTTGCTGGGGGCGCCCCTCGGGCTGCATCATCCCCAAGCCGCTCGGGCCGGACCCAGTGGCATGTATCTTCCTCCATTTACCCAAGCTGATTTGCCTTCCTTGCTTAACCTGCCTACGGTTATCGCCTTCTCGATTGCCACCCGCTGCGGGTACATTCACCCCATGCAATTTTCTTGCGCGTTAAAAGGGGGGCTCTTGAGCATCCCGACTCAGCAGCTCTTACTTGCTCTCCATCCCTCACCCCCTAGCCTTGACCACGACATCGTGACCTGGCATACCAGCGGCGGTTGAGCTCGCTCGAGGGCCGGGACCTGAGGACGTAGAGTGCTTGCACCTAACCGCCTTGCAGGAACACACAGACACCAAGACTCAAGGCCAGGCACAACCCGCCTTGAGGTAGGGCCTCGTGAGTCCCGCGCTGGCTCACGAGTGCCCAGATAGACCTCGCAGCCCTGTCGTGCAAGCCACGTGTTAAGGCGGGGCTGTAGACGGCCCGGGGGCTCCTCCGGGAGGGGGGCCCTGTAACACCCACAATGCGGCTATATCTCCCACATGTCGGAGCATGACTTAGAGGCATAACCACATAGTAGGCATGTCGCAAGAGGGGTAATCTTATCACATCCCATGTACTGAATAAGAAGGGATAAAGAGTTGGTTTACAATCACCAATTCACACAATACATAAATATAGCATTACATCATCCAGAATACAATCAAGGTCCGACTACGGAACCAAAATAGAAGAAGACACCCCTAATGCTAGATCCCCGATCGCCCCGACTAGGCTCCACTACTGATCTACTGGAAACGAAACAACACAACGAACACGATCTTCATCGAGCTCCCACTTGAGCTGGGTGGTATCATCTGCACTGGTATCATCGGCACCTGCAACTGTTTGGAAGTATCTGTGAGCCCCGAGGACTCAGCAATCTCACACCCGCGAGATCAAGACTATTTAAGCTTATGGGTAGGAAAGGGGTAGTGAGGTGGAGCTACAGCAAGCACTAGCATATATGGTGGCTAACTTACGCAAATGAGAGCGAGAAGAGAAGCAAAGCACGGTCATGAACTAGAAAATGATCAAGAAGTGATCCTGGAACTACTTACGTTCAAGCATAACACAAGAACCGTGTTCACTTTCCGGACTCCACCGGAAAGAGACCATCACGGCTACACACGCGGTTGATGCATTCTAATTAAGTTAAGTGTGAAGTTCTCTACAACCGGACATTAACAAATTCCCATCTTCCCATAACCGCGGGCACGACTTTCGGAAGTTGAAAACCCTGCACTGGTGTCAGAACTTAGCCCATCACAAGCTCTCACGGTCAATGAAGGATATTCCTTCTCCCAGGACGACCCGATCAGACTCGGAATCCCGGTTACAAGACATTTCGACAATGGTAAAACAAGACCAGCAAAGCCACCCGATGTGCCGACAATCCTGATAGGAGTCGCACATATCTCGTTCTCAGGGCAACACCGGATGAGACTAGCTACGAGTAAAACCAAACCTCAAGTTTTCACGAGGTGGCCCCGCAGGCAGCTCGGTTCAGACCAACACTTAGACGAGCACTGGCCCGGGGGGGCTAAAATAAAGATGACTCTCGGGTTGGCCGACTCGAGGGAAGGGTAGGTGGTGGTGAGGCAAATGGTAAAACCAAGGTTGGGCCTTGCTGGAGGAGTTTTATTCAAAGCGAACTGTAAAGGGGTCCCCATAACACCCAACCGTGTACGGAACGCAAAATCAAGGAACATAACACCGATATGACGGAAACTAGGGCAGCATGAGTGGAACAAAACACCAGGCATAAGGCCGAGCCTTCCACCCTTTACCAATATATAGATACATTAATTAATATAAGAGATATTGTGATATCCCAACATATCCATGTTACAACATGGAACAAACTACATCTTCACCTGCAACTAACAACGTTATAAGAGGGGCTGAGCAAAGCGGTAACATAGCCAAACAACGGTTTGCTAGGAAAGGAGGGTTAGCGGCTTGACATGGCAATATGGGAGGCATGATATAGCAAGTGGTAGGTATTGCGGCATAGCTATATATCGAGCAACTAGCAAGCAAAGATAGAAGTGATTTCGAGGGTAAGGTCATCTTGCTTGAGATCCCGCAAGGAAGGAGAACGAGTCCATGAAGAAGACAAACGGACGAAGTCGAACGAATCCTCACAAACGCGATGTTATCGGAACCAACCTGAAGAAGCAACACCGGACAAACAACATAGTAAACAACCATCACATAACATGGCATGATGCACAACCAAGTATGATGCATGTCCGGTTGAAATATGCATGGCATGGCAAAGTGCAACAAGCAAAACTACAAATTAAGTGGAGCTCAATATGCAATGAGTTGCATATTGACGGAACACCACATGACTTATTTAGTTCTAGCCCGTTTGTGTACTCAACAATATTAAATGTTTTTTATCATGGCAAAGGGGTGAAGAAAAGTAAAACTACCTATCTAGACAATTTTAAATGAGGCCGGAAGAACAAGCAACAAGTCCGGAAAATCCTCATGTGCATATTTTAGGCTTGGGACTGTTCTGCCCTAAACACAATTTTAGAGTTATTAAACATGCAAAATAAGGTCACCATGTTAAACTAGGCATTTTTCCACCCCATTTACATATAAAGTTTATTAAGTTTGGAGCTACAGTTATTTAATTAATCAATAAAGCATTTTAACATGGCATATGAGAAAAAATTACACAAACGGCATTTTCAACATATTTAACATAGAAGAAAGTGGCATATTATGGAACTAGACGAAAATCTAAGCATTTTTCATATATAAAGTATTTTAATCCGATGCACGGTTTAGAAGTTATTAAATGCATGAACACTGAGGGGTTTTCTGCAGTCTCTGATTAATTAGCAAAAACCCAGGCGCTGGAAAAAAACCATACATGGGCCGAAACTAGCTGGGCCAAAGGTAGGGAAAAAAGAGAGAAACTGGGGGGTTTGCCTCACCATGGGCCTTGGCCCGATTGAAGAAGATGGGCCGGCCTGGGGAACGAAGAACGTTGCTGGGCCTCGGTCAATGCGATGCGGCCCTCGCGTGGGCACAGGCGTGCGCTCGCACGCACACGAGATAGAGAGACTGTAGAGGCACAGGTTCAGAGCGGCGGCAGGCGACGGAGACGAGCGGTTCCAGAAGCGGGACATGGTTCTCCGGCGAGGTTCTTAGCGACGGCGGCGGCAAGGGTCACCGGATCCGGCGGGGTTCAAGTCGATAGGGGAGGCAGTGGCGCTGGGCCGAATCGAGGCAGAGGCTGAGCGAGGCCGCTGGGCAAGGGCGTCGCCAACACGCTAGGGATCGATGCCCTGCATAGTGGCAGACGCGCAAGGTCGCAGCAAGCAGGGCGAAGGGGCAGCAAGGCGAGGGACTTGGGTGACGGCGGTAAACTTGACGCGATCCCGGCGACACGGACAAGGTGAGGAGGAGCGGAGGCGGCCTGCTCCGGGCGGCGGCTTGCGAGGACTTGTCGCGGGCTTCGTCAGGGACGCATGGTCACCGGGGTAGCTGGGAATGAAGGGAGGAGAGGCGAGGGACCTGTCAACCCCGACGGGGACGGCAGGGACGGGAAGGAGAGGACACACGGCGGCTTCGGTCGTCGGCGGCCATGGCATCAGGGGCGAGCCCCTTTCGTTTCCTGGCAGACAAGAAATCAAACGAGCGGGCGGAGGTTAGAGGAGGAAAGAGAGGAAAACAGGGGGAGAAAAGGAGACAGGCGGCGACTCATCTGCTCGTCGGCAGCAGCTGAATGGAGGCGTACACGGGAATGGAGTTGTGGGCACTCGATGCGGCAGGTGCTCGGACGCAAGGCAGAGAGGGGCGGAGCACTGCACCTCTTCCATGGAGCTCGGCTCGGGGACGAGGCCCTCGGCTAGCTTGGTCGATGGGTGTTGGAGGCTGCATGTGATGAGGATCGAGGAGGGACATGGGGGAGCGCTGGTTGGTGGATTGGATCAGGAAAGAGAAGGCAGGCAAGTGGCGGCGGGCAGGAGGATGGATGGGACAAGTCGCCTAAAATTTAGGGTTTCCCACTTATATACGTTATTGGATTAGGTTAGGGGGGTATTCGTTCCATCCGATCGTAATCGGGCGGTTGAGAAAAAATAGGCTAGGGAGTCCAAATAAGAAAACGGTGATGTTTTGTAGATGTTTGGGGATGATCCGGACCCAACGGTGACGACTGTCCGGGTCGGGTTCGGGATAGCTTCGGACACACGCGAGGGGTCAAAGCACTGTGCAGAGAGGGGTTAGGCGAACGAGGTTAAGTGTGTGGTCGGACTGAGGAGAGGAGGAATTCAACCTGGCACCCGTTTCCAGAGACCGAAAACCTCCGACGGTAGACCGGCTATACTGCCGCTATAGTTATCCGTTGGGGCATCAAACGAACTCCGAATGCGATGAAATTTGACAGGAGGTCTATCTACACTAAAATAAGACCGCATGCCAACTTTAAACCCATTACGAGAACATTTTCTGGCCACCTATAAAATAATATTCCGGACATTCCGCGGGCGCGTGCAAGAGTGTCTGGGCTCAGAATGGACAACGAACGGAACTGGGAGACCCGGAGTAATGCAAGTTTCGAAAACATGATGATGCAATGCGGATGACGACATGACAAGATGCAACACGCAAGCAAATGACATGGCAACGACGGCGAATAACTAGGAGACACCTGGCGCATCGGTCTCGGGGCGTCACAACACTCCACCACTACGAGAGGATCTCGTCCCGAGATCTAGGATGGCACCGGAGGGAAAACAGAAGAGGAAAGAAGAGGTAAAACAAGGTTGCTTCTTTGACAAACGAGTGAAACCACGAACCTTGAGAGGTTGAAAGACATAACAAAAAGGGTTACAATGGACAAGAAGTACATGCAAGCACTCCGATAGAAATGAGATGTACAAGGAACGATAAAGATCAATTACGATAACACTCCGGTTGCGAAGGGAGGTGAAACTTGATAAGATGAGAGAACTTGAAAAAGGGGCACGGCACTCCGGTTGAATGGATAAGCAAGGGAAAAAACATGATCTTGGCAAACGAGATCATAGGACGAAGAGAGCAACGTCACAATGCCTCCGGAACGAGAGAAAAGAAGGTAGATTGTCAGAATAAGAGATCGGAGAAAGAAATGACAACTCTCGCAAATAAAATTTAAAGAGCATGCTTTCGAAGAAAAAGTTGAACGGAGTTGTTGGAAAAACAACAACGAAAAGAGTAAGCTCGTTGTGGGCTTATGGAAAACATCTTGAAATCTTGAGGTGAAATTGTGCCACTAATGAAAACAATAGATTGGATTGATATGAACAAGGAGTCGAGAAACTTATTTCAACGGGAGGATAAATGAAGAACCTGGGTCATTTATAAGCACCATAATTAGCAACAATCCTTAGGGAAAGCTTTAGGTGAAATATAACCCAAGACACCTCCATTGAAGAGATTGGTGGATTTAAAATATCTCATTCTTGACAACATGTGAATCATGAAACACGAAATCAAATTTTCAAGAATGACATAACACCACCTCAAAAGATAAGGTAAAACGAATTGCACTTCGAAATGCAAGAAGAAGAATAATGCTTGAACTCCTGAAAACAAGACATGTGTTGAACACCATGTTTAATTTAGAGTATATCTTGGTGGATCTTAACTCCGAGAGAAATCTTGAAGAACAAATGAAGAATGAAAGGAATCCTTGATGAACCACCATGTAGAGCCTCTATGAAGAACTCCGGCAATAAAAGAATGATCAAATGAAGGATGAAGGATGAAAATAATAAGGTTGAAGCCTTACAATGATAAGATGGATCTTCATGATGATGAGAGCTTGGAACTCTGGGAAAAGAAAAGATGAAACAATTGAAAACGAGAATTTATTCATCAAGGAATTTTCATTGGATGAAATATGTTATGCGAAACCTTCACCAATTTAAATTGATGACAAGCAACGGATTTGGCATACTACTTACTCTCGTAGAAAATGATAGAAGAGAGATATAGCGTAAACTTGAAAAGGTCCTCAACGAGCCACCGGTAGGATGGAAACAACGAATGAATTGATATGATAATTAAGGAAGAGAAAATCTTGAATGAACCACCATAAGAATTGAAAATGAATGAAGAAAAGATAAAGAAACACCGGGAAGAATTAGAGAATGAATGAAGATACTTGAGGGAATTTATACACAAGAACGAATAGATCATGAAATGATTAGAGGAAACTTGAATGATGCACCGGTAAAATTTGGGAGAACAAAAGCTGAAAGCTGAGTATGAATATACCCGAAATGATGGTCTCCGAAGAATCAAACTGAAAAGACTCCTGAATTGCTCCGGATGGGTGAAAAGAATTCCCACAATTGGAAATAATTATGAGAAGATGGCATCAAGCTAGAATCACGAGTCTTTGAGAGAACGGATAAGATTTGGAGAAAAATCTTCTTTGGTCTTCAAACTCCGAGAATGACGACGAGAAACACCACCATGAGTTATTGAGATACTCCGGGAGAATGAATATTAGAAAGGTTGAACCGACGATGAAAAGAATTTGAAAGATCTTGGTTAAAGACATTTGACTGATGATAATTCATTATTACATCAAAGTTCAAACTTAGAAAAGAATTTGAAAATAACTCTGAAAAAAATAAGAAGAGTCAGGTAAGATCCTGGGAAAAGACCTGTGGGTTAGTGCGCACTCAAGAGAAACACCGTTGATGATTTAAAAGATAGATTGCGCCGGTTGATTTAAATGGCTTGAATGAGATAACATCCTCGAAAGAGCTGGAACGAAAGCATAGTAGAAACACGAATCTTCGAGATATCTTGAGCACTCCGGAACAATTGAATAGCGAGAAGTGGATGATTAAGAGGTGCCCCGGCATGAGAAAACATTTGAAACGAGGAAAAGGGATATGATCAACACGAAAAGCTTGAATTGAATCCACCGGAGAAGAAACGAGTGAAGAGTGACGAACTTGAGGCTTCCTTAGTATCTTCATAAGAATCACCGGATAAGAACATAGACTAAAAAGAATGAAGAGACTTCTCACAAATAAAAGGATACATGATTAAGAAATCTGTGTCCTCGAAGAAAAAGGGGTGGGAGGGTGGGTAAAACAAAGGAAACTTGAGAAGGATGAAAGAAATAATGTTGAGAAGACTTTGAGTTGATCCTGCTGATGTTGACAAAGATCGGATCCACTTGAATAGGAACACGCCGGTTGAAAATGATTGACATGACAATCTCAATTATCATGAAGGATTGGTATTCACATAGGAGTATGAGAACAACACTTAGGGAAGGTATGGAATCAACACTTGACATTGAAGCAACTCGAATACCACAACTCAAAACAAAACAAAGGATAGGCTTGCAGAATAAGCCGGAACAAACATATGAGAGAGATTCGTCTGAAGTTTTCGTGGTGGGGCCCACACGGGCTCAATTGTACAGCACCATCATGTGCAAGGCAGTGCACATGACATACGAAGCGTCCCCGAGTCGGCATAGCCAAGGACTCTTTAAGGCACAACGAGACCACTGTAAAACCAACCGTGGATAGGCGGACCACTAGACGTCGAATCCCAATCTCATATCATGCATCTGTCAGAAAGATATCCTAGGAGCTACTTGAATTCCCACTAATAAACTCCCGAAACTTTCTAGTTATGCAATCAGGTGTTGGAGATACAGGGGAAGCATAATATGTCACCCAAACTAGAAAATCCTACATCCATCTGTATCCATCCTTCAACACATAACCAAGAAACCTTCTGAAATCGTTTACCTCAACCTTCGAAAAGCATATGTTATACGAGTTATGGAAATACTCCCGAACTCCCGCCCCAGTACTGGGTGGCGTCGAGGTTATCTCACCAGCAACTGCATAAAGGAGATTTTCGATGTCGGCGAACTCAGTTATACCAGAACTGCAACGATAAAATTGTGACGACAACACCTCGAAGCTCAACTCCCCGGGACACTGCCGCAACCCCTAAATGTCAGGAGGCACCAAGAACAATGTTCTCGTCACAAAACCATCAGAACGATTCCAAGATACCCGCGTGATCCAAATTTTTTTCATGAAATTTGAGGAGAGTAGAGTCAAAACTCTACGTCAGGAGGCCTCACCAGTGCGACGAAGGGACTGAGGAGTAAAAAGAATCCTACTCTCCGACATATATAATCCTAAGACTCAAAACATTTTTCCGAACACAACAACGCCAGCGATTCGATCAAGCAGGGGGCTCCTAAGTCGGGGAAGGCTCTGATTACCAACTTGTAACACCCACGATGCGGCTATATCTCCCACGTATCGGAGCATGACTTAGAGGCATAACCGCATAGTTGGCATGTCACAAGAGGGGTAATCCTTACACATCCTTTGTACTGAATAAGAAGGAATAAAGAGTTGGCCTACAATCGCCACTTCACACAATACATAAATATAGCATTACATCATCCAGAATACAATCAAGGTCCGACTACGGAACCACAATAAAAGAAGACCACCCCTAATGCTAGATCCACGATCGCCCTGACTGGGCTCCACTTCTGATCAACTGGAAACGAAACAACACAACGAACACGATCTTCATCGAGCTCCCACTTGAGCTAGGTTGTATCATTTGCACTGGTATCATCGGCACCTGCAATTGTTTGGAAGTATCTGTGAGCCACGAGGACTCAGCAATCTCACACCCGTGAGATCAAGACTATTTAAGCTTATGGGTAAGAAAGGGGTAGTGAGCTGGAGCTGCAGCAAGCACTAGCATATATGGTGGCTAACTTACGCAAATGAGAGCGAGAAGAGAAGCAAAGCACGGTCATGAACTAGAAAGTGATCAAGAAGTGATCCTGAAACTACTTAAGTTCAAGCATAACACAAGAACCGTGTTCACTTTCCGGACTCCGCCGGAAAGAGACCATCATGGCTACACACGCGGTCGATGCATTTTAATTAAGTTAAGTGCCAAGTTCTCTACAACCGGACATTAACAAATTCCCATCTGCCCATAACCGCGGGTACGACTTTCGAAAATTGAAAACCCTGCAGGGGTGTCCCAACTTAGCCCATCACAAGCTCTCACGGTCAACGAAGGATATTCCTTCTCCCAGGACGACCCGATCATACTCGGAATCCCGGTTACCAGACATTTCGACAATGGTAATACAAGACCAGCAAAGCCACCCAATGTGCCGACAATCCCGATAGGAGTCGCACCCTTTATCAAGTATATAGATGCATTAATTAATATAAGAGATATTGTGATATTCCAACATATCCATGTTCCAACATGGAACAAACTACATCTTCACCTGTAACTAACAACGCTATAAGAGGGGCTGAGCAAAGCGGTAACATAGCCAAACAACGGTTTGCTAGGAAAGGAGGGTTAGCGGCTTGACATGGCAATGGGAGGCATGATATAGCAAGTGGTAGGTATCGCGGCATAGCTATACATCGAGCAACTAGCAAGCAAAGATAGAAGTGATTTCAAGGGTAAGGTCATCTTGCCTGAGATCCCGCAAGGAAGGAGAACGAGTCCATGAAGAAGACAAACGGACGAAGTCGAAGGAATCCTCACAAACGCGATGTTACCGGAACCAACCCGAAGAAGCAACACCGGTAAGAAGCAAACAACATAGTAAACAACCATCACATAACATGGCATAATGCACAACCAAGTATGATGCATGTCCGGTTTAAATATGCATGGCATGGCAAAGTGCAACAAGCAAAACTACAAATTAAGTGGAGCTCAATATGCAATGAGTTGCATATTGACGGAACACCACATGACTTATTTAGTTCTCTCTGGTTTATGTACTCAACAATATTAAATGTTTTTTAGCATGGCAAGGGGTGAAGCAAAGTAAAACTACCTATCTAGATAATTTTAAATGAGGCTGGAACAACAAGCAACAAGTCTGAAAAATCCTCATGTGCATATTTTAGGTTTGGGACTGTTCTGCCCTAAACACAATTTTAGAGTTATTAAACATGCAAAATAAGGTCACCATGTTAAACTAGGCATTTTTCCACCCCATTTACATATAAAGTTTGTTAAGTTCGGAGCTACGGTTATTTAGTTATGAAATAAAGCATTTTAACATGGCATATGAGAAAAAATTACACAAACGGCATTTTCCGCATATTTAACATAGAAGAAAGTGGCATATTATTGAACTAGATGAAAATCTAAGCATTTTTCATATGTAAAGTATTTTAATCCGATGCACGGTTTAGAAGTTATTAAATGCATGAACATGGAGGGGTTTTCTGCAAAACGTACAGTCTCTGATTAATTAGCAAAAAACCAGGCAGTGAAAAAAAACATACATGGGCCGAAACTAGCTGGGCCAAAGGAAGGGAAAAAAACTAACTGGGGGGTTTGCCTCAACATGGGCCTTGGCCCGATTGAAGAAGAAGGGTCGGCCTGGGGAATGAAGAACGTTGCTGGGCCTCAGTCAATGCGATGCGGCCCTCGCGCGGCCACAGGCTTTGGCTCGCACGCACACGGGATGTAGAGACTGCGGAGGCGCAGGTTCAGAGCGGCGGCAGGCGACGGAGATGAGCGGTTCCAGAAGCGGGACATGGTTCTCCGGCGAGGTTCTTGGCGACGGCGGCGGCAAGGGTCACCGGATCCGGCGGGGTTCAAGTCGGCAGGGGAGGCAGCGGCGCTCGGCCGAATCGAGGCAAAGGCTGAGCGAGGCCGCTGGGGAAGGGCGTGGCCAATGCGCTCGGGAGCGATGCCCCGCATAGTTGCAGACGCGCAAGGTTGCAGCGAGCAGGGCGAAGGGGCGGCGAGGCGAGGGACTTGGGCGACGGTGGTGAACTTGACGCGATCCCGGCGATGCGGACGAGGTGAGGAGGCGGCCTGCTCCGGGCGGCGGCTTGCGAGGACTTGGCGCGGGCTATGTCAGGGACGCAGGGTCGCTGGGGTAGCTGGGAATGAAGGGAGGCAAGACGAGGGACTTGGCTTGGCGGCGCTGGAGGTCAACCCCGACGGGGACGGCAGGGACGGGAAGGAGAGGACACACGGCGGCTTCGGTCGCCGGCGGCCACGACATCAAGGGCGAGCCCCTTTCATTTCCTGGCAGAGAAGAAATCAAACGAGGGGGGGAGGTTAGAGGAGGAAAGAGAGGAAAACAGGGGGAGAAAAGGAGACGGGCGGCGACTCATCTGCTCGTCGGCAGCAGCTGAACGGAGGCGTACATGGGAATGGAGCTGCGGGCGCTCGATGCGGCAGGTGCTCCGACGCAAGGCAGAGAGGGGCGGAGCGCTGCACCTCTTCCATGGAGGTCGGCTCGGGGACGAGGCCCTCGGCTGGATTGGTCGATGGGTGTTGGAGGCTGCGAGTGATGAGGATCGAGGAGGGCCATGGGGGAGCGCTGGTTGGTGGATTGGATCGGGTGAGATCCCGAGGAAAGAGAAGGCAGGCAGGTGGCGGCGGGCAGGAGGATGGATGGGGACAAGTCGCCTAAAATTTAGGATTGCCCACTTATATAGGTTATTGGCTTAGGTTAGGGGGTATTCGGTCCTTCCGATCGTAATCGGGCGATCGAGAAAAAATAGGCTAGAGAGTCTAAATAAGAAAACGGTGATGTTTTGTAGATGTTTGGGGACGATCCGGACCCAACGGTGACGACTGTCCGGATCGGGTTCGGGATAGCTTCGGACACACGCGAGGGGTCGAAGCACTGTGCAGAGAGGGGTTAGGCGAACGGGGTTAAGTGTGTGGTCGGACTGAGGAGAGGAGGAATGCAACCCGGCACCCGTTTCCGGAGACCAAAAACGTCCGACGATAGACCGACTATACTGCCGCTATAGTTATCCGTTGGGGCATCAAACAAACTCCGAATGCGATGAAATTTGACAGGCGGTCTATCTACACTAAAATAAGACCGCACGCCAACTTTCAACCCATTACGAGAACATTTTCCGGCCACCTATAAAATAATATTTCAGATGTGCCGCGGGCGCGTGCAAGAGTGTCTGGGCTCGGAACGGACAACGAACGGAACTTGGAGACCCGGACTAATGCAAGTTTCGAAAACTTGATGATGCAATGCAGATGACGACATGATAAGATGCAACACGCAAGCAAATGACATGGCAACGACGGCAAATAACTGGGAGACACCTAGCGCATCGGTCTCGGGGCATCACAGGCCCCCATCCCACGCACAAGTGGAAGCACCATGCTCCGCGCTGGCCGTCGACACTACCGAGGAGCGTCTATGCCTGTGCACAAGCGGAAGCATTATGCTCCACGCTGGTGATAAAAAACTGAGGGCAGCCCCACGGTCGTACCAACCTCAGGGAGCCCAGAGCTCAGCGTCCGGCCTCACCGCAACGCCTCCCCTTGGGAGAGCCGGGCGAGGGGACTGGGCACGGGGGCTGCGCTCGGGCCACACCCAAGCGCACGCCACCCAGCCAGGTCTCCCGGACCTGGGCATCGCGCGCCCATCCCGAGGCCTCAGCGAGGGCATGTATGGAAATTGTTTGCGCGTCAAGGGGGACTCCTGATCATCGCAACTCAGGAGCCTGACTGGTCACGTAGCCCCTCACTCCTTGGTCCGTCCCGGTCTCCAGTCGGCCCAATGGCGGTTTACGTATGCGCCGGGCCGGGCCCTGCCGACGTAGAACATCAGTCTATCCTCGCGAACTCTCCCTATAAGCTATTTGCGTGTCAAGGGGGACTCCTGAGCACCATGACTCAGGAGCCTAACTGGTCACGTAGCCCCTCACTCCTTGGTCCGTCCTGGTCTCCGGTCAGCCCAATGGCGGTTGAGGTATGCACGGGGCCAGGCTCTGCCGATGTAGAACGCAAAGCAAATAGGAAGGAAAACGATAAATCTCGAAGCAAATATTACAAACACATTGTCCTCACACATTGTCTTCACGATATCAAACAAAAAGTCTGAATGCCTGCTCGAGGCCTAATGCATGTTGCAGGAACGAAACAGGAGGGTAGTCACAGGTCACCCCCGGACGCCGCCATCACCTGCGGAAGGAGCTACCTCGTGAGCAACGTTGTCTTCACCTTCACCACCAGCCGCAGGTTGGGCGACATCACCAGACAGAGGAGCGGAGACAAAGCAACAGAACTTTTTCAGAAAGGGCTCCACCTGACCTTGCACGGCTGTGGCGACAGCCTTGTATTGGTCTTCAGCCACAGGCTCCAGCAGCTCGTCAAGGAAAGCGTTGGGGTCGCGAAGGTGCAGGTGGCTGAAGAAGCGAGTCAATGCAGCTGAAGACAGGACGCGGGCTTCCACCTCCGCCATAGGACCGACGCCATCAACGACTTCCTCGAGCGCCTGAACCAAGAGAGGAAGCAGCCGGGTGGGGCCGTCCTCGTCGGCGGCCAGCGACTTCTCCAGGCCGTGCTCGTAGAGCGTCTTCAGTGCCTTGCGGGACTTCTTCTCGAGATCGGCAAAGGTCGCACGGTCTTCGGTCAGGACTCGCGCCTTGGCGTCGAGATTGGCCTCCCTCGCCTTCGCCTCCCGCTCCAGCTCTTCCAACCGGTTGCGCTCGGCGGCCTGCATCCGCCCCAACTCCGCCAGCTCAGCATCACGGTTCTTGATGGCATCCTCCCGGGCCTTCATTTCCTCCTTCTTCGCTTGGCGGCAGCGTGCTTCTTCGGCGTGCTTGGCGCGCAGGCCCTGCAGCTCGTCCTCCAGCACCTGGCAGCGGTCGCGGGCGGCCTCGGCATCTTTCAACGCCATCTCACGATCGGCTGCGGCGTTGGCGGCACTCTGCTTCTCCTTCTCAAAAGCCGCAGCGGCCTGGCCCAGCGCCGCGCGAACCGCCAAGTCGGAATGGAGCCAGCCTGAGGCCAACTCCAGACGCCCGGCCACAAGGCGTGGGTCTGCGCCCAGGAGATCCTCCTGCAGTCGGGTCATCTCCGAGACAGCACGTTCCAGAGTAGCAGCAGGAGCAGAAGAATCTGGGAGTCGAGGTGCAGCAGTGGGAGGAGGTGACATCGTCACCAGGGCCAGGGAAACGGCGACTTCAGGAGCAGCTGGAACCTCATCGGCCGCGCCAAGCGCCGGCACTTCCGGAGCTAGCAGGGCCATGGGGGCTGGTTCCACGTGGCAATGCTCCTCTTGGCCCCGTGACGACGACCGGGCTGGGGAGATGCGGACGGTGCTACCCCCTTTCTCTGAGGAAGGAGGCACGGACGCCGCATCCTCCTTCCTTTTCTTTGCATAAGATGTCGGCATGTTCAACCAAGGGCTAGCATCAGGAAATGATGAGTACAAACAGGGACAAGGCGAAGCTTGAGACACTTACTGATCCATCGCGACGTACTTCCGCTTAGGAAGCCTGAAGCCTGACATCGTCGGGATGGAGGCGACATCGTGAGGCACCAACGACGACCTACCCCTCGTTGGGATGGGGGGCTGCTCCCTCTCCCTTTGGCGAGTGCCGGCCTCGGCATCGTCAAGAACGGCGCGGAGGATCTCGGTTTACCTTAGAGGGGAAGTCTCCCCCACCTCTTCCAGAGTATTCTCCGGGACCTCCTCCTCTTCCCCCTCCCCGTGGGGCTCGTGAGAAGACACCTTCACCGGTTTCGGTGTCGCGGGGGCTCCCAGGAGCGCCGGCGGAACCAACCCACGTGCACCAAAGGTCGGCCTGGAGGCCACAAATTCCTCCTGATCCCTGTGTTGGAACAGGGGGACGAAGGCGCTTGGTGGGTACTCCTGGTTGTCCCCAACTATGAGGCGCAGAACAGCGGCCAATTCATCGTCAGGCAAGGCCCCCGGCCTCAGGCGGGTCTTATTTCCCTCTTCTTCAAGCTCCCAGAGGGGGCGTGCAGGCGCCTAGAGTGGGGCTACTCGCAATGTCAACAACTCCCTCAGAAGCATGACCCCCGTAACCTTCGCCGCCCTCGCATTGCCCGGCTTCAGGTCGCTCACCATATGCCCCAACATAGACGATGCTTTCTCATTAGCAAGCTCCGCCCTGGGCCACCCCCCCCCGGTGGAGAGAGGGCTCCACCGTAGGTAGCGCCAGATGAGGATCGGCGCACTTGGCGTCCATCATGACCCATTTGGATCGAATGTTGTCGGCCCTCTTCCCGATGCTCGAGATCGAGTTGGCCTTGCCAGATGCGACGAAGTTAACACATCTAGAGATGTGACCCTCGCTGACACGGAGGAAGAAGAAATGGTGCAGGAGCGCCACAGACGGCATCACGCCCAGGTACACCTCACAGTAGTAGGCAAAGATGGACAGGAGGAGGACAGAGTTGGGATGGAGATGCAATGCCTGCAGCCCGCAGTGGTTGAGGACTTTGTAAAAGAAACCAGAGAAGGGAGGAACCAACCCGACGGCGACACTTCTCGAGAAGAAGGGGAAGAAGGTGCTTTCCTCGAGCTCCGGCACGTCAGAGGCAAGCCGGAGCTCGGTCTCCCCCAACTCATTACTTTCACCCGCCGTCAGCAGGCGCACGGAGGCGAGGCTCTTCTCCGTGACGGAGGGCTCCTCAAAGGCCGGCTCATACCTAGCCGGCACTGAGGAAGCCTTGGCCTTGTGCGGCGCCATGGATCGCAGCTACGGGATGAGATTGGAACGGATCTGGAGATAGCGGTGGCGGAGAGCAAGGAAGGTGATCTGGAGCAAGGCGAAGAAGAAGCAATGAAGGCAAGTGCTGCCTACGCCAGCCTTTTGTCAGGTCGATCAGTTGCCGAGGCAGCATGGGGAAGCGGAGATGCCCATGTCTAATCAACCGCCATACGTCAACCGATGTCGCAGGCTTTTGGGGGACCGTGGTGCTCCGTACTTGACCCGTGGCTTCGCCGGAAAGCCAAGCCCGAGCGCACCTTGGGCCCGGGGGCTATTGTCGGCGTTCTGGGAACGGGGCCTGGACTTGCTTGCCTGCGGCCCGTGGCGTGGCTAAGCCAGCAGGCCATACGGCCCATCTTCATCAACAAGGCATCCAAGACCCTCGCGAGGGGCCAAGCCTCGCGAGGCGGACGACACAAGACCTCCTCTAGAGTGGCCTAGTCAGGCAGGCTCACGAGGGGAGGAGATATCAAGGCGAGGCAAACCTCATGAGGCTCTCGTGACGTGAGCCATGACGATCGACACCAGGCAGGTGCCAGCGCACGCAGCATCCTTGTTTCCTCCTTGGAGCTAAGGAGGCCAGCGTAGGAGGGGAGTGCCAAGGCGTCAAGCAAAGGTTGCCATATCGGTGCAACAAGACCAAGACCAGAAGGACGGTAAGACAGAGGTCATCGTGCCGCTAAAGACGGTGTCACCACCAGAGCCTTTCGCAGGCGGAGACCACCTTTGTCAGGATAGCTTGTACTCGCTGTCCCCCTTCAAATTTGCCCGCCGTTGTTGGCTCCCTTCCAGCTCAATATTTGGGAAGAGGACCATGGCCTATATAAGTAGAGCTAGGCACCACCACGAAAGGGGGGAGACGGTCAAGGGTGGACGGATCATCTAGATCATCCCCAACCACACAAGTGCACCAAGCACGAGAACACCTCAACCTCAGGAGACTGTTCTTCCCCTTGTATTCTTCATCATCAGCCCTAGAGGTAATCCACCACAACCACACTGGAGTAGGCTATTACACCACAACGGTGGCCCGAACCAGTATAAATCTTGTGTCTTTGTCAGGACCCCGATTCCAAGTCACATCGATCTAGCCGGTAACACCTCATATCACTTTGCGGCCTCACGCACGGTATTCCCATGGGTGTCACCTTACCATGGCCCGGGACCATTTGCGCCTTTTGGCTAACGTATATGATAGTGTCGCTAGCATCCATATGACAGAGAACCCGGGCCGACATGACTAGTCGTGAACCCAAAGTGGCACTAACTTACGGGGACAAGCATACATGAATCAACATCGAGCATGTCGGTCAGCAGTGTGCGAATCCGGGCTGTAGCACTAGGCTAACAGGACTCCGGAGGTCACCGCGTGACATTTCCCCGAAGGGACAGACACAGGAACGAAGTGAATCACATGCCGGCCAGTCAAGTGTTCCGGAGCAGTAGTGCTAGGCTAGCAGGACTCCGGTGAACCGGGCTGTAGCGGACTACTATGGCTCATGGAAGCACAAGACTACATTTCCCCATAAGAGAGGCTACCAAGGATAAACCACTAGGTTGTCGGATCCCACACATACCAAGCATTTCAATCATACACACAATATGCTCAATATGTGCAATACAACATGGCATCACAACAAGACTCTACGACTCAGAGTATTTATTCATTAGGCTCCGAGGAGCGAGGTAATACAAACATGGGTCTCATGACCCAACATTCAGAGCATACAAGTCAAAGCACATGCGGAAGCTTAACATGTCTGAGTACAGACATCTACAAATGAAAAAGGCTGAGAAGCCTGACTATCTACCAGATCCTGCCGAGGACACAGGATCGTAGCTGAGGTATCAAGCTAAACGTCGAAGTCCACGCGGAACTACTAGCGAGACTGAAGCCTCTCTGCAAAACATAAATTAAGCAAACGTGAGTACAATTGTACTCAGCAAGACTTACATCAGAACTAACTACATATGCATCGGTATCAACAAAGGGGGTGGTGGAGTTTAACTGCAGCAAGCCAGCTTTGACTCAGTGGCTAACCTGAACTACGACTGCAAGCAACTCTTTTGAGGTGGCGCACACGAGTCCACATATTCACCATTCAATACACCACTATGGATCCGCTCCCGTCTCCCTACGAGAAGGCCATCCATAGCACTCACACTTATCTTGCGAGTTTTAGAGTATCCACTTTCACTTGTCTATGAACTATGCAAGGGGTCCAAGTTTCCATATCCGAGGAATCCGGCTATTCGAATAGATAATGATAACCCTGCAGGGGTGTACTTCTTCACACACGCTCCCACCACTTACCACCATATACACGTCATGTATCTCGGCAACCTTCAAGCGGAAGCCTGGCGAGGGTGTCGGCCACGGCCTACCTAAACACTTAAGTCTCTAGTCCAGGTTTATCGCCTATCCAGGTTCCATCCGCAGGGAGTCCGGCCGAGGTTTCCACATACGGCCCCGAACGATGTGAACAGGGTTCCCGAGACACCAAACGGGCGCCCGGTACACCGTGCCATGGTGTATCTACCGCAACATAGCCCACCCCTAGGGTCAGCGCTACGCACGGCCGCCAACACATAACCTACAAACACCAGAAACTAGTTGCAACTCCTGGACAGAGTACTAGGGTGATTAAGAAGCCGAGAGGGTCAATTAAGGATCCCAATGAGTGGTAGTAGCTGTTCATGGATCACAGACACAGAACTCAGTTCCTGAGGACGGTTTCAATGAGACAACCCACCATGTACTCCTACATGGCCTCTCACCGCTACCTTTACCAAAACGTGTTTACACACTTAGCTCACACACAGTAGGACATGTTCACACACCTCCGATTCATTCCCGATGAATCAGACCCGACACAACTCTATGCAATAGCAGGCATGACAAACAAGCATGAACGAGTAGGCACATCAGGGCTCAAACAACTCCTACTCATGCTAGTGGGTTTCATCTATTTACTGTCGCAATGACAGGTCATGCAGAGGAAAGGGGTTCAACTACCGCAACATGTAACAGTTGAATCATTGTTGTCCTAATGCAGTAAAAGAGAGCAGGAGCGAGAGAGTGGGATTGTATCAGAATGAACAAAGGGTTTTTTGCTTGTCTGGCACTTATGAAGATAACATTGAGTCTTCATCAGTGTCAACGATCACAGCGTCGGAGCAGCGTCTACCGAGAGGGGACATTTACCGGCAAACAAGGAAGAACACAATCAATGCGATGCAACAATATGATGCATGATCATGACATGGAAATATGCTGTTGATTGAGCTAATGCAACTAGCAACAAGTTAAATGGAGTTGGTTTGAACACTAGGTTCAAATTCAAATTCAAACTATGAATTCAAATAGTGCATTATCATGTTTTGGACTAGACAGTGAGGTTAAGTTGTTCAAACATGCATGAAAATGCCATATTCAGATTCCTTGGATTTTTCTGATCATTTTTCATATATAATTTATTTCATTTGGAGTTACGGTTGAATTTCTATGAATTTTAGAAGTTTATACTAATTTCTGGAATCTTCTGAATTATTTTTAATCCAGAAAACGATTAACTGCGTCAGCAATGCGTAAGCTTGACGTCAGCAGGTCAACAGGGTCGGCCAGAGTCAAACCTGATGGCTGGGACCCACTAGTCAGTCTCACGGAGCTGGCTAGTGTCGCTGACATGTGGGCCTGGTCAACGGCCACGTCAGCCGGGTCAATGATGACGCGTGGGGCCACTGGATTAATCTAAAATAAACAGGGAATTAACCCAGGGTTAATTTGGGCGCGGGGCCCATATGTCAGTGAGAGAGGGGGTTAATTAGCGGGGTAATTAGTCCCTAATGACGGTGCCATGTCAGCACGCCGGAGTTGAACGTCGACGAGCACGCGAACGCGTCGGCAATGCTCGGGAACGCGCTATGGGCGGCGGTTGGACGTGCTGCGGGCACCACGAGGAAGCCCTCGCTCACCCGCATCCAGGGGTGCTCGTAGCTGGGCGCAGGGAGGCCGGGGTCGACGGCGGCGACCACTTGGGCAGCGGCCGGAGTTTGGGTGGTGGTGGGTTTGGCGCTACGGCTTGCGTTCGAGAAAAGTAGCAGGCTAGAGAGGCACTAGGCGTTGCTACGAGCGCAACGGCACACACACAAGACCAATTGGTCACCGAAGCCACGTCGGCGATGAGGCCAGGCGGCAGCGCGATTCGGTCGGCAAGACGGCTACGGGGCATAATCGAGCTCGGGAGGAGGGGGGTTAGACGCAGGAGCTCACAGAGCTTCGGACGTAAGGCTCGAGGGGCTCGGGGAAGGCCTGCAGATGGCGGAGCGGCGATGGCGTTCGTCGGAGCCCGAGGAGGAAGATGAAGCCGATGCCGGTGATGCAGCGCATATGGGCTCGAGCGCGTCAGCTTGGAGACGTCGGGCGTTGCAGTGAAGCTTCTGGATGCGTCGAGGGGGCGAGGGGATGGCAGTGGGCGCAGCAACGACGAGTGGCAGCGGCTGTGCTTGGGTGGGTGCGCGCGAGAGGGACAGGGGAGGGGATGAGCACGGGGGGGAGGAGTGATAGGGCCTGGGGGTGCGTGGCCATCTCCGTGGCGCTGGGAGAGAGCCTCGGGGGCGTGAGGTAGGAAGGGAGGAGGTGGCAGCCTCAGCGCATGCCGTGCCCCCTTCGCCTCTGCCTACTAGCAGAGGTTGAAGACGACTGGCACTAGCCAGCTGGGCTGGGCCGGCTGGAGGAGCTGGGCCACTACAGTAACAGGCCAGGTGGGCTTTGCCAGGTAGGTTCCTCTCTTTCTAACTCTGCTTCTGTTTTCTATTTATGTTATTTTGTTTTGATTTAGTTTATTACCCAAATCATTTTAATAAATCCTGAAAATAATTGTGGGCATTAAATGAATTATTATAGAGGCCCTTAACTATTTTTAGAATTATTGGAGCATTTTAAAAATATTAATAGTATTTAAATGCCCCAATTCAAATACAATATGGGTTATTCAAAAATCCAGAATGGCCTAAAAATATGTGCATCATTTTTGGCAGAGGTTTGCACCTTTATCAAAAATAATGAACTTTTCTAAAGGGCATTCTGGGTTCATTGAAAATATTTTTATTTTGATCCTAATTGCATTTCATTTAGTGCTATGGCTTGTCATCCCCATTTCAAATTTCAAACAAATATAGACATGATGCATGGATGCTTATGATACTAATTGCAATCAAATTCTAGGGCTATGACAACTCGCCCCCACTAAACAAGAATCTCGTCCCGAGATTCAAGACGTGAGGTAAGAAGACAGAGGGGATACAAAGCTAATCACGACCTTCACGATCCAGATGTCTTTCTCGAGGATGTTGATTCATTGCATCACCTTGATCTCGACGTATTGCTTTGAGAACTACATCCAACATGACAACGAGTAGAAAGGGAGAATTTAAGAAGAATCGACCTCCCTGAGGTTCGAGCAACTTAGGATCATCTTAATGATCACAAGATCAACTCATGGAATGAGACATAGTAACATCTCTTGAGCTGAGACACGAAGCATACACTTAGAGGGACAGAGTGAAACGAATGGCGAAGGTTCACTAGCTAGGCAACAATTCCATACTCGAATAGGATGGAGCATGAATTTCAAAGTAGCAAGAAGACATTTGCCATGATTTCGTAATGTGATACCTCGGGGTAGGTGACTCGTAGAGTTATTCCCTTAAGTGGCAAAAAGAATTACTTTTGATTCGGAGATCATTGAAACTCTTTATACCAGCCTAAGGCAATCACAATCGATCATTTGAAGGAGTTCAAAAGAATGACATACTTGGACTAGAAAGGATGATGTAGACTCCCTTGTTGAAGACAATGCAATGGATGATTTTGCTTATCATTGGAAATGGATGGGACCCATGGTAAGTCCACTTTTGAAGATGATCCTGAACAACAACTACTGAGGTGCAAGCTGGGAACAAAATGCAAATGTTGGGAAAGATTCTGGTAACTGGGGAAGAACTCAACAGTAGAGAGAGATTCCACTGTTTGAAAGGTTATGGCATAATCAAAGAAACTGAGAACGGATCCCAATTAATGCCGACGATAAATCCTAGTGCTTGCGCGTGCTCTCAAGAACTTGAGCATTTCCATATTCATCAAGGTTCTGCCAATATCCGTGTCAAGGATCCTGGCAACACAACATGCTACCATGATGAATAGTGGATGGATGATGCAGATGCAAAGAAGATAACACTTTCTCAGATTTCACCTTAGCGAGGCCAAGGGATCAGAATCTGGATGATCGACCAAGAGACATTTAGCACTCCACCTCTAATGTTTTCCTTGATGTGCTAGCGTAATCCATTCATAGATATGGTTTGATATCTAGAACATCAAGTAAAAGGTCAGACTTCGGAAGCTCAAGAATCCATAAGGAATAACTACGGAGGCAGATCCTGCGAGATCCTTATGGGGAGGTGACTAACTTCTTCAACCAGGATACTACAATAATTGGCCTTCCGGTTAGGTGTGTTGGCCACGACATCCACATTACCGGTTACAGAGGGACCAACAATATAGTTCTTGGAGTACGTTCCAACCATCATATCTGCCCGAGATTCAGATCTGGTTGGTGTTAAGATATTCCAGACTCATCGAGTCTAGAAAGAAAATGAAAGTTTGCAACACAAATCGACGAGATGTCATTGCGAGATTCTCAGGAAATGGACTATGGTAGTAAGCTCCAAAACATGAGCCGGTTTTGCTAGAAACTTGTGAACACGCTGTCCCAGACAAGCATGACCACATAGTAGTCTTATAATAAAACACTACCGAGTCCAGATGGGGAACCATCATCGAGGATATCGAAGTCCTTGCGTAAGTCTAGCTCTTAAGAAGAAACTTCTTCTCCTTGAACAAATTAATCAGTGGCTTGGTGTGCTGGGGATTCATATAGAATGAAGGTTGCAAGTCTCCAGACCACAGAATACTTCGCACGTATGCATGACTGACTTGGGATGATTCCAGAGAAGGCGAGACAAACTTTCCCAAATTCATGGCGGCAACTTGCTTCAAATGCATGTGAACTAGAGGAAGTCACTTTTTTTTATCCAAGCATAAGCTTCATGAACGGAACACGAAGGAATTGCTTACAAGGTTTTCAACACTAGGTTGATGTTCAACATGAATCATGGGGGAGACAAAATGCTGCTGATGGGCTCAACAACAACTCATCAGAATTTCCATATAACTGGACTTCCACCATCATGTGAACACGGTGATAGCATTGGTCAAACCAAAAGATGTAATGGTGTATTCTCGAGGGATCAACCACGAGTAAGACAACACTACGAACATCGTTGGTTCTGATTTGACTTGACGATAGCCCATACTCAAGTCAAAGTTTTGACAAGACAATAGATCCAACAACTGATCACGAGGACCAATTGGTGAAGATATCATCTTTCTTCAACACACACACAACACAAAGATATCCCTTGAGAAAGAACCAAATTCGGCAAAGCCTTTTATCTTCCTACTCTCCAAGTTATTGTTTAGCTTAACCATCTAACTCAGGGGTATCCAACACAGATTCTTGGAGAAGGGGTGGTTTATATATAGAAAAATCAACATGATCACGAACTCAACATAGCGATCAGGGAACAACCTGGTAATACTTCCGAGAAGATATTCGGAAAATCATGAACCACCGATATGTTATTAAGCTCGAGAACAATCTTGCTTTTCAGGGAAAGACGATATGATCAAGGAGCGAGGGATTGTCACAATCCTAACTCATTGGTCGATGAGTGCACCCGGAGATATGGACTAGGTAGCACAATCAATCTTAGAATGGTAGCTCAAAAACCAACACGCTAGGAATAAGAATATTGTCCATTTACTACAAAGCAACGAGTTGCTCGGAGTATTGATTTCACACATCACAATTCACTTGTCGGCATTCCGGTTACAACAACACGGAACCGAGGAATGAATAATGATGGCGAGAAGTATCATTGTATCAAGAGTTCATAGGAGGTTGTGCAATTCCTATGATATTCCTGACATAAAGAGGGCAATACTTAAGGGTTGAATAGAATCAGAAGCTGGATTGGCACTTTGATCTGCAGAATACAACTGCTTTGACCCAATCCTGGATATGGATGGGGTACTGGAGTTTGTTTCTCCTAGTCATTCTGAAATAGAACGGCTTGACGAACCACAAAAATACTATCCATTGATGAACACGAATGCACACATACTCTTGGCTATCAACTGATAGAGGATGGTCGGGATACAACTGAAGAAGAACCACTCAAGGAACATATAATTTTCCGAGTTATGGATGCATGGATTAGCATGTTATTTCTTCTGGATAACCCATGCAGAGAGGTAGGATTGGCAGAGTCATAATATAGAATGGGGAACTCATCAGGAGCACTCTATCGTGACCTTTTGGTTCAAAAGAACTCCTGCCAAGAATGGTCCATGATAATTGGAAGAAGGATGTACCACGAACCTCAAGGACTATGGCAAAGGTTACTAATATCCTAAAGGAACTAGCAACACTATCAACATGAGATAAGTAGGGTGAATATCGGGTTCAAGAACCCATGAATATAATACCTACCACTACATGGCATCACGGAATGCTTCCGAGAATGGTGGCCAGAATCATCACACCGGAACACAAAACATGGCTAGATTACTAGGTGACTCCCTAAAACACCTAGGGTCATAGTAATAGCTCCAACATATATGTCAAGGCAATAGAGTACCTCAACTCACCGATTAGTGTGGATAAACTGGCCCAAAGGAACGTCGGTAACGGAAGAAGGAATTTGCAAATGCATCAGACTAGTTAGAAACCTGGGATGACTCGGACAGCATAACGGCTGTAAATGCTCAAAATGATTTGAGACATCCTGCAAAATGGTGGCATAACCACTCAACATCACAATATCAAGGTTCTGGGACCAATTATGCACATATGGAAGTAGTAGGAACTGAACTGAGGCTTGAAACTATCAATTCTATAAGTCTATGGATTAGTAGCACGTCATCCTGATAGATAGATGACAGGGCCTAATTCTTAATCCCCGTAGAAAAGAAGAGGTTGACTTAGATCAGAAGGGCATAGGGTAAAGGAGTAAAAAGATTCTTACGTTCCCTTCCATAATCAATTCCCTTACATAACTAAAGCATTTCTAGACTCGACTTCGACCAGTTTGGCTTGGTAATCCTACAGGCAGTCAGGCTCTGATACCAAATCTGTCAGGACCCCGATTCCAAGTCACATCAATCTAGCCGGTAACACCTCATATCACTTTGCGGCCTCACGCACGGTATTCCCACGGGTGTCGCCTTACCATGGCCCGGGACCGTTTGCGCCTTTTGGCTCACGTATATGATAGTGTCGCTAGCATCCATATGACAGAGAACCCGGGCCGACATGACTAGTCGTGAACCCAAAGTGGCACTAACTTACGGGGACAGGCATACATGAATCAACATCAAGCATGTCGGTCAGCAGCGTGCAAATCCGGGGTATAGCACTGGGCTAACAGGACTCCGGAGGTCACCGCGTGACATTTCCCCGAAGGGACAGACACAGGAACGAAGTGAATCACATGCCGGCCAGTCAAGTGTTCCGGAGCAGTAGTGCTGGGCTAGCAGGACTCCGGTGAACCGGGCTGTAGCGGACTACTATGGCTCATGGAAGCACAAGACTACATTTCCCCATAAGAGAGGCTACCAAGGATAAACCACTAGGTTGTCGGATCCCACACATACCAAGCATTTCAATCATACACACAATATGCTCAATATGTGCAATACAACATGGCATCACAACAAGACTCTACGACTCAGAGTATTTATTCATTAGGCTCCGAGGAGCGAGGTAATACAAACATGGGTCTCATGACCCAACATTCAGAGCATACAAGTCAAACACATGCGGAAGCTTAACATGTCTGAGTACAGACATCTACAAATGAAAAAGGCTGAGAAGCCTGACTATCTACCAGATCCTGCCGAGGACACAGGATCGTAGCTGAGGTATCAAGCTAAACGTCGAAGTCCACGCGGAACTACTAGCGAGACTGAAGCCTCTCTGCAAAAACATAAATTAAGCAAACGTGAGTACAATTGTACTCAGCAAGACTTACATCAGAACTAACTACATATGCATCGGTATCAACAAAGGGGGTGGTGGAGTTTAACTGCAGCAAGCCAGCTTTGACTCAGTGGCTAACCTGAACTACGACTGCAAGCAACTCTTTTGGGGTGGCGCACACGAGTCCACATATTCACCATTCAATACACCACTATGGATCCGCTCCCGTCTCCCTACGAGAAGGCCATCCATAGCACTCACACTTATCTTGCGAGTTTTAGAGTATCCACTTTCACTTGTCTATGAACTATGCAAGGGGTCCAAGTTTCCATATCCGAGGAATCCGGCTATTCGAATAGATAATGATAACCCTGCAGGGGTGTACTTCTTCACACACGCTCCCACCACTTACCACCATATACACGTCATGTATCTCGGCAACCTTCAAGCGGAAGCCTGGCGAGGGTGTCGGCCACGGCCTACCTAAACACTTAAGTCTCTAGTCCAGGTTTATCGCCTATCCAGGTTCCATCCGCAGGGAGTCCGGCCGAGGTTTCCACATACGGCCCCGAACAATGTGAACAGGGTTCCCGAGACACCAAACGGGCGCCCGGTACACCGTGCCACGGTGTATCTACCGCAACATAGCCCACCCCTAGGGTCAGCGCTACGCACGGCCACCAACACATAACCTACAAACACCAGAAACTAGTTGCAACTCCTGGACAGAGTACTAGGGTGATTAAGAAGCCGAGAGGGTCAATTAAGGATCCCAATGAGTGGTAGTAGTTGTTCATGGATCACAGACACAGAACTCAGTTCCTGAGGACGGTTTCAATGAGACAACCCACCATGTACTCCTACATGGCCTCTCACCGCTACCTTTACCAAAATGTGTTCACACACTTAGCTCACACAAAGTAGGACATGTTCACACACCTCCGATTCATTCCCGATGAATCAGACCTGACACAACTCTATGCAATAGAAGGCATGACAAACAAGCATGAATGAGTAGGCACATCAGGGCTCAAACAACTCCTACTCATGCTAGTGGGTTTCATCTATTTACTGTGGCAATGACAGGTCATGCAGAGGAAAGGGGTTCAACTACCGCAACATGTAACAGTTGAATCTTTGTTGTCCTAATGCAGTAAAAGAGAGCAGGAGTGAGAGAGTGGGATTGTACCGGAATGAACAAGGGTTTTTTTGCTTGCGTGGCACTTCTGAAGATAACATTGAGTCTTCATCAGTGTCAACGATCACAGCGTCGGAGCAGCGTCTACCGAGAGGGGACATTTACCGGCAAACAAGGAAGAACACAATCAATGCGATGAAACAATATGATGCATGATCATGACATGGCAATATGCTGTTGATTGAGCTAATGCAACTAGAAACAAGTTAAATGGAGTTGGTCTGAACACTAGGTTCAAATTCAAACTATGAACTCAAATAGTGCATTATCATGTTTTGGACTAGACAGTGAGGTTAAGTTGTTCAAACATGCATGAAAATGCCATATTCAGATTCCTTGGATTTTTCTGATCATTTTTCATATATAATTTATTTCATTTGGAGTTACGGTTGAATTTCTATGAATTTTAGAAGTTTATACTAATTTCTGGAATTTTCTGAATTATTTTTAATCCAGAAAACGATTAACTACGGCAGCAATGCATAAGCATGACGTCAGCGGGTCAACAGGGTCGCCGAGAGTCAAACCTGACGGCTGGGACCCACTAGTCAGTCTCATAGAGCTGGCTAGTGTCGCTGACATGTGGGCCTGGTCAACGGCCACATCAGCCGGGTCAACGATGACGCGTGGGGCCACTGGATTAATCTAAAATAAACAGGGAATAAACCCAGGGTTAAGTTAGGCACGGGGCCCATATGTCAGTGAGAGAGCGGGTTAATTAGCGGGGTAATTAGTCCCTAACGACGGTGCCATGTCAGCACGCCGGAATTGAACGTCGGTGAGCACGCGAACGCGTCGGCGATGCTCGGGAACGCGCTATGGGCGGCAGTTGGACGTGCTGCGGGCACTGCGAGGAAGCGCTCGCTCGCCCGCATCCAGGGGTGCTCGTGGCTGGGTGCAGGGAGGCCGGGGTCGACGGCGGCGACCACTTGGGCGGCGGCCGGAGTTCGGGTGGTGGTGGGTTTGGTGCTACGGCTTGCGTTCGAGAAAAGTAGCAGGCTAGAGAGGCACTAGGCGTTGCTACGAGCGCAACGGCACACACACAAGACCAGTTGGTCACCGGAGCCACGTCGGCGACGAGGCCAGGCGGCAGCGCGATTCGGTCGGCAAGGGGGCAACGGCTACGGGGCATAATCAAGCTCGGGAGGAGGGGGGTTAGACGCAGGAGCTCACAGCGCTTCGGACGGAAGGCTCGAGGGGCTCGGGGAAGGCATGCAGACGGCGGAATGGCGATGGCATTCATCAGAGCCCGAGGAGGAAGGTGAAGCCGATGCCGGCGATGCAGCGCGTACGGGCTCGAGCGCGTCAGCTTGGAGACGTCGGGCATTGCAGTGAAGCTTCTGGATGCGTTGAGGGGGCGAGGGGATGGCAGTGGGCGCAGCAATGGCGAGCGGCAGTGGCTGCGCTCGGGTGGGTGCGCGCGAGAGGGACAGGGGAGGGGATGAGCACCGGGGGAGGAGTGATAGGGCCTGGGGGGTGCGTGGCCATCTCCGTGGCGCTGGGAGAGAGCCTCAGGGGCGTGAGGTAGGCAGGGAGGAGGTGGCGGCCTCAGCGCATGCCGTGCCCGCCTTCGCCTCTGCCTACTGGCAGAGGTTGAAGACGACTGGCACTAGCCAGCTGGGCTGGGCCGGCTGGAGGAGCTGGGCCACTACAGTAACAGGCCAGGTGGGCTTTGCCAGGTAGGTTCCTCTCTTTCTAACTCTGTTTCTGTTTTCTATTTATGTTATTTTGTTTTAATTTAGTTTATAGCCCAAATCATTTTAATAAATCCTGAAAATAATTGTGGGCATTAAATGAATTATTACAGAGGCCCTTAACTATTTTCAGGATTATTGGAGCATTTTAAAAATATTAATAGTATTTAAATGCCCCAATTCAAATACAATATGGGTTATTCAAAAATCCAGAATGGCCTAAAAATATGTGCATCATTTTTGGCAGAGGTTTTCACCTTTATCAAAAATAATGAACTTTTCTAAAGGGCATTCTGGGTTCATTGAAAATATTTTTATTTTGATCCTAATTGCATTTCATTTAGTGCTAGGGCTTGTCATCCCCATTTCAAATTTCAAACAAATATATACATGATGCATGGATGCTTATGATACTAATTGCAATCAAATTCTAGGGCTGTGACAGTCTTTCTGTGTTGCGAGTTCGCCGAGTTGGTCCGCGAGATCTTAGCAAGCTAGGGTGTAGATCAGTGGGAGGAAAAGACTTCGCACGCACCCCAGTGTTCGAACCTTAAGGGTTTGCCGGAACCCCACATCCAACAGCCCATCCTTAGTTATACCATTTGCCTAATACCAACTAAAACTTGCATAGGGATCAACTAGCACAGGAGGATAATTAATCAGCCCGCCGGGCCAGTGCTCCTTTGAGTGTTGGTCCAAGCGGGTAGACTGTGGGGCCACCATGGGGCAACTCGAGGTCTAGTTTTACTCGTAGGACCTATCCGGTGTGCCCTGAGAACGAGATACATGCGGATCCTATCAGGATTTGTTGGCACATTCGGGTGGTCTTGCTGGTTTTATTTTACCATTGTCAAAATGTCTTGTGCACCAGGACCCTGAGTTTGATCGGATGTCCCGCAATGGAGGATTGTCTCCGCAGATCATGAGCTTGTCATGGGCTAAGTTGGGACACCCCTGCTGGGTTAAACTTTCGAGAGCCGTGCCCGCAGTTATGTGGTAGATGGGAATTTGTTAATATCTTGTTGTAGTGGACTCGAACTAAACTCATCTAAAATACTCCAACCACGTGTGTAACCATGACTGTCTCTCTTCGGGTGTGTTCGAGAAGAGAACACAGTTGGGTTAGGTTTGAACGTAAGTAGTTCAGGATCACTTCTTGATCATTACTAGTTTGCGACCGTTGCGTAGTTTCTCATCTTATTCTTGTACTCGTAAGTTAGCCACTATACATTTCATAGCCGCTTGCTGCAACCTCACCACTTACCCTTTCCTACCCATTAAGCTTTGCTAGTCTTGATACCTGTGGTAATGGGATTGCCGAGTCCTCGTGGCTCACACTTTACTACAACAACAGTTGAAGGTACATGTAATGCGATGACCCGACGTGAGAGCGATGCTTGATTGCTTTTGGAGTTCTTCTTCGGTCAAGGGATAGGTTACGGGTTGGGGAGCCTGGGATTAGCAGGGTGGATGTCGTTCTTCTTTTTCGCTTGATTTCATCCATAGTCGAATCCTGCTCTTTTGGATGATGATTGTTATGTATTGATGAACTGTTGTATTCATGTTCTAGCTTGTGGCGAGTGTAAGCCTTTATCTTTTATTCTCATCTATTCATTAAATGGTATGTTGTAATGATATCCACCTTGCTATGCGCTCGAAATGTGGTTGTGCCCCAATCATGAATTCATCACGTGATTGAGATAGAATCGCATCTTGGGCGCTACAACCCGCCTTGCTGGCATCCTCTCCATTAATGGCACCCGATCCGCTGTTTAATACGGGCGGCCTTACTGTTCTCCTCCCAATCCCCTCCCACAGACCTCCACCAATGCCATGGCATAGAAGGATCATCTGCCACTAGTCTTCTAGTTTGGTGAAGTCGACTCTGAGCCAGACGAGATAGAAAATAAGGAGGAATGGGGCCTCATGGCCATGGTGCTGAACGAGCTGGCCGCGGCGGTTGATGCCCCCATGCCCATCCCAGCTGATCCCGTCCCCGCGCCCACGCCATCGACCATCCCCATAGCATTGACGGGCCAGTCACTAAGCACTATCACAGAGCTGGAAGTTGCTGGCGTCAACGAGGTCTCCGCGGACCCGCGCGACCTCGTGTACTTGCTAGCACGAGCTCCCGTGCCCATGCGCACCGCTGCACCCACCGTGGCGCTGGTCCCCACGCATTTGCCTGCACCCGTCACACCCGTGCCCATGCGCGTGCCCCCTCAGCGGCATGGACGCCGTTGTCGATCTCTACCTCGCAGGGTCGCGAGTTGCCGTCGTCCCATGCCCCGCCCATTGATCGCGCGAGGACATGATGTTTGATTTACAAGTGAAGAACATTATGTGCTGCCTTGAAGACTTCAACAACGGCGTCATGGAGGAAGACAACGACAACACTAGCGCGACACACCACCTCCGCCGCTGTCGGAATTACCTTTTTGGGGTTTTAATACTGTATCAATGTACACTACTGCAAGATGCTGCTAACGCGACACTATGATCAGAGACCCTTCGACGAAACTACGTGCGATGCAATAAACGCAAACGATGGTGTAAAAGAACCGTCAAAAACGGTCCAAAACGTTTGCGATGGCGGAGCCATCAAACATGGTTAAGATTTTAGTTGCATGTGCGATCCAGGGCATACAGTTCAGTCCAATGAACTGTTTGCAATGAGGCGGAACAAAAGAAACGGGCAGCCTGATGAAGGTGTGTGCGATATAGAGCATATGGTTCACTCGGATGAATTGTTTGTGATTAGGCCACACAAAAAGAAACAGTCAGACAAATCAAGGTGTGTGTGATTGAGGGCATACACTTTAGAAGGATTAACTATTTGCGATTGGGCAACAGAACAAAAATGGGTCAGCTAGATCAAAGTGTCTGCGATTGATGGCATACACTTCACATGGATGAACTGTTTGTGATTAGCCACAACAAACTGAAACAGTTAGATAGATCAATGTGTGTGTGCTAGACGGGCACACACATTCTAATTAAAAGAAGCGTGTGCGATGGTAAAAACGAGCACGCACAGTTGTTGGGACAAGACGTGTGCTGACATTGCCTATTGTAGTGCACCCTATGGTGCAAATGCCACGTATGCGGCCAAGAAGGCGTACGTGCCCACGTTACGGCTTCTGGAATAGTGCCGCACTCATAACCGTCAGTAAATTTTGAGCATGTGTCCCGTCACATTCCAAATTGCAAATCTGTTCACACCGATCAAAACCTAAACGATTTCCCACTTAGGAGCGTATTACTATGCGGATATAAAAACTACTACTCCAAGATGACTGCACATTCCTCCTCAACTCCTCATCCACAAAAAGTAAAAAATGAACAAGTCATTCATCATTGTTCCCTTGCGTCCGCCATGGCTAGCGTGAATTCTGGTTTGAGAGATTGCCACCAGGGAGAGGCGAGCCTGGAAGCGGAAGCACGATAGATGTCCCGCCTCGCCGCGAAAGTAGCCAACATGTCCCGCCACACAGCCGTAGCAGTAGAGAGGTCCCGCCGCGCCGCTGAAGTAGCACGGAGGTCCCGCCGCGCTGTCGATGTAGCAGAATGGTCCAGCCGCGCCGCGGAAGCAGAAGAGATGTCCCGCCGTGCCGCGAATGTAGCAGAGATGTCCTCCCGCGCCTTGGCGGCATGGGAAAATGTCGCGGGCAGGAGAGAACTCTTACAGGAGCATGTGTGCCCTTGTCCTTAGGTAGATGGGATTAGATCTCCAGGTGGGTGAGGGTGCAGGATGACCTGAAAGCCTCGTTTGAACAGTCTACCAACGTCATCCGGCAACTAAATGAGAGCAATGCGAAGCTCCGGGCCGAGTGCGACCTGCTGAGGGCAAAGATCGTCGGAAGTATAGAGCAGCATGAGCAGACCACTGCCTTGTTGAAGAGGACCGGTGTCATCGTCAAGAAACTTATGGATGAGAATACCATGCTGCGCATCAAGCGCAGAAGGCTGGTGGAGGAATCCATGGATGCTCTCAAGCAGCATCTAGAGGACAAGAAAGAGCTCGTCACCGCTCGCCGCGTAGACTAGTTCCCGCGGCCTGCAGTAACGCATCAACAAAGTAGAGATCAGCAAGCCAGATTGTTGTCTTCCTCCTTCTTTTGCCCTTGTGTATTTCGGGCATTGCCGCATGTGGATTTCTTAATTATGTTTCTAAATATGTAAGACAATTATTATCAACTATGATCATCCTTATATTCATCATGCTTGCTATAACTCACAGTCGATGCTATATAGGTCCGTCGGATCTTACATCAAGATCCATGGAAAACTTTCTTTTCAGATTTTCATTTTTCTCTCTTAAATCTTAGTCAAGTGAGACATATAGCCATGCCATAGAACAGGTGCTCGGGCGCCATTAATTGAGACGTTGGAAGGGAGGTGTGCGGCTGGTAGCTGTCAAAGGGCTCTCCTCCTGATGACCACGCGCAGGGGTCAGATCGCAGGCCTCCCATACTCAAATAGCTACCCCACACGACACCTCCTAGCCAATAAAAAAAGGGGACGCGTGGCCGCATGTAATTGGTAAGTAGAATGCCCACGGTTTCAATAATACTTGTGTTTCCAATTTGTAATGTGACAACACTTGTTCCAAAATGACTTTGTTGATTGTTAATGTGTGCACCTTGGCAAATCGGCCAGAAAAATTACCACAGCATGTTGGTGCCATGTCATGACACCTTGCCAAGTTTCATGATTTTCACGCGTATTTTGGATGTACAGGAATTAAAAGACCAAGTTTCTCAATCTTTCCGGCCAAGCCACGATACCAAGATGTTTGAATTTCACTCCTCTTGCATGCGACCTAGAAATTCACCCAAGACACAAATGTGATTTTTCAAACAACTTTGGAGCACTGGAGCATGTGCTTGTAGTTCAAATTTGAATTATTCACATTAAATGCGTAGAAACTCAATTAATGTATAAAAAATCCCAATCGAACCCGGAATAATTCCAAAACTTAGCACGGTACTTCTATTTGGCCTAATCTGCCTATGTACAAAAATTTAAGGCGGGAGAAGGCAGTGTACGTATGTCATTTCGCACACGGAGGTGACACATTCCCTCTCAGAACCATGAGCCTTCTTGAGGGAAGCTCTAGTTTGCAAGAAGCTTACACCAAAGCTTGTCCCAATTCGGCCAAAAAATTACCGCAGCACGTTGGTGCCATGTCATGACACGATGCCAAGTTTCATGATTTTCAGGCGTGTTTTGGATTTATAGGAATTAAAAAACCAAGTTTCTCAATCTTTCCAGCCAAGCCACGACGCCCAGATGTTTGAATTTCACTCCCATCTCTTGCAGGGGACCTAGAAATTCACCCAAGGACACACATGTGATTTTCAAACAACTTTGGTGCATTGGAGCCCATGTTTGTAGTTCAAATTTCAATTATGCACATTAAATGTGAGAAACTCAATTAATGTATAAAAAAGGCCAAAAGGACCCGGAATTATTCCAAAATTTAGCACGGTACTTCTATTTGGTCTAATCTGCCTGTGTAAAAAAACTAAGGCGGGAGAAGGCAGTGTACGTATGTCGTTTCGCACACGGAGGTGACACGTCCCCTCTCGGAACCATGAGCCTTCTTGAGGGAAGCTCCGGTTTGCAAGAAGCTTACACCAAAGCTTGTCCCAATTCGGCCAAAAAAATTACCGCAGGATGTTGGTGCCATGTCATGACACCATGCCAAGTTTCATGATTTTCAGGCGTGTTTTGGATTTACAGGAATTAAAAAACCAAGTTTCTCAATCCTTCCAGCCGAGCCATGACGCCTAGAGGTTTGAATTTCACTCCCATCTCTGGCATGGGACCTAGAAATTCACCCAAGGAAACACATGTGATTTTTCAAACAACTTTGGTGCACTTGAGCATGTGCTTGTAGTTCAAATTTGAATTATGCACATTAAATGCCTAGAAACTCAATTAATGTATAAAAAAGGCCAAACGAACATGGAATAATTCCAAAATTTAGCACGATACTTCTATTTGGTCTAATCTGCCAGTATACAAAAATTAAGGCGGGAGAAAGCAGTGTACGTATGTCATTTCGCACACGGAGTTTGGACGTTCCCTCTCAGAACCACGAGCCTTCCTGAGGGAAGCTCAGATTTGCAAGAAGCTCAGAACAAAGCTTGTGCCATTTCGGCCAAAGAAATTACCGCACCATGTTGGTGCCATGTCATGAAACCATGCCAAGTTTCATGATTTTCAGGTGTGTTTTGGATTTACAGGAATTAAAAATCCAAGTTTCTCAATCTTTTCGGCCGAACCACGACGCCCAGATGTTTCAGTTTCACTCCCATCTCTTGCATGGGACCTAGAAATTCACCCAAGGACACACATGTGACTTTTCAAACAACTTTGGTGCACTGGAGCATGTGCTTGTAGTTCAAATTTGAATTATGCACATTAAATGCCCCGAAACTCAATTAGTGTATAAAAAGGACAAACGAACACGGAATAATTCCAAAATTTAGCACGATACTTCTATTTGGTCTAATATGCCAGTGTACAAAAATTAAGGCAGGAGAAGGCAGTGTACGTATGCCGTTTCGCACATAGAGGTGACACATTCCCTCTCGGAAGCAAGAGCCTTCTTGAGGGAAGCTCCAGTTTGCAAGAATCTTACACAAAAGCTTGTCCTAATTCGGCCAAAAAAATTAGCGCAGCATGTTGGTGCCGTGTCATGACACCATGCCAAGTTTCATGATTTTCAGGCATGTTTTGGATTTACAGGAATTAAAAGACCAAATTTCTGAATCTTTCCAGCCGAGCCACGATGCCCAGAGGTTTGAATTTCACTCCCATCTGTTGCATGGGACCTACAAATTCACCCAAGGACACACATGTGATTTTTCAAACAACTTTGGTGCATTGGAGCATGTGCTTGTAGTTGAAATTTGAATTATGCACATTAAATGCCCAGAAACTCAGTTAATGTATAAAAAAGGCCAAACGAACATGGAATAATTTCAAAATTTAGCACGATACTTCTATTTGGTCTAATCTGCCAGTATACAAAAATTAAGGTGGGAGAAGGCAGTGTACGTATGTCGTTTCGCACACGGAGGTTACATGTTCCCTCTCAGAACCATGAGCGTTCTGGAGGGAAGCTCCGTTTGCAAGAAGCTTACAGCAAAGCTTGTCCCAATTCGGCCAAAGAAATTACCGCAACATGTTGGTGCATTGTCATGACACCACGCCAACTTTCATAATTTTCAGGCATGTTTTGGATTTACAGGAATTGAAAAACCAAGTTTCTCAATCTTTTTGACTGAGCCACGACACCCAGATGTTTGAATTTCACTCCCATCTCTTGCATGGGACCTAGAAATTCACCCAAGGACACACATGTGATTTTCCAAACAACTTTGGTGCACTGGAGCATGTGCTTATAGTTCAAATGTGAATTATGCACATTAAATGCCTAGAAACTCAATTAATGTATAAAAAAGGCCAAACGAACACGGAATAATTCCAAAATTTAGGACGATATTTCTATTTGGTCTAATCTACCAGTGTACAAAAATTAAGGCGGGAGAAGGCAGTGTACGTATGTCGTTTCGCACACGGAGGTGACACGTTCCCTCTTGGAACCAAGAGCCTTCTTGAGGGAAGCTCCAGTTTGCAAGAAGCTTACACCAAAGCTTGTCCCAATTCAGCCAAAAAAATTACTACAGCATGTTGGTGCCGTGTCATGACACCATGCCAAGTTTCATGATTTTCAGCCGTGTGTTGGAGTTACATGAATTGAAAAACCATGTTTCTCAATCATTCTGGCCGAGCCACGACACCCAGATGTTTGAATTTTATTCCCATTTCTTGAATGGGACCTATAAATTCACCCAAAGACACACATGTGATTTTTCAGCAAACTTTCTTGCATTGGAGCATGTGCTTGTAGTTCAAATTTGAATTATGCACATTAAATGCCCAGAAACACAATTAATGCATAAAAATGCCAAACGAATCCGGAATAATTCCAAATTTAAACACGACACTCATGTACTAGCTGCATGTTCACTGTATGTAAATGTTCTAGCAATTCAAACACCATCCTTTCCCTCCGTAACACCATTTTGTCTTTGAAAACATAATGAAAAAATCAGGTATACCACAAAGAGTTTACTAGAAAGAATCGCGTGTGATGTGATATAATATATCTTGGCGCACCGTCTTGTCTAGCTAACGCAGGAAGCTTCATCGTCTACAGTCCACCGCCCCCGCTTGAACCACACTTGCGCGCCAGTTTCTCATGGCACCGTACAAATTTTTTTGGCCACTACGGAAATATCTATCTCTCCGCCCCTCCCTCCTACCAAAATCCACATTTCCACTATTCCTCCCTGCTTTCCAAGTTCAAACCTTCATTGCTGCTTACTAGCAGCTCAGCCTCCTCGCCGGCGACCCTTCTTCTTGCAGGGCCGCCTTCTTGCCGGCTGCCCTTCTTCTTGCAGCGCCGCCTCCTTGCCGACGACCCTTCTTCTTGAAGCGCCGCCTCCTCGTTGGCGACCCTTCTTGTTGCGCGGCCTCCTCGCCGCCGACCCTTCTTCTTGCTGCGCGGCCTCATCGATATAGTCAGGTAATCCACACCCCACCCACACCATCCTCCTCCTTTCCCGTCCCACATGCCCCGACCGACGGATCGACACCTTCCACCAAAATCACTGCCCCCTCCTCCAATTAAGTGCCGCCCACAACCATTTTACACGCAGTATAACATGGAGCTGAGTAGCATGCAGCCGCACGCGTGAACGAGATCGCTATGGCTGCCATGCGTGTCGACCTCCAGATCTTGGAGGAGCACCTCGTCGTCGAGGCCACCGTCGACACCACCACACGGTTGTCTCTACTTTAAAATACAGTTTGTGATGTTTTCTCGAGGCCACCGCCAGTGCCTTCTAGTGATTTGTCCTCTGTAATGTTAATATGCAATCTGATGTTCAGTTAACAGTTTGGTCCTCTCAAATGTAATGTTCAGTTAACACTTTGGTCCACCAATTTCTACATTTCGTAGTACTGTTCTCAAGCATTCTTTGTTTTTTAACTGTCTTATCTTCTAGTACATGTTTCTATTCTGCAATGTCGTGCTCAGCTAATATTTTGGTTCACTTGGTCTGTAGTCCATTTAACTGTTTGGTTCAGTTCTGCAATTTGATTTCCATTTGTTGTGGGTACAATTTTGTATTGTTATGCATGTGACACCAATCGAATTTGGCTGTACTCAATACATATTCTACTGATAGTATGGAAACTCTTAGTTAACCCGAACAAGATCTTCCTTACGTGTATTGGAGGGAAACAATGGGAGACACTACGGTTTACCATCAAGGTTTGTTCAAGCAGGGTCCTTTGGCTAATAGCACATTATTGTGCAGTTGCAGGAATCATTCCAAAATTTAGGTTTCTTACAATTTGGTCCTGCTCATGTAGGTCCTGCTGTCAGAGGCTTAGACCCACTATTCGACCCATTTTAAATATGGGGAAATGAGATGTCCATGAATATCAGTCAAGTCAAGAAACTCAGAAAGATTGTTAGGATGAAGAAACTTGCGACGAATAACAAAAAGATCATTGTTTGCACAATGAAGAAGACATCAGTCAACTATAGGATGGTACCAACTCTTTTACCTTGTTTTTACCCCTTGCGCCATTTCAAAATTTACAACAACAGTTTATGCATAGCTTTCTTTTCAGTACTTTTCAAAGCAGTTCACCGATCATTACCTCTCAAACCACCTGCATGGTCAAGAGGTAAGGAAGGTATTCATTCTCAACACCCACGGTACAATATTGAAGTCTTCCTAAAGAGGACGAAGGTTGGGCGGGCAATTATCCATAGCCACTGGCCTAAAGTTGCAAGGACATTCAACATCACTGAAGGCTCAATATTTGCCTTCCGCTTCTGCAGTTTCCCAGATGAGATTCATCTGTCTATTTACCGTGTATGATGCTACTTTCCAAAGGTTTTTGATGCTACATGTGAAACTTGGTGCTGTTGTGTAATGGCGTAACTGAGTTGTAACACCCCAATAATTTGACCATGATTTATTGAGTAAAATTTTGCCAGGAAATTAAATTTTTATTTTCTGGTTTTATCTTTTAATTTTCAGATCACTCTGTCCCTCTGGAATTTTGAGGTTTTCCTTCTAGGTGGAAACCTTTCAAAAATATTGTTGGACCTATATATCTTCCCAAGACCATTTCTTTTTATCAGTGGAATTATTTCTACAATTATTTTTCCTGAGCTTTATTTCTTTAAAAATGATTTTTCATAAGTTTTAGGGTTCCAGTTGCACTACAACCCTTTCAAATACTTCTTTAAAATCCCCACCAAAATTTGGGGATTGTCATGTGGTGTTCCCACATCACTTTTATGCAAAAAAACTCTTTTTGTCATTTGGAAATTTTGAGCCCCACCCTAAGTTTTCAAATCTGGTCCAGTTTGTAATTTGCACTACAACCTATTTAAATATTTCTTTATAAATTCCACCAAAATTGGGAGATGTTAGTAGTAGTGTATAATTCAACTTTATGCAAAAACCCATTGGTGTTCTTTGAAAAAATTGAGAAAATCATCCTCTTTTGCTCTCTGGTCCAGTTGGGTATTTTCTACTGCAACCATATTTTATCTTGCCCTATTACCCATGATTTTTCTCTTGATCATAGACCACTCTACCAAACTCTTAAGTCCAGGAGATTGGGCCCATTGGAGTATTTTTTTCCATGCATTAATGCCTTTCATTTTCTGTCCAGAACTGAAAATTTGCAAAACTTGCACTAGGGAGTTTTTGTTTTTGTCAAACTAACCTTGCAACCCTCTTTATCACCTAAAGAGACCCCAAACTCGAGACTTTGGCCACCAGAGGAGATAGCTAGAAGCTCCTGGTATTCTATCGAGCACTTGGTGTTCATGAACATGATTGGCATGCTCATGAGTTTGCATTATGGGCTTGCCACGGCAGCCAAACCTACGTGTCCACTAAACTCCTAGCTACCTCTAACCTAGACCTGTTAATCCCCAGCCTCATCCAAGCCTCCTGGCATGCGTTGGCATTTCGTCGAGCACCTGGCGTGCGTGCTCTGGGCGCGGCCAGAGTGCACGTTTTGCACGCGCGTGCAACCGAGCCGCCGCGTTCGCTTACCCCCGCGCCCTGGCCTTTGCTCGCCCGCAGGGTCATGCCCTGTCCTCACCCGCTCGCCCGAACCCTCCAAGATACCCCTGGCGCCCTACAGCGCCGCCATCAGAGCTCCCTTGGCAGCACGCCGGTGTCCGCAGCAGGCTCCTGCCATGGACGGTGCCGCTCGAGCCACTCCAGCGCGCCAGCTCGCCCCTGAACAGCCCGAGCTCATCCACGAGTCCGTCCGCTAGCGCCCGTCGCCGCCACGTTGCTCTACTGGCAACAGAATGGCGGTTCGCCGGCGTTCTTATCCGCAGCCGCGGGGACCAACCTTCCCGAGCTATAAATAGCCCTTCCGATCACACCTAGACTCGTCAGCAACCCTGTTCGAGTAGTAGGAAGCTCCCCCTCCTCCCAAGTTGGCCAGAGGCCACCATCTCTCCCATCTCCGGCAGGCCCGGCCGCCGCCACGTTCGGGTAAAATCCGGCCAAGACCGAGGCCCCTAACTCCTCCCATGCTCCCATCCTCCTCCCCTCGACCGTGCGGAGCCACCACACCTCTCAAACACGATCGGGAGCCACCGTAGCCTGAGACCCCAATCCACTAGAAGCCACCGTCCGCCGTGGAGCTCACTACCGGCGACCCCCTTTGTCCCCACAACCCTCTCGACCACTGGGAGGACCGCCCTGGACTGGCGGATCCATCCCTGCCCTCGGAATTCCATGGGGAGCCACCGTTCGTCAGCGGCAATCGCCGGAGCTCCGCCTCTGCTCGGCCAGAGGAGAAAGATGGCGCGGGCTACTGGACAAAACCGACCAGTGGGCCCGATGGACCCACTGTCAGTGACCCAGCGATGACCCACGCTAGCATTAGTGGAAGCGTAAATCCCAGAGTACGTTTCCTCCTGTTCGAAAACGTATTACTCCCCGAACTGTTTTCTTTTTCTGTTTTTTATTAAAAACAAACTTTGACTGGCTATAACTTTTTAAATACAAGTCCAATTGATTCGATTCTTTTTGTGTTGTTTCTCAAATTTTGTCTAGTTTATTTTCATATTTATTTGAAAATTTTCCAAACAACTTTTTTGTACTGTTTTGAAACTATGTGCTATTTTAAATTTTCTTAAAATAGGATTTTGAAGAAGCAGACAACTTTCAAAAAGTGCACCCCCACTTGCATACTCTTGAAGGCAAGCATTCTGAACCCTAGCATAATATTGTGATGTGTTGTTTGATGCGGTTACAACACCACCTTGACGCGGAGTAATCGTTATTTTATGTGATGACGTGATCATACTCATGAGTGCATGTTGATGATTCCGTGCTGTTGGAATTTGATATGTTTGTGATAGTAATCACCCTCGTATGCCTTTCATGCCTATCAGAAGGAATCCGAGAAAGCCTCTTTCTTGGGTAGACACGAGCTTGTCTCTAGTTCTTCGTCGAGACGGTTGTGTCCGATATGCTGAGTGGTGATTCTGTCTGGTTGGTGTGAAATATATTTCTTATGCTTATCATGCAGGAAATGCTTTAACCTCCTGAGTCGACCATAGATGGAGTCTTCTTCCAGTAACCCCCATACTTGTTTCGTACTACCACTTGTCCCTGCCGCAGGTAGGGTACGGTTCAGTAAGTTGTCAACCCCTTCCTAGCACACACCGTACAGAGAGGCCATGGTGGAAGATACCGGCT
Organism: Triticum aestivum; assembly: GCF_018294505.1. Lineage (NCBI taxonomy): Eukaryota > Viridiplantae > Streptophyta > Magnoliopsida > Poales > Poaceae > Triticum > Triticum aestivum. Next base: position 413,234,093 of record NC_057794.1, on the reverse strand, counting down.
GCATCCGGTAGGCATGCCACCTGGTCCGGGGGCATGGGTGTTTCCGGTTGGAGCCAAGCTCCCCTAGTTTGTGTGCGTTATAAATTTTGTGGTCCCATGCTAATCGAGGTTGTAGCCTCCCCACTTAGAGTTTTGCTTAACGGGTGTCGTGGGTGATCCCAAACACCGGTAAGTTAGGATGGTGTGTGCGGTCAGGTGTGTTTTCAATCCATTACTCAAGGGTAAAGAGTACACCCTCTGCAGAGATCATATCTATTCGAATAGCCGTGTACATGGTTAAGGACTATAGTCTGGGATGGGTCAAATGTCAGTCTTAGTGTCGGTCTTCGGAGGAAAAACTGCTAAACCAGAACATGGATCATGACTTGTGACTTATGATGATTATGATTACTATTATTATGGACCCACCATTTACATTACTTGAATTATTAAGTATCCCTGGGACGGTTCTACCTCCTGGATATTCACTGTGACTACTCTCATATAAGCCCTTTATGTGGTGTCGCGGAGACGCCCGACTGTGGAATGCTCATTATTCATTTACTTTATAAGCCCTTTATGTGGTGTCGCTGAGACGCCCGACCGTGGCATGCTTATTATTCATTTACTTTATAAGCCCTTTATGTGGTGTCGCTGAGACGCCCGACTGTGGCATGATTGTTATTTACTTACTCTATAAGCCCTTTATGTGGTGTCGCACAGAGGCCCGACTGTGGCATGTTTGCTAATTATTTCCTTTATAAGCCCTTTATGTGACATCACTTAGACGGACGACTGACGCATGATTTATACTATTATCCTTTCGGGGCATCGCTTCAGACACCCGACCGGTGCATTCTATTTCTACTCCCTTATTGCATATTCATGTTGTATATAAATAACCTGCTTGTGTGCATCATGGATTCTTATTTTTTGACTGACATTGTGATCATAAAATATTTCAGAGCATGATTATCAATTGTTATATTATACCTGTGTTCATAATGTTTGCGAGTACATTCAAAGTACTCACTGTCTTGTCCCTGGTTATTGTCTTGGCCAGATTTCTTGCATGGAGAGGAGCGTTGCGTTGACAGCCCCGGAACCTACGCAATGGTGATAGCAGCCTCGCGAAGATAGGAGTTATCCAGGTCAGCTGTTTCTGTGGGAAATGGAGTCCCATAGACGTTGATGAACCACAAACCACTTCCGCCATCAACCACTAGAAACCATTTGTTGTACTCATAGGCCAGAATGGTCTTGTACTACTTTTTTTGTCTTTTGCTTGGAGTTTCTGTATCAAGTTGGTGTCTCATCAGCTAACAGTAATCCTGGGGCTGGTGAGCACAAGGGCCATTTTCTGGGAAATTAATATCCTGAAAATCCTGGTTGCTTTTATACATATATGAAATATATGGCGTGTTTTATCAGAAATATCAGTTTGTATAGTACATGGATTATCAATAATAGGCTAATTACCCTTCTTATTAGGGGTTTCTATTATAGATGGTTACTCAGACAGCACCGTGGGCGATGAACTCAAACAACCCGCACGGTTTCTAGAAAGTAGGCGTGTTCGATCAACTAACAATCACACATGGCTTCCAGCAGTGAACTGTGTGCGTTAGGCCACCTTGCACAAACGTTTCCACACAAAGAACTGTGTGTGATATACGTATGAATGGAAACACTTTCCCTGGATTGATTTTGTGTGATTTACATAAGAACATAAATGAATTCCTTGGATTGACAGTGTGTGGTATACATACCTATGGAAATGTTTTTCTGGGATTCACCATGTGGGATGTACATACCTACGGAAATGATTTTCTCGGATTACCGTGTGGGATGTACATACCTACGGAAATAATTGGGTTTCGATGCCTCGCCTGATCGCACACGGCTCGAGCCTAGGTCCAAGGAGGACCTATCCCGATGATTTCTGGGTCATGTAGGAAGGACATCCTATCGCACACACTCACTTGACGACGGATCCAAATGCCGTCGCGGAAAGGGGTTAAAAACCGTTTGTTTAGCACGTCGCTGTACCGGTCATATCATGATCATATGAATATAAAGTCGCGGTGTGACTGAATGAACGATATGGTTGGAAAGAACTTGCGTTTTTCTCTCTGAATGTATAGACTTGTCAAATTATTTTCTTTAAAAACAACATTGTCGGTGTACAAAAAGGGGGGTACACTTTTTGTACCCCTATAACTGTGCCCGGGCAGTCTGAGCCACGGGCACCACCAAACCAAGCAAGGCAAGGGAGGTGAGCCAGGGTAAGACCGAAGCTCAAAAGAACTAGAACGACGCCAAGGCCAAGACCACGAAGAGCAAAGGGGACGAAGCGGACTCCCCTGGCAAGATCCTTGCCGGGAGACAGTTCTAGCAGCCCCGACAAGACCCTTGCCGCGGCGACTCGTCCCGCGCCTACGGAGAAAATCACCCTTGAGTCCACTGCCCCCAAAGGGCAAGGATTCATGAGACATCCGCGTGGTGACATGCAGATCTTTGTGAAGACATTCAAGATCAGATACGCACTAAGGAGAGGACAAGCCTTGGCGGGATCCCAGCCGAGGAAGACCAGAAGGCCCCCGGCAAGCGCTTTGCCGGGGATGACAGCAGACGCCTCGGCAAAACCCTTGCCGTGGCCCCGCAAGGCCCTTGCCGAGGACACCCACAGGGCCACCATCAGGCCCACACCGACTAAACCTCCACCACCGCATGCATGTAGCTGCCGACCCAACCAGTTGGGCAGGCACTTACGTGGCGGCATGCAGATCTTCGTGAAGACCCACCACTGCGCCACCTCAGCTGCCTGCCTACCTACGTGGCATCTCAGGCATCGCTGGCCAGGGCGCGTGTGGACACAAGAAGGAGCGGCGACAGATGAGACAGATCTCTCCCCCGTCCCCGATAAAGCAAGGACACCTAAGCAAGACACATTAAATGCACCTTGTCATGTAATGCGAGGGATAACCTCGCATCACTGTACCCTTTCCACCTCCTATGTGCCACTGTGGCCACCTCTTTTTCTATAAAAGGAGGCCCGAGGCGACCAAGAGAAGGATTCGGCTTTTTGGAGCTCCTCACGCCCCATAGCTAGCTCAAGAACACAGATATACAATCCACCAAAGCAGGAGTAGGGTTTTACGCATCCTTGCGGCCTGAACCTGGATAAACGAACCGTGTGCTACCTGCTTGATCCGCTCTTCTCACGACCCCGCGCCCCGCTAACCGTAGTAGGGATTCTCGTGATCCCATAGGTTTCATTCCCACCGACATCATTGGCGCGCTAGGTAGGGGGCGCAGTTGTGAGAATCGGCTCTAGCAATCAGCCTATCACTCCTTCGTCTTCGTGGCCCTTGGAGAAGAAAGGGGGCCAGAAGTTCGTCACTCGAGCGATTGCAAACCGAAGCTAAGTTGCACTGAACCCTTATTTGTTCTATCCTTCTTATATGAGGTTATTCCCCCCCGAGATGTGACACCTTTGTATGCGAAACCTGCATGCCAGTGGGCTCTCCCACGATCAGCAACGCCCTTGCCCTATTTCGAGTCTGCTCAACAGCTCAAGCGGCTGCGTTGAGAATGGCAGAGTAGCCTTCTGCGATCAACAATGCTCTCGATTCTGACTCGAGTCAAGCTCGACAATTCGAGCGGCCGCGTTCAGAATGGAAAGGTGGCTCGTCCGGCAGCATGCGTACCCAGCAGGCCCATGGGGATCCGTCCCTAAAATGCCGCTAGGGGCTTCTGCGCCGGCGAGCCTACCAAATCGACATAGGGCGCACATACAAAGTGGAATTGAACGGGGAAATAACGTGCATGAAATTAAAAGTACTGCAAAGTTATATTACATCACATCATTGCTGCGGTTATAACTAAAGATGAAATTTGTCTTGGTCGTGAACCTGCCGCAGCGGTGAAGAACGGGATGCCTAATCCCGGCGCTGGCCTTCCACCCTCTTGATTTCATCGATGCTGCTCATGACGGGCTTGATGCGCTCCTTGAGCACCATGAGGTCAATACCGTCCGGCAAGCTATCCATCGCGGCACCGAAGTCGAGGTCGGGGTTCTAGTATGCCATCTTGGTGAGGACCTTGGTCATGACCCCATGGCAAAGTCGCCGGGCTTCCCCGGCCAATGTGGCCGCTCTGCTGGAGTGAAGATAAGCCAAGGCTCCAATGACGCCCTCGAAGAACAGAGTCAGCTTGGTGTTGACGGTCCCACTGCGCTCAAGGGCGTACCTCACGTTTGGCATCCCCATGGTGGCCAACTGCGAGGTGACCCTGCCAGCGACGTCCTCCAGACAGCTGATCCATCTGTTCTCGCCCGCCACGTATTCCTGGTGGGAGGGGGCCTCGTTCACCCGTAGCTGCTTCTCCTCCTCCAGACTCCTGGTCAAGATCTCCTCTTGAGCCCTGCTCTCTGACAACATCTTCTCGAGATCCTCCAGCTTCAACTTGAGATCTCTGACGGAGTTTTGCGCTTCGGAGAGCTCCCCAGTCCTGCTGATGACCGCTCCTTGCGCCTCCACCAAGGCACTGTTGAGCGTGCTCTTCTCGTTGGACAGCTTGAGGGCCTGCTCCTTCAGCTCATCCTGCTCCACCTCCAACTCCCTTACGTTGCCGGCATGGGCCAGAGCCTGGGCATCGAGTGCCTCCTTGTGCCTCTGCTCCAGCTCGCGAGTCCGCCGTGCGACAAGGGCCTCGATCTCCTCATCCTTGCCACGGAGCGCTGCGGCAAGCTTCGCCTCACGCACGGTGAGGTCCTCTTCCTGGGAATCTAGTGCGGCTTGATGTTGGTTCCGGACGGCCTCGGCCGCGGCAGCCAAGTTCGCCGCCTTTTCCTGGGCCTTCTCGATGTCAGCCATCTTCATGGTGAGCTCGACATTGCGCTTGGCCAATTCCTCCTAAAAGGCCCTTTACTCCTCGCGAGTCTGGTGGAACCAGGTCTGCGTCTCAGCAATGCGCGCCTTGAAATCCACCTCCACCTGGTCCATCGTTGCCGTCCTGGACTTAACCTTGTCCAGACGGACATGGTAGAGCGCCTGGAGTTTTCGAAAGATGGCCCCCATAGCGCGGAAAAGCTGCTCTTCTAGAGAACCATCACCGCCAACGCCCGGCTCATCAACAACCTCGAGCCCGGTGGCGGCAAGCACCTCGCCGTTAAAGACTTCCCCTTCGGCGGGCGCTCGGGAACTTGACGCCCCTGGGAGATGGACAAAAAGATCGTCGCCCACCTTCAGATATCTGCTGGGCCCGGGTTTGAGGAGGAGGGAGGCTGATCATCAACCACCTCTTCCTCGGCGGTGGCCTTGCCGGCTTCCCCGGCAGGCCCGCCGCTGGCGCCCTCGGCAGAAGCCTCGCCGGCCACCTTGGCGGCCCCCACAGCGGTGTCCTCAGCAGCATCCTTGGCGGCCTCATCAGCGGCGACCTCGCCAGCATCCCTTGCGGCCTCCTCGGCGGCAATCCTGTCGGCCCCCGCCGCAGCCTCCTCAGCAATATTCCCAACAACAGCATCCATGTCCTCCATACCTATTGAAGGAGGGCCTGGGTAGTAATGGGAGCATTGGAGCCAAGAAAAAGAATAAGGAAGAAATAGAGACAGAGGACAGGCGACTCACCAGTGCCGGGCTATGAAGCAGAAGTCCCCTCCCCGCCAGCATTTGGCGTCGTGGCAGAGTCACCAACGCCCAAGTTCCCCTCTTCCTCCATGGGTGTGGGCTCCGTGCTTGGTGCCCTTGCCGGGGACGCCCCTCATGGCAGCGTAGTCGATGGGGGTGGTGTGTTGGGGGTAGCCCTCTGCGGCTCCTCCTGCTGCCGCTCCCCTCCTGCAAACCCGACAAGGTCAACACCATAGCATCGAATGCCTACCACGTGCCGAATAAGAGGAGGGTGACGAACTTACGCTGGGGGCTGTGCCGGGGGCTGATGTCCGGGCTGCTCAACACCACCAGTGGCGTCTTTGAAGCCCCAACCGGGGGCTGACTGCTCGCCGAGGCCTTCGCCCTCTTCACCCTTTGGGCCAACATCTCTACATCCCTGCAAAAGCAAAAACGGATCAAGATGAGTGATTTAATTTAGAGGAATGGAAATGGCAGTAAGGAACGGAGTACTTACTCATCATCTATCTCCTCTTCCTCCGCCACTTTCCTTTTCCTCTTCGGGCTGAGAGGCCCGAGGTCAAAAGTGACCTCCGCGTTAACGTCCGAGTCGACATCTGTCGGAGGAGGCGAAGACGGTGGGGTTTGTGCGCGCCCAGATGAGGAAGGGGATGTTGTCTTCTTCTTCTCAGCGGCCTTCGTTAGCCTCTTGGCTGCCGTGGCCCTCATGTGACGCACAGACCCCTCCAGGGTCAATTGAGGCCGCGTAGCCCTGCCGGGCCGGACCGGCTCGCCGGAGCCAGCCCGCCGCAGGATTCGCCCTCTTCCCCTGGTTGGCGTCGAGCCCGCCGCCATGTCCTCCTCCTCCGATGGCTCGTCGGCCGCGTCTTCGACGAGCGGAGCTCTAGTGTCGGTGCTGCTGACCTCCCCGGAGGCCGCCGCCCACCGGGTGAGCTCCTCTTCCTCCGCAGCCGTTGCGGCCTTGTCCTCCACACCCCCGGCGCTGCCGGCCTCCATGGCAAGCTGTGCCTCCCTCGCCCTAGTGGCGATGTAGTCCAGCTCTCCCTGGGTGGTGTCCATGACAAGCCACCGCTCGGCGTCAGCATTAACATACACCTCGATCAGGGTGTCAAAGAATTGCTGCACATCTGCGTCCTTTGGCTCCTTCCAGCTCGAGACAGGGCCGTGCGCATTACAGTCCGACATCTTGGCGATGATCTCGGACCGACGTGATTTGTTGCACAACGGGACCCCCCCCGCTGGCAGCTTGAAATACGGCCCCTTGAGGGCCTTGCCAACCTTTGCGGCAGCCCTCGCGGCCTTGCCGGTCCGTTCGACCTCGCCGTCGCGACCCACATCAAGCTGGAAAAGCCGCTGGCAGAAGTGGGCATGCACCAACACTGTGAAATTGTGGTCGAGGCCGGGGCGAAGTCGCATAATGTCAGCCGGATTCGTAAAAAGCCAGGCTAGCCTCCCCTTGTTGTGCAACAGGGCGATCCGGCAACGAATGAAGTCCGCCCCGATCATCTCAAGGGTGAGTCCAGCCCGGGTGAGCTGGAGAATCCTAGTAGTGGTAACAGTGAGCCTCCCGTCGGCAGCATCGACATCGCTCCAATCGCTGCCACGGACCGGCGACACTCGACGGACCTTGCAGAATTCCGGCGGGCCTTCGTCCTCAATCCAGCACCACCAGCCACGCCATTCCTCCCACCTCTCCTTCACGGCACCGTCCGGGTACGCCCCCTTGGATCTTGGAATCCAGGTGACGCAACCAGAGACGGCACCTCCCGGATGGATCCGAGGGAAGAAATAATGGCGGAAGAGCGCCGTGTTGGGCTGCACCCCGGCAAAGCCTTCGCAAAGATGCGCGAAGAAGGCCATGCACGCCACCGCATTCGGAGTAAAATCCAAGAGGCGAAAGCCGAAGTTGTGCATAATGTCGCAGAAGAAATCGGAGAAAGGGGGGCATAACCCGCAAGAAAGATAATCGACGAAAAAGGGATACCAATTTGGAGCAGGACCGGCGCAAGCAGCAGGAATGACGCGCATCGCCGGGTGCCCCGAATTCTCTCCCCCCGTCTTCGCTCCCCATAGGGGCCTGAAGGAGGCCCGGAGCTCCTGAACATCAACCGTCGAGGGGAAGAAAAAGACGGACTTCGTCCGGTCCCCCGGCAGCGCGCTCTCCGGCGGCTGCACAGTCCCAGCACACTTAGCCACCCCCTGCCCTTGATGGATTTGGGCGCCATGGCGGCCAAGAAGTTTAGAGGGCTGAGGAAGGGGGATGGCGAAGCAATGACAGCAGGCGACGACGGAAGCTTAGGAAGGAAGGAAGAGAGGAAACGGCGGCTCTGGGATTGGAAAAGGCACGAGGAAAGAGGAGAAAGTGAGTAGCGCGCCCGCGGTTATTCCTTTTTATGGGGAAAACACAGGCCGCCTCCTTTCACATTAACTTTGATATGACAAATGCCCGCGGGAACCAACCCCACGCATGCTGCCCACGTCACACGCACCTCCCCACGCCGCGCCACGCGCGGGAGTCATGGGAAGCGCAGCATGCGAAGAACCTTACCGCGGTAAAAACCGCCCCGCATCCCCGCACACCGTTTTTGGGCCTAGCCCAACAACGCGTTGCGCTTATGTGTGGACCAGGCCCGGGGGCTCCTGTCGGTGTACAAAAAGGGGGGGGTACACTTTTTGTACCCCTATAACTATGCGCGGGCAGTCTGAGCCACGGGCACCACCACACCAAGCAAGGCAAGGGAGGTGAGCCAGGGTAAGACCGAAGCTCAAGAGAACTAGAACGACGCCAAGGCCAAGACCACGAAGAGCAAAGGGGACGAAGCGGACTCCCCCGGCAAGATACTTGCCGGGAGACAGTTCTACCAGCCCCGGAAAGACCCTTGCCGCAGCGACTCGTCCCGCGCCTACGGAGCAAATCACCCTTGAGTCCACTTCCCCCAAAGGGCAAGGTTTCGGGAGACATCCCCGTGGCGACATGCAGATCTTTGTGAAGACATTCAAGATCAGATACGCACTAAGGAGACGACAACCCTTGGCGGGATCCCAGCCAAGGAAGACCAGAAGGCCCCCGGCAAGCGCTTTGCCGGGGATGACAATAGACGCCTCGGCAAAACCCTTGCCGGGGCCCCAGCAAGGCCCTTGCCAAGGACACCCGCAGGGCCACCATCAGGCCCACACCGACTTAACCTCCACCACTGCATGCGTGCAGCTGCCGACCGAACCAGCTGGGCAGGCACCTACGTAGCGGCATGCAGATCTTCGTGAAGACCCACCACTGCGCCACCTCAGCTGCCAGCCTACGTACGTGGCATCTCAGGCATCGCTGGCCAGGGCGCGTGTCGACACAAGAAGGAGCGGCGACGGACAAGACAGGTCTCTCCCCCGTCCCCGATAAAGTAAGGACACCTAAGCAAGATGCATTTAATGCGCCTTGTCATGTAATTCGAGGGATAACCTCGCATCACTGTACCCTTTCCACCTCCTGTGTGCCACTGTGGCCACCCCTTTTTCTATAAAAGGAGGCCCGAGGTGACCAGGAGAAGGATTCGGCTTTTTGGAGCTCCTCACGCCCCATAGCTAGCTCAAGAACACAGATATACAATCCACCAAAGCAAGAGTAGGGTTTTACGCATCCTTGTGGCCTGAACCTGGATAAACGAACCATGTGCTACCTGCTTGATCCGCTCTTCTCACGACCCCGCACCCCACTAACCGTAGTAGGGATTCTCGTGATCCCATAGGTGTCGTTCCCACCGACAAACATAAATGGTTTTTAAATATAAAACACTCATTGCAAACATTTTAGATAGAACACATGTATGCAAACCGTCAGCTTCACCAGGAAACCATGGGAAAATGTTCTGAGAAGGATATGTGCAGCTCTTGATTGCAAAAGTTTTAGATAGAACACCCGTATGCAAACTGACAGCTTCCCTAGTAAGCCAAGGGAAAATGTGTCGAGCATGATTTGTGCAGCTCTTCATCGCAAACATTTTAGATAGAACACCAGTATGCAAAGTGAGAGCTATGGTCTTCCCCAGTAAGCCAACGGAAAATTTGCCTTGCAGGATTTGTGCATCTTTTCAATGCAAATGGTTCAGATTGAATACGGTATGCAAAGCGAGGCTTCGGTGCTAAGCCAAGAGAAAATGGGCCACGCAGGATTTGTACATCCCTTCAACGCGAATGGTTTTTTTGGACAACCCGTGTGCAACCACGTATAGACAATTTGGTAAGATTTGCACCTGTCATATTGTGTATATTGCCATTTGTCAAACAGGAAATATTGATATTTATTGATATAGTAACCTTGCCCTTTGTCAACCTTGTAACACTGCCATTTGTCAACATATGCAGCTAAAAATCAGTAATTAAGCATAGATTTCATTCATAGAGTAAGCTATTGTTCTTTATACAAATAGTTCAACTCGACAGCTGAACCAACCAAACTATTCCCCAATTGTTGCCAACCACGTACTGAAATAGCTAGTTCAACTATATATACTAGCTAATTTTAAGTATGTTGTAAAGTTCAACCACATTTATAGTCAAATGAACTAAACAAAATAGCCCCTAAATACTACTACTACAGAGGGGCTTTGTACTACTTTCGACAGCCTATCCTCTGCCGAGCACGCTCAGTAAGAGGCGGAGGAGGAAGAGCCTACCGCTACTGCACCTTCAGCCACGCTCATGCTCCAGACGACCCCTCTCAAAGCGGCGGGACTCCTCGCAGATCTCCTGATTCCTCTCCTCTGGGCGGCGTGTGCTACATCCACGGCGGCGGTAAGGATCTTTGCATACTCGACGAGGCGCTCCTCCTCCTCTCGTGGGAAATCAATTTAGCGAGCACGGTCGCTGACGGACGTGCGGGCCTTCGCCTCCCGCCTTCAGGCGGCGGTGGCGGAGCGGGTGGTGACCCCGGCGGTTGACGGTGGGCTGGCGGCCACGGTAGCCGATGATGGGGTGGTGGCCACGACCACCACCTGTCGCCTTCAGGTCGCGGTGGCGGAGCGGGTGATGGCCACGGTGGCCGACAGTGGGGTGGCGGCCTGATGGCCACCTCACGGCTTCGGGCCGCGACGGTGGAGTGGGCGATGGCCCTAGCTTTCAACGGTGGTGTGGCGGTCATGGTGGCAGACGGTGGGGTAGCGGCAACGGCGGCTGGGAACAGCTCCTGACGGGCAGCGGCGGTGGAGTGTGTGGTGGGTGTTCCACGCACACCCAACACAGATGCCACGCGCACTACACTACGTCGGGGACTGCGCTGTAACGCCCCGAGACCGATGCGCCAGGTGTCTTCTAGTTATTCATTGTTTGTTGCCTTGTCATTTGCTTGCGTGTTGCATCTTGCCATGTCATCATGTGCATTGCATCTTCATGTTTTCAAAACTTGCATCCGTCCCGGTCTCCTCATTCTTTCCGTTGTCCGTTTTGAGCCCAGACACACTTGCACGCGCCCGCGGCATGTCCGAAATAGTATTTTATAAGTGGTCAGAAAATATTCTCGGAATGGGTTCAAAGTTGGCATGCGGTGTTGTTATGTTGTAGGTAGGCCGCCTGCCAAGGTTCATCACATTCGGAGTTCGTTTGACGCCACAACGGATATCTATAGCGGTATTATAACCGGCCAAACGTCGGACGTTTTCGGTCTCTGGAAACAGCCGCTGGGTCTCTCTCTTCTCTTCTCTCAGCCCAAGGCTTTCTACACAGCCCACTACCACTCACCGCCAAGTCCAACCTAACCTCTTCGTCAGCCCGCGACCCTCCCTCTCGCTTGCATCGCGTGGGCCTCGTCAAGGCCCAACAAGGTGCTGCAGCCCAACCGCTTCCCCTGCCGACCACCCTCTTCGCTAGCTGGGCTTGGCCCCATGGGTGAGCTGCCCTGCGCCCCTTCTTTTTTTTCCTCCTGCTGGGCTAGCCTGGCTGTTTTGGCCCATAGACGTTTTTTTTTCGTTCTGTGAATTTATCTATTTTCCTGTCCATGCATAATTACAGAAAATGCCCTTGTTTCAAATTGTTCATAACTAAATAACCGTGCATCGGATTAAAATGAATTATATATGTAAAATGCATAGTTTTTCATCTAGTTTCATAATATGTCACTTTCATGCATGTTTAAAATGTTGTTTCTTTAAATTTGCTCAAATGCCATGTTAGAATGTTTTAATTCGTAACTAATTAACCGTAGCTCCAAACTTAACAAACTTTATGTGTAAATGGGGTAAAAATGTCTAGTTTAACATGGTGAAATTACTTTGCATGTTACACAACTCTAAAATATGCTTTAGGGTAGAACAGTACCAAACCTAAAAATATGCACATGAGGAGTTTCCGGACTTGTTGTTTGTTGTTCCTGCCTCATTTAAACTTGCCTAGTTAAGTAGTTTTATTATGCTTCACCTCTTTCCTTGTGTAACCAAATTTAGTATTGTTGAGTACATAAACGAGAGAGCACTAAATAAGTCACATGGTTTTTCGTCAATATGCAACGGAGTTGCATGAGCTCCACTTAATTTGTAGGATTGTTTGTGCATTTTGCCATGTCAGGCCTAATTAAACCGGACATGCATCATACTTGGTTGTGCATCATGCCATGTTTATGTGGTGGTTGTTTACTATGTTTCTTGTTTCTTTCCGGGTTGCTTCTCTCGTTAGCTTCCGTTTCGTTCCGGAGTTGTGAGGATTCGTTCGACTACGTCCGTTTGTCTACTTCATGGACTCATTCTTGTTCCTTGCGGGATTTCAGGCAAGATGACCATACCCTCGAAATCACTTCTATCTTTGCTTGCTAGTTGCTTGCTCTATTGCTATGCCGTGATACCTACCACTCGATGTATCGTGCCTCCCATTTTGCCATGTCAAGCCTCTAACCCACTTTGCTTAGCAAACCGTTGTTTGATTATGTTACCGCTTTGCTCAGCCCCTCTTATAGCGTTGCTAGTTGCAGGTGAAGATGAAGTTTGTTCGATGTTGGAACATGGTTATGTTGGGATATCACAATATGTCACAGCCCTAGCATTGGCCTTTTCTTGTCTTTGCATATGCATCCATGCATCATCTTAAATTCAAGGAAATTGAATTGAGGAAATTCTCAAGCCTCAGAAATCGTTTAAAAATGATCAACATTAAAATATTTTCAAATGAGCCCAAAGAAATGTTCCTACTAATCTCTGAAAATATTGGGAAGAGCTAAAACTCAAACCAATATTTTTGGAATCACAGAAACAATTATTCTTGGGCCTTTGAATTTGTTTACTAGCTATTTGAATTGGGTTTATATTTACTATAAAATAGGTAGAAGCCCAATAATTTTGAAAGCTTGCATGTGGCTCTGAACTAGTTTTCTAAGTCCACATAATAATTATCAGAAGCATAAAAATCGGTTTGGTTTGAAAACCAAACTCAAAACAAACTTCAAATAAAATAGGAAACAGAAACAAATAGAATAGAAGAGAGAGAGAGAGAGAGTTTACCTGGCAGCCCACCTACCTGGCCCAACTCCTCAACCTCGTGCCAGAGGGCACGAGGGCGTGTGCCCACCGCCCGCGCGTACGCGCCGCGCCACCTCTTGGTTGCCTGCTTCCCCTGGCCTCCTGTAACATCGCCACGCACGCCCCTCCGACCCCTCTCACTCTCCCCCATGGCCCTCCTCTCCTCTGCTTGCTCTCTCTCGCCCGGACCGAACGCGCCCGTCGCCGCCATCCAAATATCAGCGCTGGCCACCATCGTCGTCTCGCCTCCACCAGCTTTCCAAAATCTTCGCCAATCCTCGATTAACCTATCCACCGAAGGACGCGAGCCCGAAGGCCCCGCATCGGCGCCACCATCACCGTCTCCGAGCGCTGCTCCGTCGGATGCCACCGCTCGATTCGTCGTCTGTAGTTCGTCCCCGAGCCTGACGAGACCTCCATACGACTCCCTGTGAGCCCCTCTCCCTTTCCCCTCATACCCCATGGTGGATTTGGTCCGCTAGCTCGATTCCCGCCATCACCGAGAGCTTCCGCCGTCGTGTCTTATCGCCGCTGTGGCCTGAGCTCGATCTGCTGACGTCCGAGCACGCGGTAGTGCTCCAGGAGCTCCCCTGGTGCTCCTGCGCGCTCAACCTGCTCGCTAGCAAGCTGCAGCCCCACGCCCCGGCCAAGCCCGAGCATCTCCACCGCAAAGCTCATCGCCGGCGCCGCTACAGCCCGCAACAGGTCCAGCCACCACCACCATCGTACGTGCCCTGCTGCGGGTGTTCCAACGCACCCGGCCGCACAACCTCCCGTCGCCGGAGTTGGCCGGACGAGCGACCTCGCCGTGCCCTGTTTATGCCGGCGGCTAAACGCCGATTAGAGCTGACGTGGAGCATTAGGTTATGTGCTAATCACTCGGTTAATTAACCCCTAGTGTATGAGTAGTGGGACCACTTCTGTTTAAAACATGGGTTAAGTTAAATAACCCCCTGTTAACTCTCTATCTCACTGACATGTGGGCCACGGTGTTAGGTTTGACCTGGACTGGCCCCTGTTGACTGCTTACATCACACTGAGGTCATGCTGACGCAGGTAATCATTTGCTGGATTAAAAATAATCCAGGAAATGCCAGAAAATAGTTAAAACTTCTAAAATTCATAGTAATTCAACCGTAACTCCAAATGAAATAATTTATATATGAAAAATTATCAGAAAAGTCCAATCTATCCATTTGTAACATTCTTATGCATGTTGGAACAACTTATAGTTGCTGAATAGGGCAAATCATATGTTTGGAATTAAAATAATCACATATGGAGTTTGATTTGAACCTTTGGTTCAAACCAACTTCATTTAACTTGGTTGCTAGTTTCATTAGCTCAAAACACCAGCATGTTGCCATGTCATGATCATGCATCATATTGTTGCATTGCATTGATTGTGTTTCCTCTCTGTTGCCGGTAATTGTTCCCCCTCAGTAGACGACGTTCCTACGATGAGTTCGATGACACTGATGAAGAACTATACTATATTCAGAAGTGTCAGGCAAGCAAAACCGCCTTTTTCATTCTGATACAATCCCACTCTGTCACTCCTGCTATCTTTTACTGCATTAGGACAACACCGATTCAACTATTACATGCTGCGGTAGTTGATCCCCTTTCCTCTGAATGACAAGTCATTGCCACAGTCAATAGATGAAACCCACTAGCATGAGTAGGAGTTGTTTGAGCCCTGATGTGCCTACTCATTCATGCTTGTTTGTCATGCCTGCTACTGCTTAGAGTTGCGTCAGGTCTGATTCATCGGGGATGAATTGGAATGTGGTGAACATGTCCTACTGTCGAGAGCTAAGTGTGTGAACACGATTTGGTAAAGGTAGTGGTGAGAGGCCATGTAGGAGTACATGGTGGGTTGTCTCATTGCAGCCGTCCTCAGGAACTGACTTCTGTGTTTGTGATCCATGAATAGTTACTACCATGCATTGGAATGCTTAAGTGCCCCTCTCGACTTATTAATCTACCTGATCTCTGTCCAGGAGTTGCAACTAGTTTTTGGTGTTTGTAGGTAGTGTTAGTAGTCTACCAAGTGGCACCCGGTACAAGTGGGCTTGGGACAGACTAGGCACAGTTTCACGATGTACCAAGTGGCACCCGGATGGTGGGCTTGGGAACCCTGCTCACATCGTTTGTGGCCGTGAGCGACACCCCAGCCGGATCTCCTTGCGGATGGAACCTGAATAGGCGATAAACCTGGACGAGAGACTTGTGTGATTAATCCGGTCATGTCCGACTCCCTCAGCAGGCTTCCGCTTGAAGGTTGCCGAGATACACGACGTGTACATGGTGGTAAGTGGCGAGAGCATGTGTGAAGAAGTACACCCCTGCAGGGTTATCATTATCTATTCGAATAGCCGGATTCCTCGGATATGGAAACTTGGACCCCTTGCATCGTTCATAGACAAGTGAAAGTGGATAATCTAAAATGCGCAAGATAAGCGTGAGTGCTATGGATGGCGTTCTCGTAGGGAGACGGGAGCGGATCCATAGAGGTGTATTGATACGGTGAATATGTGGACTCGTGTGCGCCACCTCAAAGAGTTATTTGCAGTCGTAGTTCAGGATAGCCACCGAGTCAAAGCTGACTTGTTGCAGTTAAACTCCACCACCCCTTTGATGATACCGATGCATATGTAGTTAGTTCTGATGTAAGTCTTGTTGGGTACATTTGTACTCACATTTGCTTAATTTATGTTTTGCAGAGAGACTTCAGTCTCGCTTGTAGCCCCACGTGGACCTCGATGTTTAGCTTGTAACCTCAGCTACGACCTTGTGCCCTCGGCAGGGTCTTGTAGGTAGTCAGGCTTCTCAGCCTTCTTCATTTGTAGTTGTTTGTACCCAGAAAAGTTAAGCTTCCGCATGTGCTTGTTGTTTGTATGCTCTGTATGTTGGGGTCATGAGACCCATGTTTGTAATACTTGGCTCCTCGGAGCCTAATGAATAAATACTTGGGTCGTAGAGTTATATTGTGATGCCATGTTGTATTTACACATATCGAGCATATTATGTGTATGATTGAAATGCTTGGTATGTGTGGGATCCGACAACCTAGTTGTTTATCCTTGGTAGCCTCTCTTATGGTAAAATGTAGTCTTGTGCTTGCATGAGCCATAGTAGTCCGCTACAGCCCGGTTCACCGGAGTCCTGCTAGCCCAGCACTACTGCTTCGGTACACTTGACCGGCCAGCATGTGATTCACTTCGTTCCTGTGTCTGTCCCTTCGGGGAAATGTCACGCGGTGACATCCGAAGTCTTGCCTAGCCTGCTACAGCCCGGGTTCCCGGAGTCCTGTTAGCCCAGTGCTACAGCCCGGATTCGCATGCTGCTGACCGACATGCTAGATGTTGATTCATGTATGTCTGTCCCCGTAAGTTAGTGCCACTTTGGGTTCACGACTAGTCATGTCGGCCTGGGTTCTCTGTCATATGATTGCTAGAGACACTATCATATACGTGAGCCAAAAAGGCGCAAACGGTCCCGGGCCATGGTAAGGCGACACCCGTGGGAATACTGTGCGTGAGGCCGCAAAGTGATATGAGGTGTTACAGGCTAGATCGGTGTGACTTAGAATCGGGGTCCTGACACAATATCTTTGATTTAATTAATGCATCTATATACTTGGTAAAGGGTGGAAGGCTCGGCCTTATGCCTGGTGTTTTGTTCCACTCTTGCCGCCCTAGTTTCCGTCATACCGATGTTATGTTCCTTGATTTTGCGTTCTTACACGGTTGGGTGTTATGGGGACCCCTTGACAGTTCACTTTGAATAAAACTCCTCCAGCAAGGCCCAACCTTGGTTTTACCATTTGCCTCACCACCACATACTTTTCCCTTGGGCGTCGCGCTCCTGAGGGTCATCTTTATTTTAGCCCCCCCCTCCAGGCCAGTGCTTGTCTAAGTGTTGGTCCGAACTGAGCTGCCTACGTGGCCACCTCGGGGAAACTTGAGGTTTGGTTTTACTCGTAGCTAGTCTCATCCGGTGTTGCCCTGAGAACGAGATATGTGCGAATCCTATCGGGATTGTCGGCACATCGGGTGGCTTTGTTTGTCTTGTTTTACCATTGTCGAAATGTCTTGTAACCGAGGATTTCGAGTGTTATTGGGTCTTCCCGGGAGAAGGAATATCCTTCGTTGACCATGAGAGCTTGTGATGGGCTAAGTTGGGACACGCCTGCAGGGTTTGAACTTTTGAAAGCCGTGCCCGTGGTTATGTGGCAGATGGGAATTTGTTAATGTCCGGTTGTAGAGAACTTGACACTAAATATATTAAAATGTATCAACCGCGTGTGTAGCCGTGATGGTCTCCTTTCGCCGGAGTCCGGGAAGAAAACACGGGCTCGTGTTATGCTTGAACGTAAGTAGTTTTCAGGATCACTTCTTGATCACTTATAGCTTCTCGGTCGTTGCTTTGCTTCTCTTCTCGCTCTTATTTGCACATGTTAGACACCATATATGCTTAGTGCTTGCTGCAGCTCCACCTCACTACGTTTCCCTACCCATAAGCATAAATAGTCTTGATCTTGCGGGTGTGAGATTGCTGAGTCCTCGTGACTCATAGATACTTCCAAACAGTTGCAGGTGCCGATGATACCAGTGCAGATGGTGCAACTGATCTCAAGTGGGAGCTCGATGAAGATATTGGTCATTGTTTGATTTTGTTTCCTTTTTATCAGTAGTGGAGCCCAGTTGGGACGATCGGGGATCTAGCATTTGGGGTTGTCTTCTTTTACTTTGGTTCCATAGTCGGACCTTGATTGTATTCTGGATGATGTATGTTTAACTTATATTTGTGTGAAGTGGCGATTGTAAGCCAACTCTTTATCCCTTTCTTATTCAGTACATGGGATTGTGTGAAGATTACCCCTCTTGCGACAAACCTACCATGCGGCTATGCCTCTAAGTCGTTCCCCGACACGTGGGAGATATAGCCGCATTGTGGGTGTTACAAGTTGGTAATCAGAGCCATCCCCGACTTAGGACCCCCCTGCTTCATCGAAGCACTAACGTTGTTGAGTCTAGAAAAAAATGTTTTGAGTCTTAGGATTATATATATCAGAGAGTAGGATTCTTTTTACTCCTTAGTCCCTTCGTCGCTCTGGTGAGGCCTCCTGGCATAGAAATTTTGACTCTTCTCTCCTCAAATTTCACGAATTTTTTTAGGATCATGCGGGTATCTTGGAATCGTTCCGATGGTTTTGTGACGAGAACATTGTTCTTGGTGCCTCCTGACATTTAGGGGTTGTGGCAGTGTCCTGGGGAGTTGAGCACTAAGGTGTTGTCGTCACAATTTTATCGTTGTAGTTCTGGATACCTGAGTTCTCCAACATCGAAAATCTCTTTTATGCAGTTGTTGGTGAGATAACCTGGACGCCACCCAGTACTTGGGCGGGATTTCGGGAGTATTGCCATAACTTGTATAACGGATGCTTTTCGAAGGTTGATGTACACGATTTCCGAAGGTTTCTTGGTTATGTGTTGAAGGATGGATACAGCTGGATGTATGTATTTTTAGTTTGGGTGAGATATTATGCTTCCCCTGTATCCCCAACACCTGATTGCATAACCAGAAAGTTTCGGGAGTTTATAAGTGGGAATTCAAGTAGCTCCTAGAATATCTTTCCAACAGACACATGATATGACATGGGATCCATCATATGTTTGTTTCCGGCTTATTTTGCAAGCCACTCCTTTGTTTTGTTCTGGTTTGTGGTATTCGAGTTGCTTCAAAGTCAAGTGTTGAATCCATACTTTTCCTATGCGGTGTTCTCATATTCCTATATATGTGAATACTAATCCTTCTTGATAATAGAGATTGTCATGCCAATCATTTTCAACCGGCGTGTTCCTATTCAGGTGGATCCGATCATTTTCAACATTTGCAAGACCCAATCTCAGTTTTCTCAACGTGGTTCATTTCATCCGTTCCCAAGTTGCTTTTGTTTTCCCGCACTCCCACCCTTGTTTCTTCAAGGAATCAGATTTCTTAATCAAGTATCCATCTTATTAATGTGAATTCTCTCCATTCTTTTCCATCTATAGTCTTATCCGGTGATTCTCAGGAAGATTCTAACGGAGACTCAAGTTCATTATTCTTCATTCTTTTCTTCTGCGGTGGATTCAATGCAAGCTTTCGGTGTTGATAATATTTTCTCCATTGGTTCACATGCTTTCCATGTTGGAAGTCCTTACCGAAGGCTCTCTTATTTATTCACCTCTCACTATTCAATTGTTCCGGAGTGCTGAAGACATCTTAGAAGATTCGTGTTTCCATTGCTAATTCGTTCAAGATATCTCGAGGTTGTTATCTCTTTCGAGCCATTTAATTCAACCGGTGCAATATCTTTCAAGTAATCATTCAACGGTGTTTCTTTTGAGTGGGCCCTAACCCATAGGTCTTTTCACATGATCTTACCTAACTCTTCTAATTCTTTCTGGAGTTATTCTCAAATTCTTTTCCAAGTTTGACGTAAGAATGAAATATCATCAGTCATATGTCTTTGTCCAAGATCTTTCAAATTATTTTCATCGTTGGTTTAACCTTTCTATTTTTCATCCCAGAGTATCTCAACAATTTGTGGTGGTGTTTCTCATCGTCATTCTCTGCATTTGAAGACTGAAGAAGAGTTTCACTTAAATCTTGCTCCATTCTCTTCAAGACTCGTGGTTCTAGCTTCATGCCATCCTCTCATAATTGTTTTCGATTGTTAGAATTCTTTTCACCCATCCGGAGTAATTTAGGAGTCTTTTCAGTTTGATTCTTCGAAGACCATCATTTCAGGTTTATTCATTCTTAGCTTGCAGCTATTGTTCTCCAAATCTTACCGGTGCATCATTCAAATATTCTCTAATCAGCTCGTGATCTATTCGTTCTCATGTATCTAAATTCCCTCAAGTATCTTCGTTCTTTTTATAATTCTTCTCGGTGAATTGTGCCTTTGCTACATTAATTTTCAATTCTTACGGTGGTTTGTTCAAGATTTCTCTTCCTTTGTTTTCATATCAATGTATTCGTTGTTTCAATCCTACCAGTGGTTCCCTGAAGACCTTCTCAAGACTACGCTATATCTCTCCTCAATCCTTTCCAATGAGAATAAGTAGTATACCAAATCCGTTGCTTGTCATCAATTTAATTGATGAAGGATAAGCATAATGTAATTCTTATTGTTGTTTCATCCAAGTGATCTAGTTTATTCTTTCCGGAGTTTGTTCGTGATATCAATTCTCGGTTTCCATTGTTTCATCTTTTCTTTTCCCGGAGTTCCAAGCTTTCTCAATTATATCATCGCGAAGATCAATCTAATCAATTCAAGGATTCATCTTATTCTTTTCAAGCTGCATTTCTTTGCAACCATCTTTTTATTTTGTCGGAGTTCTCACGATGGCTCAACTTGGTGGTTCATCAAGGATTCCTTTCATTCTTCAATTGTTCTTCAAGTTTTCTCTCGAAGTTAAGATCCGCCAAGCTATACTCTAAAATGAACATGGTGCTCAACACATGTCTTGTTTTCAGGAGTTCAAGCATTCTTCATCTTGCATTCCGAAGTGCAATTCTATCTTATCTTTTGAGGTGGTTTTATGTCATTGTTGATAATTTTCCTTCGTGTTTCATGATTCACATGTTTTCAAGAGTGACATATCGAAATCCATCATTTTCTCTTCACTCAAGACATCTTTTCAATCCATCAATCTCTTCATTGGAGTTATATTGGGTTATATTTCACCTATAGCTTTCCCTAAGGATTGTTGCTATTTATTGTGTTGATAAATGACCCAAGTTCTTCACTTATCCTCCCGGTGAAATAAGTTTATCGTCTCCTTGTTCATACCAATCCAATCTATTGTTTCCATTAGTGGTAGAATTTCACCTCATAATTTCGAGATGTTTTCCATAAGCCCACAACAAGCTTACTCTCTTCGTTGTTTGTTTTCCAACAACTCCGTTAGACCCTTCTCCTAAGGATGCTTTTTCAAGTTCATTTGTGGTAGAAGATGTAGTTTTCTCCTCCGTTCTTTTGATTCCATTCTTACATTTGTTTAGGAGGCATTGTGATGTTGCCCTCTTTGGCCAATCATCTCGTCTTCTCAAGATCATGTTCTTTCTTTTGCTTATCCATTCAAACGGAGTGTCGTGTCCTTCATTCAAGTTCTTCCCACTCTGTCAAGTTTTGCCTCCCTTCTCAACCGGAGTGTTGTCTGAAATCTTTCTTATCCATTGTGCCATTCTTTCAATAGTTCCAGAGGCAGTGTGTTGTTGATCTCGTCAAGTATCCTCTCATCTTTTCAAGTTCATGTTGTTTTCTTTCCATTTATAGTCGGAGTGCTATCCAAATTATATCATTCTTTTTCCTTCTCTATCTTGTTTTAACAGAGTGTTTTCGACTTTGTTCATCTTCGCTGTATTATTTCTTTCAATTTGTTCAACCTCGCAAGGTTCTTTGGTTTAACTTATTTGTCAAAGAAGCAACTTAATTTTACCTCTTCCCCTTCCTCTTCCGTTTTCCGCGATGCCATCCTAGATCTCGGGACGAGATCCTTTTGTAGTGGTGGAGTGTTGTAACGCCCCGAGACCGATGTGCTAGGTGTCTTCCAGTTATTCGTTGTTTGTTGCCTTCTCATTTGCTTGCGTGTTGCATCTGGCCATGTCATCATGTGAATTGCATCTGCATATTTTCAAAAGTTGCATCCATCCCGGTCTCCTTGTTCTTTCCATTGTCCGTTCTGAGCCCAGACACACTTGCACGCACCCGCGGCATGTCCGAAATTGTATTTTATAAGTGGCCGGAAAATGTTCTTGGGATGGGTTGAAAGTTGGCATGCGGTGTTTTTATGTTGTAGGTAGGCCGTCTGCCAAGTTTCATCGCATTCTGAGTTCGTTTGATGCGCCAACGGATAACTATAGCGGCATTATAACAGGTCAAACATCGGACGTTTTCGGTCTCCGGAAATAGCCGCCGGGTCTCTCTCTTCTCTTCTCTCAGCCCAAGGCTTTCTGCACAGCCCACTTCCACTCACCGCCACGTCCAACGTAACCTCTCTCGTCAGCCCGCGACCCTCCCTCTCACTCGCATCGCGTGGGCCTCGTTAAGGCCCAACAAGGCCCTGCAGCCCAACCGCTTCCCCTGCCGGCCACCCTCTTTGCTAGCTGGGCTTGGCCCATGGGTGAGCTGCCCTGCGCCCCTCCTTTTTTTCCTCTTGCTGGGCTAGCCTGGCTGTTTCGGCCCATAGACATTTTTTTCGTTCTGTGAATTTATCTATTTTCCTGTGCATGCATAATTACAGAAAATGCCCTTGTTTCAAATTGTTAATAACTAAATAACCGTGCATCGGATTAAAATGAATTATATATGTAAAATGCTTAGTTTTTCATCTAGTTTCATATGTCACTTTCATGCATGTTTAAAATCTTGTTTGTTTAAATTTGCTCAAATGCCATGTTAAAATGTTTTAATTCATAACTAATTAACCGTAGCTCCAAGCTTAACAAACTTTATATGTAAATGGGGTAGAAAAATGCCTATTTTAACATGGTGTCATTACTTTGCATGTTAAACAACTCAAAAATATGCTTTAGGGCAGAATAGTACCAAACCTAAAAATATGCACATGAGGAGTTTCCGGACTTGTTGTTTGTTGTTCTGGCCTCATTTAAACTTGCCTAGTTAAGTAGTTTTATTATGCTTCACCTCTTGCCTTGTTTGACAACATTTAATATTGTTGAGTACATAAACGAGAGAGAACTGAATAAGTCACGTGGTGTTTCTTCAAGATGGAACAGAGTTGCATGAGCTCCACTTAATTTGTAGGATTGTTTATGCATTTTGCCATGCCATGCCTAATTAAATCGGACATGCATCATACTTGGTTGTGCATCATGCCATGTTTATGTGGTGGTTGTTTACTATGTTGCTTGTTTCTTTCCGGGTTGCTTCTCTCGTTAGCTTCGGTTTCGTTTCGGAGTTGTGAGGATACGTTCGACTATGTCCATTTGTCTTCTTCATGGACTCGTTCTTCTTCCTTGCGAGATTTCAAGCAAGATGACCATACCCTCGAAATCACTTCTATCTTTGCTTGCTAGTTGCTCGCTCTATTGCTATGCCGCGATACCTAGCACTTGATGTATCATGCCTCCCATTTTGCCATGTCAAGCCTCTAACCCACTTTTCCTAGCAAACCGTTGTTTGCCTATGTTACCGCTTTGCTCAGCCCCTCTTATAGCGTTGCTAGTTGCAGGTGAAGATTAAGTTTGTTCCATGTTGGAACATGGTTATGTTGGGATATCACAATATCTCTTATTTAATTAATGCATCTATGTACTTGGTAAAGGTTGGAAGGCTCGGCCTTATGCCTGGTGTTTTGTTCCACTCTTGCTGCCCTAGTTTCCATCATACCGGTGTTATGTTCCTTAATTTTGCGTTCCTTACACGGTTGGGTGTTATGGGGACCCCTTGACAGTTCGCTTTGAATAAAACTCCTCCAACAAGGCCCAACCTTGGTTTTACCATTTGCCTCACCACCACCTACTTTTCCCTTGGGAGTCGTGCTCCCGAGGGTCATCTTTATTTTAGCCCCCCCCGCGCCAGTTGAGGGAGTCCTGGATTAGGGGGTGTCCGGATGGCCGGACTATACCTTCGGCCGGACTCTTGGACTATGAAGATACAGGATTGAAGACTTGTTCCCGTGTCCGGAAGGGACTTTCCTTGGTGTGGAAGGCAAGCTTGGGGATACGGATATGTAGATCTCCTACCATTGTAACCGACTCTGTGTAACCCTAGCCCTCTCCGGTGTCTATATAAACTGGAGAGTTCTAGTCCGTAGGACGAACAACAATCATACCATAGGCTAGCTTCTAGGGTTTAGCCTCTCTGGTCTCGTGGTAGATCTACTCTTGTACTACCCATATCATCAATATTAATCAAGCAGGACATAGGGTTTTACCTCCATCAAGAGGGCCCGAACCTGGGTAAAACATCGTGTCCCCTTCCTCCTGTTACCATCCGACCTAGACGCACAGTTCGGGACCCCCTACCTGAGATCCGCCGGTTTTGACACCGACATTGGTGCTTTCATTGAGAGTTCCTCTGTGTCGTCGCTTTTAGGCCCAATGGCTACTCCGATCATTAACAGTTATGCGATCTAGGGTGAGACTTTTCTCCCCAGATAGATCTTCGTATTCGGCGGCTTTGCACCACGGGCCAATTCCCTTGGTCATCTGGAGCAGATCGAAAGCTACGCCCCTGGCCATCAGGTCAGATTTGGAAATTTGAACTACACGGCCAACATCCGCGGAGACTTGATCTTCCACGGATTCATGCCACGGCCGAGCGCGCCGCACTGTCATGATGAGCATGATTTAGCTCTGCCACCGAACAGTGCCCTGGAGGCCGCACCTGTGTCAGCTCCGACCCCTAGCTCGGAGCCGATCACACCAACCGAGGATGGGTGGTTAGACACCGCCTCGGGGGCTGTAATTTCTACGGCGATCGAGCCGAACACCAGCCCTATTCTCTACGAAGCCCGTGACTCCAAGGAGTCGGACTCCTCTCCAGACTCCGAGCCCTCCGCACCCCGATCGATCGAACCCGATTGGGCGCCGATCATGGAGTTCACCCCCGCGGACATCTTTCACCACTCACCCTTCGGCGATATTCTGAAGTCACTACAGTCTCTCTCTTTGTCAGGAGAGCCCTGGTCGGACTATGGCCGGCAAGGTTGGGATGCGGATGATGAAGAAATTCAAAGCCCACCCACCACCCACCACCCACTTCGACTCCGAAGACATCGACGGTATGGACGCCGATGCAGGAGACGATCAAGAACCAGCGCCTATAGGGCACTGGAAAGCCACCTCGTCGTATGATATATACATGGTGGACACCCCAAAAGAAGGCAATGGCAATGGAACAGCGGAGGATGACCCCTCCAAGAAGCAGCCTAAGCGCCGGCGTCAGCGGTGCCGCTCTAAATCCCGCCAAAACAAAAACGGTGACTCCGGCACGGGGGATAATAACACCCCTGACAGTGCCGAAGACAACCACCTCCAACAAGATTCAACATGGGAGGATAGAGAAGCCAGCCCTCATGGGAGAGCGGCAGACAAAGAGGTCGAGGACGATAATTACATGCCTCCCTCCGAAGAGGAGGCAAGCCTCGACGACGATGAATTTGTCGTGCCGGAGGATCCCATCGAACAAGAGCGTTTCAAACGCAGGCTTATGGCCACGACGAGCAGCCTCAAGAAAAAACAGCAACAGCTTAGAGCTGATCAAGATTTGCTAGCCGATAGATGGACTGAAGTCCTTGCGGCCGAAGAGTATGAACTCGAACGCCCCTCCAAGAGCTACCAAAAGCGTAGGTTGCTACCCCAATTAGAGGAGGAAGCACTTAAACCTACATCACCAGCGCATGATGCGGCCGACCGGCCACCCTGTGGCCGTGACAGAGAGGCCTCTCGGCCCCCCACTCAAGTCGCACCCCGGTGCCGCTCCAAAAATACCAAGGCATGGGAAAATGCGCCAGACCTGCGAGACATATTGGAGGACAAGGCAAGGCAAACAAGATCGATCCACGAATCACGTGGGCGCCCCACGGCACGAGACGGTACTCGTCACGCCGGATATGGTAAATCCGGTCGGGCCGAACACAGTAGACAAAGCTCGTTTGAGCTGCGTCGTGATATAGCCCAGTACAGAGGCGCTGCACACCCACTATGCTTCACAGATGAAGTAATGGATCATCAAATCCTTGAGGGTTTCAAACCCGTGAACATCGAATCAAATGATGGCACAACAGATCCTGCGGTATGGATCGAGGACTATCTCCTTCATATCCACATGGCCCGCGGTGATGACGTACACGCCATCAAATACCTCCCACTCAAGCTTAAAGGACCAGCTCGGCACTGGCTTAACAACTTGCCAGCAGAATCAATTGGTTGTTGGGAGGACCTGGAAGCTGCATTCCTCGACAATTTCCAGTGCACTTATGTGCGACCACCAGACGCCGATGACCTAAGCCACATAATTTAGCAGCCAGAGGAATTGGCCAGACAATTCTGGACACGGTTCCTAACCAAGAAAAATCAAATCATCGACTGTCCGGACGCAGAGGCCCTAGCAGCCTTCAAGCATAACATCCGCGATGAGTGGCTTGCACGACACCTAGGACAGGAAAAGCCGAAATCTATGGCAGCCCTCACGACACTTATGACCCGCTTTTGCGCGGGAGAAGACAGCTGGCTAGCTCGCAGCAATAACATGACCAAGAGCCCTGGTAATTCAGATACCAAGGGCAGTAGTGGTAGGTCGCATCACAACAAGCAAAAGCGCCGCATTAACGGCGACAATGCTGAGGATACGGCAGTTAATGCCGGATTCAGAGGCTCTAAACCCGCTCAGCGGAAAAAGCCATTCAAAAGAAATACTCCGGGCCCGTCCAGTTTGGACCGAATACTCGATCGCTCATCCCAGATACATGGCACCCCCGAAAAGCCAGCCAATCACACCAACAAGGATTGTTGGGTGTTCAAGCAGGAAGGCAAGTTAAATGCCAAAAACAGAGACAAGGGGCTGCATAGCGATGACGAGGAGGAGCCCCAGCCGCCGAACAACAATGGACAGAAAGGTTTTCCCCCACAAGTGCGGACGGTGAACATGATATACGCAACCCACGTCCCCAAGAGGGAGCAGAAGCGTGTGCTAAGGGACGTATACGCGATGGAGCCAGTCGCCCCAAAGTTCAACCCATGGTCTTCCTGCCTGATCACTTTTGATCGAAGGGACCACCCCACTAGCATCCGTCATGGCGGATTCGCCGCATTGGTTCTAGACCCAATTATTGATGGATTTCACCTCACTAGAGTCCTTATGGACGGCGGCAGTAGCCTGAACCTACTTTATCAGGATACAGTGCGGAAAATGGGCATCGACCCCTCGAGGATTAAACCCACCAGAACGACCTTTAAAGGCGTCATACCAGGTGTAGAAGCCAACTGTACAGGCTCAGTTACACTTGAAGTGGTCTTCGGATCTCCGGATAATTTCCGAAGCGAGGAGTTAATCTTCGACATAGTCCCGTTCCGCAGTGGCTATCACGCACTGCTCGGGTGAACCGCATTTGCCAATTTCAATGCGGTGTCGCACTACGCATACCTGAAGCTCAAGATGTTAGGCCCTCGAGGCGTCATCACAGTCAATGGAAACACCGAACGCTCCCTCCGAACGGAGGAGCATTCGGCGGCTATCGCAGCGGAAGTACAAAGCAACCTCTCAAGGCAATTCTCTAGTCCGGCCATTAAACGTCTGGACACCGTCAAACGCGCCCGGAGTAACCGACAGCAAGACCGCCTGGCAAGTTCCAAGCAAGCGAGCAATGCGGCCCCAACCCCAGCCCTCGCGAACTTGCGAAACCAGTGCCACGCGTACATAACTATGCTCTGGAAATACCATGGGCACAGGGGGAGGGGCACCATCACGGCAAGCCCGAAATGCTGCTTAAACAGCACTAGGGGCTGCCGATTTCTTAAATTTTCTCTTATTTTCAGGACTCCATTCTTCGGAAGGCTTGTCCGGCAGTACAATTGCCGCACAAACGATACAACCAGGGAAGCAGAAAGCTACGCCACACTATGGAACTCTAAGGTGGTCTCTATAACGAGTAGTATACCTATTTCGCATAAAATTCCACAGCTCGCCCCTGGAAAGGACATATTTGATAGTCCCATCTTTTGCTTATCGCACTATTTGTATCGTTCTGCTTTGATCGCAGCTTTTTTAAATAAACAATGCATAGCTTATGTCTATTACCGCCTTACCATGTTGCAACCATACACTTTGGTACGGCCAATACGCCAGGGGCATAAGTACCCCACAACATGGTGTGAGAAGTCCGAACACTTTCATAAGTGCGGCACCCCGAACTTATAGCATTATATGCATCGGCTCCGAATCATGTCTTGGGTCAATAGTTGGGTTTGCCCTGCTCCTATGTTTTGGTACCTTACGTTCCGTTATATTGGCTAAGGTAGCACTAGGAGAATTACTGCGATTGTGCCCCAGTTGAGCTGGGCTAAGCACCTCAGTAGAGAAAGCTAAAACTGACCGTCATGATGAGGCGAGAGCTGGTCGCAGTTCGAGAGGTTTTCGAGTCCCTAAAGACTTATGCCGCTTAGAGCGAGGAGTCAGCTTTGTCTGGCCTAGGCGTGGATAGCGCCCCGAACTCGGTCTTCCGAACACTAGGGGGTTCGATGAAATTTAAAATTATAGAATTCTATGGCTAAGTGAGAGTGTTCAAGCATTATAGTCCGATTGCCTTGTTCGTTGTGTTGAGCGCCTCCCTCGAAGGACCCAAGAATGGGAAAAAGAGCGCTCATGTTTATCCCGAACACCCCAGCACTCGTGGCATGGGGGCAGAAGCCGACGACTCGCCATCTCTCAAATTTGATAAACGGCCGCACAGAAGGTAATATTTTAAATTCAAAAGCGTTGCTTAGCGCATATGAACAAGTTTTCAGCGTACAAGATCACAAATGCGAGTTTACTCAAAATTACATCTTTGGAGCATTCATCCGCTATAACGCAGGCACCCTTCAGGATGCCCTCATAATACACTTCTGGGACACGATGCTCCTTGCCCGGCGGAGGCCCGTCTTTCACCAGCTTCTCCGCATCCATCTTGCCCCAGTGCACTTTAGCATGCGCAAGCGCCCTATGGGCACCTTCGATGCACATGGAGCGCTTGATTACTTCAAGCCGTGGATAGGCATCCACCAGCCGCCTCACCAGCCCGAAGTAGCTCCTAGGCAGAGCCTCTCCAGGCCACAGCCAAACAATGAGGCCCTTTACGGCCTGTTCGGCAAGCTTGTGGAGCTCGACCATCTGCTTCAGCTGGTCGCTCAAAGGCACCATGTGTCCGGCCTTAGCATACCGAGACCAGAGCACCTTCTCCGTCGAGCTCCCCTCCTCGGCATGGTAGTAGGCAGCGGCATTAGACGCACTGCGGGGCAAATCTGCGAATGCTCCTAGAGAGCTCCGGACTCGAGTAAGTAACAAATAATTCACTTTCACGTGCTTGCTTTGCATAATGAATGCCTTACCCGCCGCTATCTTCTTCATCGCGTCAATTTCTTTGAGGGCTTTCTGGGCTTCGGCCTTGGCAGACTTCGCGCTTTTGAGGGTTGCCGCAAGCTCGGACGCTTGCGTCTTTGAGTCAAGCTCCAAACTCTCATGTTTTTTCATGAGAGCCTGGAGCTCTTTCTGCACCTCCTCCACCCGCGCCTCCTGCTTCTCTCTCTCCGTGCGCTCCACGGTCGCCCTATTTTCGGCCTCGGACAGTGCTTGCTTAAGGGTTGCCACCTCAGCCGTGGCCCCTATAATAGAACGTTGATCCTGTCATTTTTTGCAACCACATCGTCTCTATATAATTGCGCAAGGTATTACTTACCTTCCTTCTCCTCGAGTTGCCTCTTGGCATGGCCGAGCTTGTTCTCGGACCGCACGAGGTTCTGCTTCAGCGTATCCACCTCCGCAGTTAGTGCGGCGGAGGCCAGCAGCGAAGCCTGCATACGCATATTGACTTGATTACGTTAGACTCCTGCGATTATTAGATCCCCTATTCGGCTTTTCTTTCCGAACACCGAACAGAGCATTAGGGGCTACTGTCTATGCGGTAATATTTTTACATATTCTTTACCTACCTCAAAGCCTGTTAGAAGGCTGGCACAGGCTTCAGTCAGTCCGCTCTTGGCGGACTGAACCTTTTGGATCACCGCACTCATAATAGTGCGGTGCTCCTCGTCGATGGAGGCGCCGTTAAGCATCTCCAGCAAATTGTCCGGTGCCTCCGGTTGGACGGAGGTCACCAGCTCGGTAGGCTCGATCCTCTTGGAAGGAGGCCGCCTACTGGAGTCCGGAACCATTAAAGGTTCCGGCGCGGTGTCTAGCTCAAGGCTAGACTCAGAGCCCTTGGGGGTTTTATCCCCTTCGCGCCTGTAGTCTGGGAGGTCTCCTTGCGGTGCCTCCAGGACCACCTCCTCCTGGCTTGGAACCTGATGGGACAGCACCTCGGCGTCGTCCGTAGGGTGGGGGGAGGTAGCCGTCGGAAGCGAATTCACATTCGACGAATCCAGGGAACCGCTTGACGACATGTCGAGCCGGTCTTTGGGTGGACTGCATAAACAAGTTCAACATAAGGAAAAGTTGTGCAATGGAAGAATACTATGAATCACTCTGGTACCCAGACACTTACGATCTCGCCAGGGGCTTGGCCCTGTGCGCCCACTCCTCTTCGCCGTCGTCGGTGTTGGTGGAGCCGTCTAGAGGATGGGTTTTCCCCTTCTTGGACCCTTCGGCCTCCCCAGTTGGGGCGGCCTTACTTTTCTTCTCTCCCCTGCTGGAGGGGGAGAGGTCTCTTCTTCCTCCTCCTCGTCTTCACGGGAGGGGTGTGTCTTGGAGTCGTCGGATGATGAATCTGACACCCCCAGGTGTCAGACACTCTTCCGAGTCCCCGTGGACTTCTTCTTGGCCTTCTTCTCCGGCACCACATAGGCTGCCGGAACCAGCAGCTTCGCGAAGCGAGCGTCCGCTGGGCCTTCGGGCAAAGGAGCTAGACAGTTGATCTGTTCGTACATCTCCTGCCAATCCTGTCAAAGGTAAGGGAGCTTAAGATCCCGCGTGGAGTCAAACTATGAAAAACTAATACCCTGTAAAAGGGAAATACAGCTTACCGCACCAGCCTGGATGAAAAGGTGGATCCTTATCCCCTTATATGGGCAGACGCGACTTTGCGCCCCCACCAGCCTGGTAAAACTCGCTTATCTCCCTAGCGCCGCAGTCAATGGCGCGGTTGGGTTACCCACACCCGTATTGATGAGAATCTCGGAATAAGGGGACATGATCTCTGCTTTAACAAGATGTGCCAAGGAAGCCGCCTTGCTAAACGCGAGTCTTGAAGACTTGGCCGTGGTGTGATGTCATGCTACGGAATAAGTCAGCAGATTAGATTTGTGTAAATGTTATTCTCTCTATGGCAATATGTGGAAACTTATTTTGCAGAGCCGGACACTACCTTTGTCTTCAAAAACTTCTAGGAAGTACTTGGAGGAGGAACCCGCCTTGCAATGCCGAAGACAATCTGCCCGCCGGACTCGTCGTCATTGAAGCCTGGTTCAGGGGCTATTGAGGGAGTCCTGGATTAGGGGGTGTTTGGATGGCCAGACTATACCTTCGGCCGGACTCCTGGACAATGAAGATACAAGATTGAAGACTTCGTCTCGTGTCCGGAAGGGACTTTCCTTGGCGTGGATGGCAAGCTTGGCGATACGGATATGTAGATCTCCTACCATTGTAACTGACTCTGTGTAACCCTAGCCCTCTCCAGTGTCTATATAAACTAGAGAGTTTTAGTCCGTAGGACGAACAACAATCATACCATAGGCTAGCTTCTAGGGCTTAGCCTCTCTAATCTCGTGGTAGATCTACTCTTGTACTACCCATATCATCAATATTAATCAAGCAGGACGTAGGGTTTTACCTCCATCAAGAGGGCCCGAACCTGGGTAAAACATCATGTCCCCTACCTCCTGTTACCATCCAACCTAGACGCACAGTTCGGGACCCCCTACCCGAGATCCACCGGTTTTGACACCGACACCAGTGCTTTTCTAAGTGTTGGTCCAAACCAAGCTGCCTGCGGGGCCACCTCGGGGAAACTTGAGGTTTGGTTTTACTCGTAGCTAATGTCATCCAGTGTTGCCCTGAGAACGAGATATGTGCGACTCCTATCGAGATTGTCGGCACATCGGGTGGCTTTGCTCGTCTTGTTTTACCATTATCGAAATGTCTTGTAACGAGGATTTCGAGTCTGATCTGGTCTTCCCAGCAGAAGGAATATCCTTTGTTGACCATGAGAGCTTGTGATGGGCTAAGTTGGGACACCCCTGCAGGGTTTGAACTTTCGAAAGCCGTGCCCGCGGTTATGTGGCAGATGGGAATTTGTTAATGTCTGGTTGTAGAGAACTTGACACTAAACTTAATTAAAATGTGTCAACCGCGTGTGTAGCCTTGATGGTTTTTTTCGGTGGAGTCCGGGAAGAGAACACGGTCTCGTGTTATGCTTGAATGTAAGTAGTTTCAGGATCACTTCTTGATCACTTATAGCTTCTCGACCCTTGCTTTTCTTCTCTTCCCGCTCTTATTTGCGTATGTTAGCCACCATATACGCTTAGTGCTTGCTGCAGCTCCATGTCACTACCTTTCCCTACCCATAAGAATAAATAGTCTTTATCTCGCGGGTTTGAGATTGCTGAGTCCTCCTGACTCACAGGTACTTCCAAACAGTTGTAGGTGCCGATGATACCAGTGCAGATGACACAACTAAGCTCAAGTGGGAGCTCGATGAAGATCTTGGTCGTTGTTTTGTTTTGTTTCCTTTTGATAAGTAGTGGAGCCCAGTTGGGACGATCGGGGATCTAGCATTTGGGGTTGTCTTCTTTTACTTTGGTTCCGTACTCGGACCTTGATTGTATTCTAGATGATGTATGTTTAACTTGTATTTGTGTGAAGTGGCGATTGTAAGCCAACTCTTTATCCCTTTCTAATTCAGTACATGGGATTGTGTGAAGATTACCCCTCTTGCGACAAACCTACCATGTGGCTATGCCTATAAGTCGTGCCCCGACACGTGGGAGATATAGCCGCATTGTGGGTGTTACATGCGCCGCCACCGTGGTGTACCCTCCCAGCTAGAGCTTTCCTCTGATGACGGTGCAGTGGCTGAGCGACGACGACAGACCGGTGCCATTGGCGATTGTGGGAGAAGCAGACAAAATGAGCTACGGAGAGGGAGGGGAAAATGCCAAATAGGACTCGCCGGCCATGAGGGTTTATATAGTAGGCCGATAAGCATTGGAATTTTCGGGGATTTCATGGAATCGGGCGGGAAGCTTGCTGGGAACCTATGCAGTTGTGTGGGAATGGGCTAGCAGTTTCTCTATCATACCAGAGGGAATTTCATTAGGTGTAGTAGGTTGAGGATCAACTCTTTGGTCTTCCGGTCGAGGTGAAGATTGAAGGAAATATGCCCTAGAGGCAATAATAAAGTTGATTACTTGTATTTCCTTATATCATGATAAATATTTATTATTCGTGCTAGAATTGTATTAACCGGAAACTTAGTACATGTGTGAATACATAGACAAACAGAGTGTCCCTAGTATGCCTCTACTTGACTAGCTCGTTAATCAAAGATGGTTATGTTTCCTAACCATAGACATGTGTTATCATTTGATGAATGGGATCACATCATTAGAGAATTATATGATGGACAAGACCCAACCGTTAGCTTAGCATTATGATCATCTAGTTTTATTGCTATTCCTTTCTTCATGACTTATACATATTCTGCTGACTATGAGATTATGCAACTCCCGAATACCGGAGGAACACTTTGTGTGCTATCGAATGTCACAACGTAATTGGGTGATTATAAAGATGCTCTACAGGTGTCTCTGAAGGTGTTTGTTGAGTTGGCATAGATCGAGATTAGGATTTGCCACTCTGTGTATCGGAGAGGTATCTCTGGGCCGTCTCGGTAATACACATCACTATAAGCCTTGCAAGCAATGTAACTAATGAGTTAGTTGCGGGGTGATGCATTACAGAACAAGTAAAGAGACTTGACGGTAACGAGATTGAACTAGGTACAATTACACCGACGATCGAATCTCGGGCAAGTAACATACTGATGACAAAGGGAATAATGTATATTGTTATGCGGTTTGACTGATAAATATCTTTGTCGGTGTCAAAACCGGCAGATCTCTGGTAGGGGGTCCCGAACTGTGCGTCTAAGGTGGATGGTAACAGGAGGCAGGGGACACGATGTTTACCCAGGTTCGGGCCCTCTTTATGGAGGTAATACTCTACGTCCTGCTTGATTGTTCTTGATGATATGAGTATTACAAGAGTTGATCTACCACGAGATCAGAGAGGCTAAACCCTAAAAGCTAGCCTATGGTATGAATGTCTATTGTCCTACGGACTAAAACCCTCTAGTTTATATAGGCACCGTAGGGGGCTAGGGTTACACAAGGTCGGTTACAAAGGAGGAGATATACATATCCGTATTGCCTAGCTTGCCTTACACGCCAAGTAGAGTCCCATCCGGACACGGGACGAAGTCTTCAATCTCGTATCTTCATAGTCCAACAGTTCGGCCAAAGGATATAGTCTGGCTCTCCGGAGACCCCCTAATCCTGGACTCCCTCAGTAGCCCCTGAACCAGGCTTCAATGACGATGAGTCCGGCACGCAGTATTTTCTTCGGCATTGCAAGGCGTGTTCCTCCTCCGAATACACCATGGAAGAGTTTGAATATGAAGATAGTGTCCGACCCTGCAAAATAAGTTCCACATACCACCGTAGACAGAATAATATTTCCACAAATCTAATCTGCTGACACGTTTTGACAGCATGACATCACGCCACGGCCTGGTCATTATTTGGACCGTTTTTCTTTAACCAGCCCCGCACATAATGTGAGGCGCTTTCCTCGACATGTTCTGTCAAAGCAGAGATCGTGTTCCCCTTATCACAGGATTCTCATCAATACAGACGTGGGTAACCCAACCGTGCCTGTCGGTATGACTCCTAGATCTTAGGTAAGTCTCAATCGTCCATGAGGAGGACGCGTGATACACACCCTCTTTATAAAGGGAACACAGATTTTTCTTTTTCCCTCCCGCGTTCAATCGAATCCTTCCCCCACCTCGAGTTCTAACACCCAAAGCTCAGGTCAGGTGCTCCGGACCTTCAAGTATGTCTGGATCCAACCTTCAAGGTCGGTGGATGCCTTCCTCCGTCATAGAGGAGGACATCAAGAAGTTGAGAGAGGCCAGATATGTGACCGCCGAAATTTTGCATAGGCTGCCTGTCCGAGGGCAGGTCGTCCCTACTCCCGAACCCAATAAGAACGTTGTGTTCATCTCCCACTTCCTCCGAGGACTAGGCCTCGCTCTGGATCCCTTTGTTAGGGGTCTTATGTTCTATTACGGGCTACATTTTCATGATCTGGCCTCGGATTCCCTTCTTCACATCTCGTCATTTATTATCGTATGTGAGGCCTTCCTCCGCATTACCCCTCACTTCGGCCTGTGGCTCAAGACCTTCGATATGAAGCCGAAGATGATCAAGGGGCAGCATGCAGCGTGCGGAGGTGCTTTGATAAGCAAAATTGCTGACGCTCCATGGCCAGAGGGTTCCTTCCCAGAGAGTGTCCGGATTGTGGCAGCGGGAGTGGTTCTACATCACAGCTCCCCGAAGTGCCAAGTGGGTAGGTGCCCCTACCTTTCGCTCAGGCCCCCCACCACAACTAATGTCTTGGATCAGCAGGGGGCTGAGCTGGGGTCTAGTCAAGGACGTGCCAATGCTGCAGAGCCGTATCCGAGATCTCTTCGAGGGAGATTTCAGTCTGGTCATGGTAATGCAAGTTATGCTGGTTCGTCAAGTCCAACCTTGCAAACGGCAGCCCCTCCGCATGTGGGTATTCAACCCGGAAGGACCTCGTACTATTCAGCATTTCCTCGGCATGATGCACATGGAGATGTACAAATCATTCTTCGGACCCCAAATAGAGTGTCCGGACACCACCGAGGACGTGGGCCTGAGCTGCAACCGCCCCGCTGCCCAAGTAGGTAATCTCGTGGCCGAACACACTGTCCTTTTATTTATCATGACATCATTCTGGAGAATCGCTCTTTGACCAGTACTGGATAACAAAGGCGAAGATGTGTAAGTGCATCTAGTGTCACCCCTAGTTGGTTTTGGAGTATTGACGACAAACCTAGTTGAGAGACTAATGTGTTTGTGAGAATTGCAGGATAACACAGGTAGAAGTCCCTCGTTGATTTGGTTTTCCTACCAGAGATGACCCCTAAAAATGTATGAAGACATTGAAGTCAAAGGTGGTATATGAAGATATTCACATTGAAGACTATGACAAGAGAAGACACCACATGAAGCCTATGGAGCTCGAAGACTTAGATCTTTCGTAGTTCTTTTTCTTTTGTGTTGAGTCATAGGAACCATTGTACTGTTAAGTGGGGTCCAAGAGAACCAGTCAGACTGACTGAAGTGATGCCTAACCAAAAACCTATGTCTTCGAGTGAAGACTATGAGAGCGAATCTTGTCCAGAGTCGGACAAGTCAGCTTTGCTTGTAGCCCAAGTAAAGTTGCCGTGTGAGTTTGAAATCTGACCGTTGGAACACGTGTCAGTTCCTTAGTTACCCAGGGTCATTTCGGACAAATCAGGTCGGGTTGCCAAGTGGCTATAAATAGCCCACCCCCCAGAACCATAAACGGTTGGCTGCTCAGATTGAGAGTACGGCTTTTGTCGTTTGAGAGCAACCCACCTCGAAGCCTTTGAGAGAGAATTCCTTGCAAGGATAAAGCCCTAACCACCCAGAGCCAGAGAGAATTGGGCATCACTTAAGTCTTCTTGTCTGTGTGATCTGAAGACTTATTACACTTGAGGACTGTGCATCCTCCAGCCGGTTAGGCGTCGCGTTCTGAGCATCCAAGAGACATTGTGGATTGCCAGTGAACGAAGTCTGTGAAGGTTTGGGAGTCTACCTTGAAGACTTACCAGAGTGATTGGGCGAGGTCTGTGTGACCTTAGCTCAAGGGGAATACGGTGAGGACTGGGTGTCCTGAGCTGCGTGTTCAGGACTGGGTGTCCGGGACTGTGTGTCCTAAGGTTTAAATACCTAGCCGCCCCAACCAGATGTACAGTTGTCACAGCAACTGGAACTGGTCCAACAAATCATTGTCTTCAACGAGTCACTGGTTTCATCTTCCCTTCCCTTTACTTACTGTTGCTCCTTGTGAAGTCATTGTATGTTTGCACTATCTTTTGTCTTCACTGAGTGACTGCATGTTCTGTATGGCTTCATAATATCTTCCTACCTGATCCTTACTACATTGCTGCTATTAAGTCATTGTGCTTTCACTTCATTGAATACTTGACTATGGCTTGCCTAGTGTAGTCTACCTTCCGCTGCATGGTAATAGGTTTATTTCTATCGTTTGTCTTCATAACTTCCATGTTTTGAAGACTTTCATAAAAATCGCCTATTCACCCCCCTCTAGTCGATATAACGCACTTTCAATTGGTATCAGAGCAAGGTGCTCCCTTGTTCTGTGTGATTCGGTTTAACCACCTGGAGTTTTAGCTATGTCGACTGCAGGGATAATTAAAGTCTCCGCTGCGTGCCCCGTCTTCGATGGAACTGAATATCCCTACTGGAAGAATAAGATGCGCATGCATCTTGAAGCCATTGATGTCGACCTATGGTATGTCGTCGAAAACGGTGTTCCCAAGGCTGGAGAAGGTGTCACTGCTGCTGACGTCAAGAAATTTGTTCAACTGGACTCTACTGCCAATAATATCATCTGTGGTCACCTGACCAAAGGACAGTATGGCCGTGTGAGTGCTTTGAAGACATCTAAGCTGGTCTGGGACTGGCTCTCCAAGGTCAATGAAGGCATCTCAACCCAGAGAGATCAGTGAATCAGTGTCCTTCGCAACCTCTTCAACCACTTCAAGCGAAATGACAATGAGAATGTCCAGCACACTTTTGACGGACTCACTGACATCACAAATGAGCTTCAAGCCCTCGGCGCTACTGAGATCACCAAACATGAAGTCGTCAAGACACTACTGAGATCACTTGATAGTTCGTTTGACATCCTAGCCCTGATGATTCAAGAACGTCCTGATTTCAAGACACTCGATCCATCTGACATACTTGAGAGGCTCAACACACATGAGTTTCAGCTTTCTGAGAAAAGAGATATCTACGGTCCAAACTATGGGCGAACTCGTGCCTTGAAGGCAAAAGCTGTCTCCTCATCTGAAGAAGAATCTGACAGCAGTTCTGATGATCCTGAAGACATTGGAAGAGAACTTGCTATGCTTGTGAAGAAGTTCCAAAAATTCACCAAGAAGAAAGGCTTCAGAAAGTCTTCCCGATCAAGCTCAAGGAATGATGAAGCTTCTGCTCATGACTACAAGAAGAAAACATGTCACAAGTGCAAGAAACCTGGCCACTTCATCTCTGAGTGTCCACAGTGGGACAATGAGAACAAAAAGAAGAAGAAGAGCAAGGAATATGACTCTGACGACAAGAAGAAGAAGAAATACTCAAAGTCTTCGTCCAAGTCTTCCTCAAAGTATTCATCACACAAGAAGAGCTCATCTGGCAAGGCACATGCGTTTGTTGGCAAGGAAATGGACTCGGAGGAGGAGTTCGCTTCTGAGGAGGCGGAGGTGGAGTCTGAGGAGGAGTCCGATTCAGGCGTCGCAAGTCTGGCTACAGCATACGTTGCCAAGTCCATCTTCAATACTGAAGACAATGACCTCATCACCGACACCGATGCAATTGACAAGGACTACTCCTCTTCTACCTACTGCTTCATGGCACGCGGTGCCAAGGTAAACACACGCACTACTCACTATCAAACATCTAGTGACGATGACTCTGATTGTGATTCAAAACCCAGCTACAAAACACTTGCTAAAATTGCAACTAAACAGCAAAAAGCTATGGAACATATTCAAAAACTGTTAGACAGAAGCGATGATCTGTTAGGTGCTGAAATGACTCGATCTGAATCCTTAATTGAAGACATAAAAAATCTTCACGTTAAGTATCAGGAACTTGAAAGTCGTCATGAAACTCTCTCAACAACTCATGAAAAGCTTTCCTATGATTATCTTCAAAGGAAGCAAGATCTTGAGAAATTGAGAGCGGTTCATGAAGATCTTCAAAAGGAAAACGAGTCACTTCACTCCAAACAGATCAGTCCCGCTCAGGAAGGATTTGAACCACCATGTCTTAAATGCATTGAGCGTGATAATGCTACTTCTGTTGCTGAATGTTCTACTGCTACTACTGTTGCAATATCTTCAACTGTTGATGTGGTAACTAACCCCTCTGCTGAGGATACCACTGCTATTGCTGATGAGAATGCTAGGTTGAAGACATTGCTTGAAACAGGGATGTACAAAAGTCTTAAAGGGCATCAGACACTATGTGATGTCCTCAAAAAGCAGATTCTGAACCGAAACCCGAGGAAAGAGGGTGTTGGGTTCGTAAGGAAAATGAATGCTGATGGCTCTTACTGGAAACCTGAGCAGTACCCCAAAACCATGTGGGTTGCTGCAAAGGAACCTTCAGCAGACCCATCCAATCTATCTGGCTTCACCTGTGCTAACCCCATTATCATTGATGAATCCTTTGATGCAAACTATATACTGTTTAAGAATCAGAATGGTGAAGTGTTTGCCAGGTACATTGGTACTAACTGCAGGAATGGACCGCCTATGAAGAAGATCTGGGTTCCGAAAAGGTGTCTGGAGAATCTTCCTGTGAATGTCATCATGACACCTCACGTGAAGAAGACAAACCTCAGACCAAAGGCTTCATACGGTCCAAAGGCTTCATACAGACAGAGGACTCACCTGAGTCGCACTAACGCAAATGTTTTGCAGGGAAACCATACTCAGGCATATGAATATGAGAGCGGTTCATCAAACCGCCATGTTCATAAGACCAAGAACTATTCTGCTTATTCTTATGAGTACTATTGTCCGCCTGCAAGACTGTTTGCTAGGGCTCCAAAGCCAAAATTCTCAGATGCTGCACTTAGACTTATTGCTTCTCAGCCACCCTTGAAGATGTGGGTGGCTAAGAAAGCTTAACTCTCTTTTGCAGGGAAAGGTCTCCAGCAGAAAACCAAAATCGTCTGACGCCATTGCTGGGGACCTTAAACATCTTGTAGGGCGCAAGATCAAATGCCCGAATGGTCTTACTATGTACTTCGTTCCTGAATCGCTTGCTACTCTCCCTATTAGTCCTAATCTGGATCTAAGCTTTCATAACCCATTGGTTCGTCAAATGTTTTTGCTTCACAATGCTCTTGGTGAAGCCTATCCCCCTAACTGCACTGTAGGGTACGACACCAGCGTCTTCAGAATGGATTATTGATAGTGGGTGTACAAATCACATGACTGGCAAAAGAAGTCTTCTTATGGACTCAACCTTACGTCCATCCGACAAGAGCCACATCACATTTGCTGACACTGGTAAAAGTAAGGTATTGGGTCTAGGTAGAGTTGCAATCTCAAGGGATCAACACATGGACAAAGTCATGCTTGTTGAATCCCTTGGCTTCAACTTAATGTCTGTCTCAATGCTTTGCGATTTGAACATGATCGTAATATTTGGAAAATATCGTTGCCTTGTACTAATGGAATCTGACAAGTCTCTAGTGTTTGAAGGGTATCGAAAAGATGATCTGTACGTAGTAGATTTCTCAGCAGGACCACAGCTTGCCGTATGTCTTCTAGCAAAAGCTTCAGAATGCTGGCTCTGGCATCGGAGGCTTGGGCATGCTGGCATGAGGAACCTCCACACCCTTGCGAAGAAGAAGCATGTCATAGGCATCGAGGGCGTCAAGTTCAAGAAAGATCACTTATGCGGTGCCTGTGAAGCAGGGAAGATGACGAGGGCCAAACATCCTTCGAAGACAATCATGACCACTACTCGACCCTTCGAACTGCTTCACATGGATCTTTTCGGTCCCACTCATTACTCAACTCTTACTACTACTGCATGCCTCTATGGCTTCGTTATTGTTGATGATTACTCTAGATACACTTGGGTGCACATAATCCTTTACAAGACTGAAGTGCAGGATGTCTTCAGACGCTTCGCCAATCGAGCTATGGACAATTATGGCGCCAAGATAAAGCACATCAGAAGTGACAATGGCACTGAATTCAAGAACACTGGCCTTGATACATATCTTGATACCTTGGGCATCACACATGAATTCTCAGCCCCGTACACGCCACAGCAGAATGGCGTCGTCGAACGCAAGAACAGAACACTCATTGAGATGGCCAGAACGATGCTAGATGAATACAAGACCCCAAGAAAATTCTGGCCTGAAGCCATTGATACTGCATGCCATACAATCAATCGTGTTTATCTTCACAAGCTTCTGAACAAGACATCTTATGAGCTCCTTACTGGCAAGAAGCCAAATGTCAGTTACTTCAGAGTATTTGGCGCAAGGTGCTGGATCAAGGACCCACATCACACCTCAAAGTTTGCACCAAAAGCACATGAGGGTTTTATGCTTGGATATGGAAAGGATTCGCACTCCTACAGAGTCTTCAATCTCTTTCATTACAAAGTGGTTGAAACAGTGGATGTGCGGTTCGATGAGACCAATGGTTCACAAAGAGAGCAACTGCCAAATGTGC
This sequence comes from Triticum aestivum, assembly GCF_018294505.1. Taxonomy (NCBI): domain Eukaryota; kingdom Viridiplantae; phylum Streptophyta; class Magnoliopsida; order Poales; family Poaceae; genus Triticum; species Triticum aestivum. The sequence continues at coordinate 413,192,648 of NC_057794.1, read as the reverse complement.
TAGATGAAGTTCCATCCAGTGAATCAATCAAGCTAATGGGAACTGGAGAAATTATACCTTCTGAAGCTCATCCTGAAGAAGAACTTATCATCTCAGCACCTGATCAACATGAAGACAATGCTCAGCCTGAAGACATTCCTTCTAACAACGACAATGATCAGCAAGAGCAAAGTCTTCGCCCTGTACATCCTCGCGTTGCCAATGAAGTGCAGATTGAAAGAATAATTGATAGCATCAATGCACCCGGTCCACTCACTCGTTCAAGGGCAACTCAGCTAGCAAATTTCTGTGGGCACTTCGCATTCGTCTCAATAACAGAACCCAAGAAAGTTGAAGAAGCCTTCATGGAACCTGAATGGATTCAAGCTATGCAAGAAGAGCTTCAACAGTTTGAGCTGAATAATGTATGGGAACTAGTTAAGCGTCCTGATCCACGGAAGCACAATATAATAGGCACCAAATGGATATACCGCAACAAGCAAGATGAGCATGGTCAAGTTGTCAGAAACAAAGCTCGTCTCGTTGCTCAAGGATATACTCAAGTGGAAGGCATTGACTTCGATGAAACATTTGCTCCTGTGGCTAGACTTGAAGCCATACGCATACTGCTGGCCTATGCAAATCATCACAACATACTTCTATATCAAATGGATGTGAAGAGTGCTTTTCTCAATGGCAAGATTGAAGAAGAAGTGTATGTTGCACAACCGCCTGGCTTTGAAGATCCAAAACATCCTGACATGGTATACAAGCTCAACAAGGCACTGTATGGCCTCAAACAAGCCCCTCGGGCCTGGTATGACACACTCAAATACTTCCTGAAGAGCAAAGGCTTCATACCTGGTTCCCTAGACCCCACTCTCTTCACGAAGACATATGATGGTGAACTGTTTGTGTGCCAAATATATGTGGATGACATTATCTTCGGCTGCACCAATCAGAAGTACAGTGAAGAGTTTGGATATATGATGCAAGAGCAATATCAGATGTCCATGATGGGAGAGCTGAAGTTCTTCCTCGGTCTTCAAATACGACAACAACGCAACGGCATCTTCATATCTCAAGAGAAGTATCTCAAAGATTGCCTGAAGAAGTTCGGTATGCAAGACTGCAAAGGCTTCACAACACCAATGCCAGCCAAACATCATCTGGGTCCCGACGACAATGGTAAAGAGTTCGATCAAAAGGTATACCGCTCCATGATTGGTTCTTTACTTTATCTATGTGCATCTAGGCCAGATATTATGCTTAGTGTTTGCATGTGTGCTCGATTTCAAGCGGCACCAAAGGAGTCGCATCACTTAGCTGTGAAGCGAATTCTTCGATATTTGGCTCACACCCCAACTCTAGGATTATGGTATCCAAAGGGCTCAGAGTTTGATCTGGTTGGATTCTCGGATGCTGATTATGCTGGTGACAAAGTTGATCGCAAGTCTACATCAGGCACATGTCACTTTCTGGGACGATCACTTGTATGTTGGTCTTCAAAGAAGCAGAACTGTGTATCTCTCTCCACTGCTGAATCTGAATACATTGCTGCTGGATCTTGCTGCGCTCAGCTTCTGTGGATGAAGCAAACACTCAAGGACTATGGCATTCATCTGAAGCAAGTGCCACTTTACTGCGACAACGAAAGCGCCATCAAGATCGCCAACAACCCAGTTCAGCACTCGAAGACAAAGCACATTGAAATTCGTCATCACTTTCTCAGAGATCATGTTGTGAAGGAAGATATTGATATCATACACGTCAACACTGAAGAGCAATTGGCAGATATCTTCACCAAGCCCTTGGATGAGAAGAGATTTTGCAAGTTACGGTGTGAGCTAAATATCCTGGAATCCTCAAATGTCCTGTGATCAGGCACACATCCTAACCCTTATGCATATTGATGACTTAGATGTGCAACACACGAAGTAAAGTATATCTTCAATCAATGAAGACATACATTCTAAGTGTGAATACATTAATGTGGAATTTGACTTCGGAGCGCCACGATAATTGTGCGCCGTGTCTGGGTCTAATACTTCCTATACGGTGGGTAACGCCACCACCAAATGTTCTATTTTGAAGTGTTTCACTCATGGCGTTACCTTGCAATGTCTTCACATTTGGTTTGGCTTCGATCTCAACATATCTTCATGATTATCTTCACTATGTTGATTATATATATATATATATATATATTAGTGTTCTGTCCTCTACAGCATTCACTTATAGCTATGTCTTCATTGTTGAATCTTTTGAACTAAGTGAATGTGATCGGACCCTAACCTCTCTATGCTTTCTATCTCAAATTCTATCTCTCCAAATCATATGCATTCTATTGAAACTGTCGAATGTCTTCTCTGCGTCCTTGTCAGCAGAAGATACAGAGACAACCATTAAGTCCGTTTTCAATGCTCATTCCTCCACATGAACCGGAGAAGTAGGAACGACCACCCGACAATCAAGGCGTGCGTGGGACGTGGAACAAACCCCAAAATTCCGCATAATGGCCACGTGTTCCTCAGATGCGAATCGCCAGGGGCACCTGTGTAATAGCGCAGTGCCGCCCATGTACCTATAAATACACACTTCACAGCGGTCATTATCTCTTCTTCCACTCTCGCACGAACCCTAGCGCCACCGCTAGCCCTCGACGACGCCGGCGACGAAGCGCTTCGCTGCCGCAACCTCTCCGACGCCGTCTTCACGCCGACCGCGGACATCGTCCTCTCCGCCGTCGCCGTAGGTGTCCTCCGTCGCCAAGTTAGGGCACGGAAGATCGAACTGCTCGGCCTCATCTTCCACTTCGTCTAGCAGTTCTTAGTGTGGTAAATAAAACTTCCTTTTTACAGCACCGTTGATCCTATGGATTTGTCACTTTCTACCACAAGCAGTTTCTATTCACACAAGTTAGATCTCTCTCATACTGCATCTCATAACATGCCTAGTATATTCACTTATGCTTCACAAAGTAGTTAGATTCCTCACTTGTACTGATCTGTGGATTCGTACAAATCTGGAACCAACTCCTTATCTATGAGTGAATGTCTTCGCAAAATGAGGTCAATGTCTTCTAAACTGATTTATCTTCAAAATCTTCTGAGAATGCATATGACCTCTTCCCCTTCCCTCGCACCTTAATGCTGTCACAGGTACATGTCCGTGGGAGAATCCTTTGGTTCTCATAGTCTGCATTCATTTGCAGAATTCTTACAGCATCACATTAATTCTCCCGAAGCCAGTTCCTGTTGGTCCAGCAAGCGAAAACCTTTGAAGCCTTTGAACGTGTTGAAGCCTTTCAAGTTAAAGTTTATGGCTTCAGAGAAAGCAGCAAGGAAGGGTGGCAGAAAGCGTCGTGGAGAAACATCCAGAGATCTGCCAGATGAACTCTCAGAACTGTACAAGACAGATCCTGAAGAGGATTACAATCAGCGCAAGACCCGAATCCAATGGATTCGAAGATATTGGGCAGAACAATGGTTCAAATACCGATTTGTAACCCAAGAATATGCTGAGAAAAATGCCATCAAGAGACCGTGGGGAGACATCCAATACAAGAATCTTCTACCCAGGTCCAGAGATGAAGCCATTGCTCAAGGCTTCTATCCCTGCATGGTCCGTGGGCCACAGCCAGCTGATGCACACCCATCGTCACTACTATGGTGTCGTGACGACAATCTGTTCAAGCGCAACTTCCAGTTTGCCCAGAACTCAGCGAAGCAGAACAAGAAGACTTTGGGGTTAGACTTCAACCCTGGTCCCTCAGCACCAAGGGCAGATGGCACACGAGATGCAGAACCCAATGTCATCGGTCCTTTCTACAACCTTGAAGGCCTCATCACCCGCATCTTAGTTCAAGGGACTGCAGTGAATGAGCCTGCAGCTGACGCTGAATCAGAAGAAGCTCCTGCAGCGCCGAAGACAAAGAAGATGAAGAAGCCTAAAGCTTCAAAGCCTGCCCCCTCACCAAAAATCTCAAGGGCGAAGCCACTGGCAACTGCACCTCCTGAAGACAGTGTGCAGTCCGAAGACTTATCTCGCATCTCCAAGCCCCAGAAAGTCAAGATGCCTCTGCCTCACACCGGACAAGAGCTAACTGCTGCTGCCATTCTGCGCAATGACGACATTGATCTGTCAAGTGATGAAGATCTAGCAGATGACGCTCTTGAGCAACTCATCGAGAGCAAAGAAGAAGCAGAAATCTTCAATGATCTGCCTCTCTTTGATGTGACCATCATCCACAACTTCATTGACGAGTGGTTTGACACGCCAAACATCAGCTTTGAAGATCTGCAGCTACCAATTGGCCTCAGTGTCGCCTTCCAAGGCGCCATTGCTTCAGAACTCGCTATTGCCCAGCGCATTGTTGAACTGAAGCTAAAGATTGACTATGAAAAGGCTCAGTTCAAGAAGCATATGGCCAAGCTCAGCGCGCAGGAAGTGAAGAACTTCAAGAGTATGATGCACGAGCTCAAGGAAGCTTTTGTAAAGAAACATGCAGAAGCTCAGGGTTCGCGTGAGCGCATGAAGACTCTGGCTGACAGATGTGTGCAAGCCTATAATGAGGCTGAGAAGCGCAAGGCCCTTGGGCATCCTGGCATCGACCCTAGGATGGCCGCAAAGAAGAAGAAGAAGCCTGCTACGGCTGAACCTGACGCACCAAGGCAGGAAGCAGTTCCTATTGTCTTCCCAACTAAATGACTGGCTCGAAGCCAAAAAGCCGGTCAACAGCTTCAAAGCACAAGAAGACAAGGACTGCTGAGGCTGAAGCTAGGAAGAGGAAACATTCTGAAGCCTCTCCAACTGCCCCCTCCAAGAAGAAGAGGAAGACCAAGAAAGATCGGGAAGCTCCCACAGAGCCCTTGACAGTTGAACCCATTTCTATGGTCTATCCTGAAGCTGAAGGCCCTGAACGCCAACTGACTATCCATGAGCCTGCTTCCACAGAGGCTCATGAAGATGAAGACTTTCCAGCAGCTGATCCCATCGCTGCTGAAGACATTTGTCAACATGACAATGTAGAAGATGGTGCAGTCCTTGCTCAGAACAGCGAACTCATCAGCATTGGTCGTCCACTGACGCCAATTGCACAGGATGCTTCATGGGCAGATCGCCCACAAGAGGAAGAAGACTATGAGGCCCAACCCACTCCAACTCCATAGGCATCACCCGCGTTGCGCAGGCTTCGCAAAGGTCCAAGGCCTCAAGTCTCTGCTGAAGACAATCCGGCTGCACCAGCCGCGGAAGATGAAGTCCCACAAGTTGCCACTCCATTGTCCCACCAAGAAGCAGTTCTCAAGGAGAACGTGCTTGAAAATCTTGCGGCTACCACAACCACCAATGAAGCTAATGTGGAGCCCTCCCCAACGGAGAAAGACGACAGTGAAGCCACTGATCCCGTCACTTCTGTTCCTGAGTCTGTTGCCGGTCCACAGTTCGACTATCATGTTGAGCACATGCCTCAGGTACAGAAGCCAATCCCAAGATTGCCAAGGTTCCCAGGTCCTGCATCAGCACCTGGCTCCTTCAATATCAATGGCTTCAGGGCAGACAACACATTCTTCGATAGCTCCAGGAACCCCTACTCAAGGGAAAGGATATCATCTGATTGGTTCTGGAGCTATCCTCAGCGAAGCTATTACTCATGCATTCTTTACAACCAAGGTCACATCTTCCCACACAAGCGCCTTGACATTGAAGCCATAGCTGGTCTGCCCTTGTCTGGAAGAAGCTTTGGATTGCTTCAAGGAAGTTGGACTGCTGCCGTTCATTACTGACCAAGAGCATTGGAATGAAGAGCTGCTGCTCCAATTCTATGCCACACTTCACATCCGCGGGTACAGCAGAGATCCGAAGACTTGGGTCCTGGAGTGGATGACCGGAAATGTTCATCACGAAGCCAATGCATTTGACATCATTGAGTTCACTGGCTTGCCCACTCCTGGTGATCTCTACGAGCATGGCTGTCAGCTGCATAGTGAAGCTATTGAGAGCATCTTTAAGAGGCCGGAACCTGATATGAGTCAGATGCTCAGCATGATGAAGCCATTGCCCCAAGATGCTGCTTATCCAACAGAGTTCTTCGTTGAAGACCTTGAGTATCTGCCACGAACCATCTATCACATCATCAGGCGAACTCTCTGGCCCATCAAAGGGCACTCTCCAAATGCCAAGCTTGAGGGTGCAATGAAGACTTTGGTCTTCTATATTCTTCATGGAAAATGCTTCAATGCACAGGACTTATTTATCCGCCAACTTGCTGCATCGGGCTCTGATCTGTTTGGCTTGAAGTTCTACGCCCCATGGGTAATGCGGCTAATTAAACTTCACTCCGATATCTCATATCAGCCATCTGCTCGCAATCATAGGATTTTTCTGCCTGATGTGGATATCTCTACTGAAGCCATCTATCCTGAGCCTGCAAAGGAACCTCTAAGTCTTCAGAATGCAGAGCATCAGAGTTTCTCACAGAACATTGAAGGAGTTGAAGCAGTCACTCGGGTGTATCCTTTGGCTGGCACTACACGTGCACCACAACCTGCGTCTACTGAAGCCACTGATAGTACAACTGCTCCAAGACCCAAGAAGCGCACTCGTGTTCTCAACGACCGAGAGCTTCTTGTGGCTCTTCATCAGAAACAGGATAGGCATCATGACTGGCTGAAGCGTCAGATGAAAAGCCTCTTGGTGGAAGTTAATCGCATTCGCAATCTTGCCACCAAGAATGCTTTCGTTGCCCATGAAACCTGTCGCCGTACATGGAAAGGGCTAACGATGATGTGTTCTGAAGATGATCTTCAAGAGGATGGCTTCACTGAGCGATTCAAGTTTGACTCCACACCTCCTCGAAGGGCTGTGCTGCGAGGAACTCCATCCCTTGAAGACTCTGAGTTCTCTTCATCTGCTGCAACAGTGACTGCCAGAGTTATCGAGGATGAAGATGATGCTACTTCACCACCACCTCCTTCAGCACGCGTCAACTCTGCTCCAACTCTTCAGCACCGCCAAACACCACCAACGACCCTGCTACTTCACCTACTCCGCATGGGAACGAGTAGATGCTCTATGTCTTCAAACCTTTTTGGTCCTTACTAACAAAAGGGGGAGAAGCATATGAGGTTGATAGTCTTCAAGCGGGTCCATATGGGCGGGTGCTTTATATTTTGCTTCGTGCTTACAACCTCTCGTTTTGCTACATTTGGTTCTTTGAGTTGTAACACTTAAACCGATGGTCGTTTACAACTCTCGTTTGCTACATTTGGTTCTTTGAGTTGTAACACTTAAACTCGATGGTCGTCTGCTACTTATCTGCCACTTTGTTTTGCGATGATAAATTCCGTATGTGCGACGATAAATTCCGCACATAGATCATTCTGCAGACGTCCATTTTCCATTATGCATGTCATTATCTTCATATACTTTCACATGCATAGTGGATTGTCATCATAAGTTGAAGTGGATCTCCACAAGTACAACCTGCCATGTGCATTTGCATTCCAAAAGCAAATTACCTATATGCACATCTTCAGGGGGAGCCCTTGCAACTTATGAAGACAATTCCTTATCCTTTACAATTTCACAGATTATATTCCCCGTTGAAAACTTCAACTAGTTTGTCATCAATCACCAAAAAGGGGGAGATTGTAAGTGCATCTAGTGCCACCCCTAGTTGGTTTTGGAGTATTGACGACAAACCTAGTTGAGGGACTAATGTGTTTGTGAGAATTGCAGGATAACATAGGTAGAAGTCCCTCATTGATTCGGTTTTCCTACCAGAGATGACCCCTAAAAATGTATGAAGACATTGAAGTCAAAGGTGGTATATGAAGATATTCACATTGAAGACTATGACAAGAGAAGACACCACATGAAGCCTATGGAGCTCGAAGACTTAGATCTTTCGTAGTTCTTTTTCTTTTGTGTTGAGTCATAGGAACCACTGTACTGTTATGTGGGGTCCAAGAGAACCTGTCAGACTGACTGAAGTGATGCCTAACCAAAAACCTATGTCTTTGAGTGAAGACTATGAGAGCGAATCTTGTCCAGAGTCGGACAAGTCAGCTTTGCTTGTAGCCCAAGTAAAGTTGCCGTGTGAGTTTGAAATCTGACCGTTGGAACACGTGTCAGTTCCTTAGTGACCCAGGGTCATTTCGGAAAAATGAGGTCGGGTTGCCAAGTGGCTATAAATAGCCCATCCCCCAGAACCATAAACGGTTGGCTGCTCAGATTGAGAGTACGGTTTTTGTTGTTTGAGAGCAACCCACCTCAAAGCCTTTGAGAGAGAATTCCTTGCGAGGATAAAGCCCTAACCACCCAGAGCCAGAGAGAATTGGGCATCACTTAAGTCTTCTTGTTTGTGTGATCTGAAGACTTATTACACTTGAGGACTCTGCATCCTCCAGCCGGTTAGTCGTCGCGTTTTGAGCATCCAAGAGACATTGTGGATTTCCAGTGAACGAAGTCTATGAAGGTTTGGGAGTCTACCTTGAAGACTTACCAAAGTGATTGGGCGAGGTCTGTGTGACCTTAGCTCAAGGGGAATACGGTGAGGACTGGGTGTCCTGAGCTACGTGTTCAGGACTGCATGTCCGGGACTGTGTGTCCTAAGGTTTAAATACCTAGCCGCCCCAACCAGATGTACAGTTGTCACAGCAACTGGAATTGGTCCAACAAATCATTGTCTTCAACGAGTCACTGGTTTCATCTTCCCTTCCCTTTACTTACTGTTGCTCCTTGTGAAGTCATTGTATGTTTGCACTATCTTTTGCTTCACTGAGTGACTGCATGCTTTGTATGGCTTCATAATATCTTCCTACCTGATCCTTACTACATTGCTGCTATTAAGTCATTGTGCTTTCACTTCATTGAACACTTGACTATGGCTTGCCTAGTGTAGTCTAACTTCCGCTGCATGGTAATAGGTTTATTTCTATCGTTTGTCTTCATAACTTTCACGTTTTGAAGACTTTCATAAAAATCGCCTATTCACCCCCCCTCTGGTCGATCTAACGCACTTTCAAGATGATCCGGTGTTTGGCCCCCCTTCCTCAGGGCTAGGTTAATCTGGTGCTGGAAAAGATGCTTGAGCCAGCACCTTATCTGGTGCCCTCAAAGGAAGATGAAGGGGGGGGGGGGGAAAGAGGGCGAAAGCAGGCCTCCTTCGCTATTTATTCCAACCGAGGGAATGAGCGCCTCCGCGAGGGAGGATAACCAAGGGGAAGAATCTGACATTCTCTCTCCCCAGGGAAGGAAGAGGACTACCTCCGAAGATTCGGAAACTAAGGTTTCCAAACAGGAGAAGAAATCTCCGGTAGAGGGTCCTGCCTCGGAGGGTATTCTTGCCGCACAATGTCCGCACGGGGATCAGCCCTCTACCGAGCTGTAAGTAATCGAAAAGTACTTAATAGTGAAAACATCCTACCTTACTTCCGAAGACAATAACTGATGCTTATAAATTGTAGTCCGGATCGCAGCCCTTCTCAACAAAGCTCATCTTCGGGGGATCTTCTTCCAGAGATGATGGAGAGCGAAATGCCTCCCCGGACACCCCGGCTCAAGAAGTGGGCGACCTTGAAGTGTCGTCGTGAAGGGTATCTCCAGATCCACTAGGGCCAGAGGATAACCCTTTGGCTGCCCGGAGTCCCCAGTATCCGGCTCCTAAGGAGAGCGACAGCAAGGGTCTGTACATTGTGCAGTCGGATGCGCTGAAGGATCTTCTGGGGCAAGCTCCTGTCTCAGAAGCGCATCATACGCTAATGGGTTCGGTAATTGAACGGATTTCATCCACTGAAAGTGGTTTGCATGAAGCCTTTATGAGTCTGCTGAAAGGCTTCGAGGTACGTGAACTAGTGTATGTTTTTAACAGTACCGCATATGCTAGGTACACCCTATGCAGATAGTAGCCCCTGAGACACTGGTTGTCATCAAAAACGGCGGCAAACAGAGGATCATAGTCCCCGGTAACAACCAGACCGCCTTTATGTGCAGGTGGCCGAGCCAAGGAGCAAGCAAGGAGTAGCAATGCGGCCGCTTTAAAGGCGGCCGAAGAATTAAGGGCCGAACAGGCCGCGCATTACGAGGGCAAGGAAAAAATAGCCAAGATGGCTGTAGAGTTAAAAGATGCCGCTGACCGTTACCAGCTTCTTGAAGCAGAGAACTGGGCGAAGGCGACGGACCTAGAGAAGGCCCGGGTGGCTGCCAAGGAAGCCCACTCCAAAATTAGAGCGACGAAGGAGGAGCTGAACCAAGCTGCAAATATCGTGTCTGGGAAGCCCTTCTTGTTGTGGACTAAGTTCGGAGATCCGAAGTATGCTCCTCTGGACCGGCTATGGAGTTTTGCAGACGCGTACATGGATTTGGCTGCAAGTGCTGCTGATGCGGCTGAGTACTTCAAGGATCAGAAAGGTCTCGAAGTGGAAAAGCTGTTTTGGTCACAGTTCCATGCTCCAATCCATCCGCTGCTATTGAATGAGTGATTGGCCAAGTGGGCCAAGCTCCATAGGTTGTCCACACTTGCCATGAGGTCCTTTGTGGATCACCTGTGGCCGGGAGGGCCAAGGCCAAATAGCTACTTTAGCTTAGTGCAACAATTCCTTGGTGTTGTGCCACACATCGATGCTGTAAAGAGATTGGAGTGCATAGAGGGTGCGTGGATGGCCTTTGCCCGTGTCAAGACATACCGGGCGGAGATGGAGGCCACCACTGTTGCGACACAGGGTTCGGCCGTAGGCCGAGTGGCTGATGAGGACTACTTTGAAGAAGTTCTTGAAGGCGCTCGTTCGATAGAGGCTCAGTGCTCGAAGAATGTTATGTTCAAGTGACATGTATTCCCATTGTAAAAACAATGTTTTATTGAATTGTCAAGGCTGTATTTATACTTTTGCCTGAAAGTACTATGGTGCCTCTTGTGCGGCCGTTTATGTATATATGTGTATAACCTGAAAGTTTGCAGTCGTCGGCTTCCGCCCCCACACATATAATGCGGGGGTGTTCGCAAAAGATGCATATTCACACTTGATCCAACATCTTGGTCCGTTAAGGAGGTGATAGCGTAGCGAACTAGGCAATCAGACTATATTGCTTTAACACTTTCACTTAGCCATTGGAGTTTGACAGTGGGGCTACTATGCAGCCCCTGGGACTTTTGCGCTCATCCGAATACGGGGCACATACGTACGTGACCGGGAAACGACCCATCGTTAATGCGGAGGAATCCCGAAGATTCCGATGAGTCATCGAGTGGTTGACCAGTCTCTCGCTATATCATGACAGTCAGTTTCCGGCTTTCTCTACTGAGGTGCTCATCCGGATGAACTAGGGCACAATCGCAGTAGTTCTCCCAGTGCTACCTTAGCCGATATAACGGAACGTAAGGTACCAAAACGTGGGAGCCGGGCAAACCCAACATTTGACCAAATACATGATTCGGAGGTGATACATATAGGTCCAAACTCGCGACGCCGAACACTCCCTAAGGTGTTCGGTCTTTATAACATATACCGGGCTAAACAATGCCCTTAATAAGAAACTCCATGTGTCCAGGTACGTGCAAAATCCTGGCGTGGCCACATGCCAATAACGCCAGCATCCTTCTCGGTTTTGTAGAGTATCCGGAGGATGTGAGCTACAAGAGACAGTAAAAAAGGTTTACGCAGGGTCTTAATCTAAAAAGAAACCCTTGGGCGGGTCCCTGCTGCACGTCTGCGCCTGTGTCTCCGTTGTGCCGTGTCCTGGATGGGTGCAGCACGATTGTCATCTGCAAAAGGAAAGAACTTAGGTGAAGGTTGCCGTGCCAATAAAGAGAAGAGTTGATTATTATCAATGAACTATCTAAATTAAAGAGAAACCAAGTTGAGCTGGGCTGGCCCTGATTACACGCGGGAAGCCCCTGGTGTCATTTTATGAGGGTTTGAAAACCAATCTCATGTATATATGATGGAATGTCGGATTCGTCTAACCGTGTCCATGGTCTTGACAACCTGCCATTTTTCTGCTTGGTGCGGCCGTCTTAGTTTGCGGCTGCTAGAGCCGCCGCATCCTCTTCCGTACGTAAAAAATGTTTGGTATTTCCGCTAACTATGATGATGCCATGTGGACCGGGCATCTTGAGCTTGAGAAAAGCATAATGCGGTACTGCGTTAAAACTTGCGAAAGCCGCCCTTCCGAGTAGTGCTTGATAATCACTTCGGAATGGAGCGATGTGAAAAGTTAATGTTTCACTTTGGAAGTTATCGGGAGAACCGAATACACCTCTATTGGTAGAGAGCCCGTGGAGCGGGCCTCTGGGCCTGGTACTACTCCCTTGAAGGTAGTATTACTGTGGCTGATTTTTGTTGGGTCTATCCCCATTTTGTGGACTGTGTCCTGATATATCAGATTTAGACCACTGCCACCGTCCACAAGGACTCGTGTGAGATGGTATCCCGTTTATTATTGGGTCTAACACCAAGGCCAGCCAATCCTTCATGCCAGATGCTTGTCGGCTGATCCCTGTGATAAAAGTGATTGGGCAGGCCAAACCAGGGGTTGAACTTAGGGGTGACAGGCTCTACGGCGCGTATGTCTTGGAGTGCATGTTTGCTTCTCCTCTTTCGTCACGTGGATCATGTTTACTATTTTAACCTCTGGTGGGAAATTTTTTGTCCTCCAATGCTTTCATGGCGAGGTTTGTCCTCGTCTTCGCTTGGTGTCTCCCTCCCCTTGTGTTCGGCGATTAGCTTACGGCCTGCTTGAAGACCCAACATTCTCTGTGGGTGTGATTTGCAGGTTTGTCTTGGGTGCCGTGAATCTGATAGAGTTTGTCAAGAATTTTGTTTCGGCCAGATTGTCCTTCTTTGCTGCCTTTGAGAGGCTTTTTCTGTTGCCCTGGTCTGGAGCCCCTGAATCCGGCGTTTACCGCCATGTTATCTGGGCTACCTTCTTTATTTCGACGCTTGTTTTTATTGCGTCGTGGTTTACCATTGCCATCCCTGACTTCGGATGTGCTTGGGTCGCTGGTGCTGCTATGGGCCAACCAGCTGTCCTCGCCCACACAAAAGCGGGTGATGAGGCTTGTTAGGGATACCATTATTCTCGGTTTTTCTTGACCGAGGTGTCTGGCGAGCCATTCATCTCGGACGCTGCATTTAAAAGCTGCTAAGGCTTCGGTGTTCGGACAGTCAACAATTTGGTTCTTCTTGGTGAGGAACCTGTTCCAAAGCTTTCGGGCGGACTCTTCGGACTATTGGATTATATGACTTAAGGTTGGACATAAGTCCCTTGAAAATTGTCCTGGAAAGCGTCCTCGAGCTCCTCCCAACTTCCAATTGAGTTTTTGGGGAGACTTTTCAGCCAGTGCCTAGCTGGCCCTTTAAGCTTTTGAGGGGAAGTATTTAATGGCATGGAGATCGTCTCCACGAGCCATATGAATATGGAGGATGAAGTCCTCTATCCAGACTCCAGGGTCTGTGGTTCCGTCGTACGCCTCTATGTTCACCGGTTTGAATCTCTTTGGGAATTCGTGATTCAGCACCCTCATCAGTGAAACATAAGGGGTGTGCGGCATCCCTGTATTGGGATGCGCCATGGTGTTCGGACGGTTGTAGTATTTGGCATTGGTTGTGTACCGTAGTGCGCTTCCTAGATCCATAGATAGATTTGGTCGCGCCGGATTTTTGATGCAACTTCTCACGTGAATCGTGTGTTGAATTATGCGTGAGTTTGTTAGCCTCTCTATCGCGTTCACAGGGTGGTGGATCTGGCCGGTTGGCCGTATCACCTTTTAGCTGTATGGGCTCTAAGGCCTCATCGTCGAATTCCGGTAATAGTTTGCGCTTTGGATAGCTATTTTGATGGTAACTTCCACCATACTTCGTTACTTTGTTCCACTTGCTATTGAGCGTATCTTGTGTGACCTTGAGCCTTTGCTTCTATTTCTTCAGGCTCCTCACTATGGCAATAAGCCTTCTGCGGTGGTTTTCTTGCTCCAAGTGCGTTTCCAGGATGATGTGTGCATCTTCGTCTGGACTGTTTTCTTTCCTAGACGGGGATTGATGAGGCTTATCTTTGGCGTCATCGTGTTCGGACGTCGGATCCGTACTATGTGTGCTGTTTGCATCTTGATCGTGTTCTGCCACCGGGGTGGTACAGTTGTCGTTTCTTCCAGAGTCACATGGACAATTATTATCGTTGTTGTTGCTATGGCGGGACTTAGAGCGGCGCCATTGACGTCGGCGCTTGGGTTTCTTGGAGGGTGCATCCTCCGCTGTCTCTTCACCATTGCCCTCTCTAGGTGCATCCACCATGTATACGTCATGTGATGAAGTAGCGGTCCAGCGTCCTGTGGGCAGTGGTTCTGGTTTATCTCCTGCATCGTCGTCCATACCATTGATTTCTTCAGAGTCGAAGTCGAGCATGTCGGTTAAGTCGTCGACAGTGGCTACTAAGTGGGTGGTGGGTGGGCAGCGAATTTTTTCGTCGTCCGCATCCCATTCTAGCCGGACATAGTTCGGCCAAGGTTCTCCTGACAGGGAGAGAGACCTTAATGAATTTAGCACATCTCCGAAAGGTGAGTGCTGAAAGATATCCGTGGAGGTGAACTCCATTGTTGGTGCCTCGTCGGATTCGACATGCACAGATGTAGGCGGCTCGGAGTCCGTGGCCGGGGATAAATCCAGTGGTTCGGTGACACGACTCTCATAAGGGGTGAAGTCAGTATCTGGTTCTATCGCCACTAAGAGTGCGGCCTCCATGGCGGGGTCCATCCCTCCGCTTTTGGATGGCGCGATTGGCTCTGGGTAAAAGGCCGGAGTAGCTGCAGATGCGATCTCCCGAACACTGTCCGACGGCAGAGTTACGTCTTGCTCGTCGCGATTGTGCGGCGCGTCCGGCATGGGCTTGAATCCATCACAGATCAAGTCTTCGCGGATGTCGGCCGTGTAGTTCAAGTTTCCAAATCTGACCTGATGGCTAGGGGCGTAGCTTTCGATCTGCTCCAGATGGCCAAGCGAATTGGCCCGCAGTGCGAAGCCGCCGAATACGAAGATATGTCTGGTGAGGAAAGCCTCACCCTGGACCGTATCGCTAGCGATGATCGAAGGAGCCATCAAGCCTTATGGTGATGACACAGTGGAACTCTCAATGAAAGCACCAATGTCGGTGTCAAAACCGGCGGATCTCGGGTAGGGGGTCCCGAACTGTGTGTCTAAGGCGGATGGAAACAGGAGGCAGGGGACACGATGTTTACCCAAGTTCGGGCCCTCTTAATGGAGGTAATACCCTATGTCCTGCTTGATTGTTCTTGATGATATGAGTATTACAAGAGTTGATCTACCACGAGATCAGAGAGGCTAAACCCTAAAAGCTAGCCTATGGTATGATTGTATGTTGTCCTACGGACTAAAACCCTCCGGTTTATATAGCCACCGGAGGGGGCTAGGGTTACACAAGGTCGGTTACAAAGGAGGAGATATACATATCCGTATTGCCTAGATTGCCTTCCACGCCAAGAAGAGTCCCATCCGGACACAGGACGAAGTCTTCAATCTCGTATCTTCATAGTCCAACAGTCTGGCCAAAGGATATAGTCCGGCAGTCCGGAGACCCCTAATCCAGGACTCCCTCAATCTTCATAGAATATGTAGGAACCTATATGAGCATCAAGGTTCCGCTATTGGTTATTAACCGGAGATATGTCTCGGTCACTTCTACATAGTTCTCAAATCGTTGGGTCTGCACACTTAATGTTCGATGATGATTAGTATTATGAGTTATGTGTTCGATAAAGATTCATATATTGGAAGGTTACATTCGGACATCGGAATGGTTCCGAGTGTTTCGGGGATTTTTCCGGAGTACCGAGGATGTGACAGCCTGGTTTTTGCCCTCTCTCATTTGATTGATTTTCTTTTGGGTTCTATTTGAAACTTGGAGTTTTTGAATCTTTTCATATGGACTTAAATACTTGGGTACCCTTGGCTTTCACCCAAGTGCTTCATTTCCCTCCCTTATCATCATTCCCCTTCTGATCCACCCCAAAATAATCTTTGAAATATTTTGCTTAAATGAAAAATATTAATTTCTCTCTCAAAAACCCTAGCTAGATCACTATGCTCCAAAGAAACCCTACTTTTTATGGCTCCGAAAAATCTGAGATAATTCACAAATATTCTTTGAACCCTAGAGCACCTTCCTGAGCAAAAATATTTCATAACTTTTTGGAATATTTTTGCTATAGAAAATATTTTCTGTTCTGGACAGAAATGGTGGTTTCTACAACAACTACCATTTTACTTGCTCCGTTGTGCCTGGTTTTTCTTGTGCGTCTTCACCTTAGTAACTCATGGCTAACCTCCAAAGCACGGCCTCCAACTCCCACCCATTTGACCTTAGTAACCTCTCAAAGTTACTGACCAGAAACTTACCTGGCATGTAAAAACTTTCCTACTACACCTGGATCCAAACCAAAGTGTGGTAACCTCTCAATCTACCCCGAACAACACGCTAGACATGAAGGTTAGGCTTAGCTTGGCCTGATGTCATAGTCCACGCGGTGACCGCATTCGTCCAGGGGTGCTGGCATGCGTGTCGACGCGCTCTGAGTACCGCCGAACGCTGTGTTCGCGCGTGATCCCTTCCCTCGCCTGCCATAGCGCGCCAAACTTCGCCACCATCTTCATCTCAACGTCCTTAACTCCTCCTTGGTGCTCGCCGACGCCGAAGCTCGCCGCAGCGAGCTCGAGCGCGGTCTGGCCAACCCAACAGTGCGGTGCGCACTGTGCTCGTCGCCTTCCCCTCGCTCCTGTGCTTGTCCATGCTCCCCAAAGTCCCCGCATGAGCTGTGTCGCCTTCTCTCCCTCTCACTGACGCCGCTCGTCGCCGGGCGCCCTGGACAGGTGTCCACTGGCGGAGCTCGAACCCCCCTCTCCGCTTGCCTATAAATGGAGCCTCCCCCAGCCTCCTCGAGCACCATCCACCCCTCCCACACAACCCACAAGCGAGTAGGAAGCCGTAGCCTGGCCGGGCAGGCCGCGGGCCACCGTCCTCGAGCTCGAGCTCGCCAGCGATCCCCTCTGGTTGCCGCAGTAGCTCCAGCCCATCCCAGGCTAGGGCAACACTTCGAGGGCCTTCGCCTCACTCCGGTGATGCCACCCCGTCCACCTGGAACCCCTGGAGATGCCTCTGCTCACCGTCTTCTTCATCTCCAGCGACCACCACATTCTGCTTCCGCTTGCAAGGTTGATTCCAATGCCGTCCATGGGTACGGGCAGGTGCGCCATCGTCCCCTCTCTCCGTCCCCCCCTCTCGTTTTGGCCAAGGAGTCCTCGTCGCTGGCGAGAGGTCCGGTGGAGCTGCGACTGCCTCTGTTTCCTTCTTCCCCTCCTTCTCACCTAACTAGCTTGGCCCTCTAGTCAGCCACTCTGTACGCGCATGAAGCAGTACGAGTGGTGGCGCCCTGAGACTTCACGCCTTCGACGTCGCCCCCCTAGTCTGTTTATTTAAATTCAAACTTAATTCAATTCCAGAGACCTTCAAACAGCCATAACTTTTCAACCATAAGTTCAAATGAATTGATTCTTTTTGCATATTGTTCTTTCCAAAGAAGTCTAACAGCTCACCAAAAATGAGATTTTTCTGAGCTGTTTAGAATTTCTAGTGATTTTCAGAAGAGTTCTTGATATTTTCTTTGTGTGTTTAAAATTATTTTCAGCGGGTGAGGCTTGTCTTGAGGATCACCAGAATGCTTGTGAACCTCATTTGCACTAAGGCAAGCCACAACGACATGTTCATGGTGCTTTTTTCAAAATTGATGATTTTCTTACTTGAATGATAGGATTAATCCATGCCTTTAAATAACTATTATGTTATTTATATTCTGTTAAGTGTCTGTTGGTATTATGCTTGATTTACAGAACCTTGAAACTAGCTTAGTTGGTCAAGAAGCTAAGATATAATTGTGGTAATGATAAAATGAATTGTTATGCATGTGGATAATGGATTAAAGTTATTTTCTTACATAAATAAAAATGGTTAAATTTGCTAGTAACTATGCTGTTAAGTGCTTGTTTAGCCAGTTTACCTAATTTACAGAATGTTTGAATCTAACGTGATTGGTAAAGAAATTAGGATTTGCTTGCGATGATGATAGTAGAAACTTTGTTATGCATGTGAGGCATTAATCAGAGTTATTTTCTTACATGAGAAAATAATATTGCTTGCTGCAAAATATATGGTTAAAGTAAGACCAGGAAAGTAATATAAGTTGTTGATGCTTGTGTTTAGTGTGAATATGCTTGACATTAGTCATTTTCCTATTATGTGATGCATGTGTAGTATTGCATTTCATGGCATGCTATGACACCTGTCATTCTCCTTTTAACTTGAACCTGAATATAACTCAACCTAAATATATCGTTGACTGGGTCATGGTGCCGCCGAATCGAGATTTTCCTAGTGCAACCACATTTGCCTTTGTGGGAAGGCCTTGATTTGGTCCATTAACATGCTCTGGTCGGTGCCTCCAACTAGGGAAGGTTATGGGCGTGCTTACGCTGGATCGGTAAGCAGGCATAACCTTGGGTGCCACTGTTTGAGATTTTTGGTACCGGTCCCCGTGAGGGAAGTTTTGGCCACAACAGTGGTCGGTGTGTCTTTGGTAGACACGGGGCCACCTAGGACTAGCCCGTTTGGGATTGGGTCGGAGTGGCCGGGAGAGTGTCATGGCAATGGAAGGGTTTTGTCGGAATGCTGTTGGTCCATCCGAATGGGAGTGCGAGGCCATGGGTTCCGAGGTGTGGGTACAGTGTGCTACCTCTGCAGAGTGTATAATATATCGATAGACGAGTCCATGTTTACGGACAACTCGTAGTAGGTCCCACCATGAGTTAACGTTTAATAAACATGCACACTAAGTTATGATCATTACACTGAAGATGATGGCTGAAAGGCCATTGAGATGTTCAAGACCACGATGGTGGTTTGGTGGTGATCGCCGTAAGGATCACGAGTTACTTTTGTGGTGATCGCCTTAAGGATCACGAGTTACTTTGGTGGTGATCGCCGTAAGGATCACAAGTTACTCTGATTAAAACCACGATGGTGGTTTGGTGGTGGTCCGAGAATGATCACGATTGGTAAGGCGGTACCGAGGGATGTTTATCCTAGGAGCATGAGCACAACATGTTGGAACATTATTGCATTATTAATTGGTTAAATATCATGATATTGTTTGTCATTATGATTATGCCTGTTGTGATCTTGCAAGTACATTCAATGTACTGACCTGGCATGTCATGCCAGATTTCAGGAAAGCCGCGTTGGAAAGTAGCGCTGCTCGAGTCTAGATCGTGTCCACATCGGGGTCCCTGTGATATGGAGTTTCCGCTACGACGTTGTTCCGCTGCCGCGTAGTTGTCATGATCGAGGCCCCTTTATGTTCACTACATAATGTACATATTGTTCAGCCGCATCGTGCGTTCTGCTCGGCCTTGACATCTATTGTAATATAAACTCTGAGCTGCTACCATCAATAAAGCAGTTGTCTTTCTGTACCAAGATGTTGTGTGTTGCCAGAAGACATGGTCTCTGGGCTGGCAATGCAGGGTAAACTGGTCTCTCTGAGCCGGGGTGCCACAGAGGAGGGGTTACCGGAAGCCACCAGGGTAATATTGAGCCTACATGGGCCATAGAGGAGAGGGGAGGCAGCCCAAAACGGGTAGCCGCGCCTCCTCCCTTGTCACAGCCCTAGAATTTGATTGCAATTAGTTTCATAAGCATCCATGCATCTTGTCTATTTTAATTTGAAATTTGAAATGGGGATCTGCCAACCCCAACACCCCCCCTTAAAATACCAGGTTCAACTGAAAATTGTTTCAATGAACTGAAAATGCCCTTCACAAAAGTTCATCATTTTTGGGTTGGTTGAAAACCTCTGCCAAAAATGGTTTACATTTTCTAGGTCATCTTGGACTTTTGAGTTAAGCATAAAGTATTTGAATTTGGGTATTTAAATGCTCAAATAATTTTGAAACTAAATGAGGGCTATTGGAAAAAATGGTTAAATTTGCTAGAAAATATCTTGTTAAGTGCTTGTTTAGCCAACTTACCTAATTTATAGAATGTTTGAACCTAACTTGATTGATAAAGAAATTAGGATTTGCTTGCGATGATGATAGTAGAAACTTTGTTATGCGTGTGAGGCATTAATCAGAGTTATTTTCTTACATGAGAAAATAATATTGCTTGCTACAAAATATATGGTTAAAGTAAGACCAGGAAAGTAATATAAGTTGTTTATGCTTGTGTTTAGTGTGAATATGGTTGACATTAGTCATTTTCGTATTGTGTGATGCATGTGTAGTATTATATTTCATGGCATGCTATGACACCGGTCATTCTCCTTTTAAGTTGAACCTGAATATAACTCAACCTAAATATATCGTTGACTTGGTCATGGTGCCGCCGAATCGAGATTTTCCCAGTGCAACCACATTTGCCTTTGTGGGAAGGCCTTGATTTGGTCCATTGACATGCCTCTGGTCGGTGCCTCCAACTAGGGAAGGTTATGGGCATGCTTACCCTGGCCCGGTAAGCAGGGATAACCTTGTGAGCCCATGTTTGAGATTTTTGGTACCGGTCCCCGTGAGGGAAGTTTTGGCCACGACGGTGGTTGGTGTGTTTTTGGTAGACACGGGGCCACCCAGGACTAGCCCGTTGGGGATTGGGTCGGAGTGTCCGAGAGAGTGTCATGGCAATGGAAGGGTTTCGTCGGAATGTCGTTGGTCCACCCGAATGGGAGTGCGAGGCCATGGGTTCCGAGGTATGGGTATAGTGTGCTACCTCTACAGAGTGTATAATCTATCGATAGTCAAGTCCACGGTCAAGGACAACTCATAGTAGGTCCCACCATGAGTCAATGTTTAATAAACATGCACACTAAGTTATGATCATTGCACTGAAGATGATGGTCGAAAGGCCATCGAGATGTTCAAGATCACGATGGTGGTTTGGTGGTGATCGCCGTAAGGATCTCGAGTTACTTTGGTGGTGATCGCTGTAAGGATCATGAGTTACTTTGGTGGTGATCACCGTAAGGATTACAAGTTACTCTGGTTAAAACCACGATGGTGGTTTGGTGGTGATCCGAGAATGATCACGGTTGGTAAGGCAGTACTGAGGGATGTTTATCCCAGGAGCATGAGCACATCATGTTGGAACATTATTGCATTATTAATTGGTTAAATATCATGATATTGTTTGTCATTATGATTATGCCTGTTGTGAGCTTGCAAGTATATTCAATGTACTGACCTGGCGTGTCATGCCATATTTCAGGAAAGTCGCGTTTGAAAGGAGCGCTGCTCGAGTCTAGATCGTGTCCACATCGATGTCCCTGTGATATGGAGTTTCCGCTACGACGTTGTTCCGCTGCCGCGTAGTTGTTATGATGGAGGCCCCTTTATGTTCACTAAATAATGTACATATTGTTCAGCCGCACCATGCGTGCTGCTTGGCCTCGACATCTTTTGTAATATAAACTCTTAGCCGCTAGCATCAATAAAGCGGTTTTCTTTCTGTACCAAGATGTTGTGTGTTGCCAGAAGACATGGTCTCTGGGCTAGCAATGCAAGGTAAAACGGTCGCTCTGAGCCGGGGTGCCACAACGCTTGGTATCAGAGCTGCGTTGACTATAGGCCATGCTAGACTACGGCGTGTTAAATGGACATTAGATACGAGCTTAAGTTGAGTGTCGGTAGCAATTCTAGCTGGTTGTTTCATTGCATGCACTTGATTTATATTTTTATGCTAACCTGCTAATGGTTGTGAGTGTAGATGGATCTGGTGCCGTATCCGTACCAGCTGCATCTGATGCCATACACGTCACTGCACCTTCTTCGCAACGTGTGGCGTCGGCTGTACCCCCTCGGAGACGATCTAGTCTATCGTGTGTATCGGGAGCGTCTAGCTGATTCAATGTATGAGTATCACGCAGTGGTTACTCTACGCACTAGTTCCGATTCTGGCTCTTACACTCGTACCTCTCAGAGCGGTTACGCCTCTACCGCTTCTCAGGCTGTCCAGTTTGCTGCATTCGAGGTCCTTGTTGAGCTTCTCTAAAATGAGATCCGAATGCAAAACCATCCAGGTTTCTTTTACTACCCTTCTCTGCACAATAATGGTAGTATCCGTTTCCAGATCATTGATCCGGAGTCTGATAGCGTTGCTAGCCACCTTGGTCGTTATGTCACTGCTAGCTATCTTATGATCCACGAGCTGGCTCGAGAGCTGACTCGTGCCCGTACTACTTCAGCCACTGCTTTGGTCACTACCAGATCTGCCACTACTCCATCTTCTCTAGGATTTACACCCTATATTCTAGCCAGTTCTAGTTCCCCTGTTTCACCGGTTACTCCCCCGAGTAGCTCGGGCACTTCGACGGTGAACCCTCTCTGTACTCTTGCCGAGTGGGTTTCACTTCTCTCTACTCCTATTGCCCCGATGCTTCATCCTGCCCCTGCCCCGGAGGGAGAGCCCTCGAGGCAGCGTCGTCATGTTACCTTTAACCTGGAGATTACCGTTAACCACGTTAGTTCAGGATCTGAGTCCACTTCAGGGGAGGACACCGTAGCACCAGCAGAGCAGTAGTACCTCGGAGTATTTGCAGTAGTCAGGATAATGTATGGATGTAGCCGTACGAGTCATGATGGTTCATTGCATGTATGAGAGTAGTTGAACCTGCCATGTTGTTTACCTTTCATTTATGAGTCTATGTATAATTATGTTGGGACTTTATTCGCCGTATTTTCTTCGCTCTTTTGTTTTCTTCTAGGCTCTGTCGCTCGCTTTTCCCCCAATTTATTTTTGGATGTTTCTCATCTCGATTGCATTGTCTTAGGAAAAATCCACAATAGGATGACGCGGGGAGGCAGCAGTAGCAACGTCCGTGAGGGAACTCCTGTTCGTCGTCCGCACAACAGGCATGACATTCTCCCGAGCCGTATGTTCTGCCACCGCCTCCACCGCCAAATCCACCCTCCACTGAGCAAATTCTGCGTATGTTTGAGGAAAGAAGGAACAATGATCTGCTTGAAATATTAAGAAATGTGCAAGCTATGGTTGGACAAAATGGAAATCAAAACGGTCATTACTCAAAGCTGTCAGATTTTCAAAGGACCAAGCCACCCAGTTTCAGTCAAATTGTTGACCCATTGGATATAGATGATTGGTTGCATACCATTGAGAAAAAGCTTGAGATTGCTCGTACTAAAGAAAATGATAAAGTTCCATTTGCAACTCATTACCTTGAAGGCCCTGCTGCCATATGGTGGGATAATGCAAAGGCCATGTGGCCTGCCGATGAAGAAATCACCTGGGAAAAATTTAAGGATCAGTTCCGGAAATATCATATCCCTACTGGAGTTCTGAAGGTTAAGCTGCGTGAATTTCTCGCACTCGTCCAAGGAGATCAGTATGTGGGGAAATATGTGCAGAAATTTAATTATCTGGCCCATTACTCCCTTTATGACGTGGCCACCGTGGAAAGGAAGATTGAAAGATTTCTCGGAGGCTTAAATCCACAACTCCGGTGTACTCTCAGTATGTTTGATTTCCCAGATTTCCAAACTCTGGTGAACAAGGCTCTCATTGCTGAATGGGAACACCAGCTTGTATCAGATAATAGGCCTGCCAACAACAATGATAACAAGCGTAAGTTTGAGCCAAAGACAGATGGGCAACCTGTGCAAAAGGCTCGAACCTGGCAACAGACTCAGGTGGAATACAAGCTCAATTGGCAACAGAATGTTAACAAGACCACCACTCAAGTCAAGAATGTCGTGACCAACCCAACACGTGAGGAGCGTCAGTGCAATAATTTGTGCTTCAACTATGGGGAAAACTGGCATTATGCCAAACAGTTCCCCAAGAACAACAAGCAAATGCCCCATTCAGGCCATACGTCAACTTTATAGAGTCATGCCCGACCTAGCAAAACATTACTCTGTACGTGCATCATATCTCAGCCGACGAAGCACAAGAGAACCCCGAAGTCTTCATTGGTATGTTTTTGTTAATGACATACCTGTCGTAATTTTATTTGACTCTACGGCTTCCCATTCTTTTATTTCTTGGAGTTTTGCTGCCCAAAACAAATTTCCTTGTACACGTTTGGGAAAAAATATGCTGGTACAACCCCGGGATCTCTAATCAAGAGCAACATGGTCTGCCGTGATCTCAAAATCAATATCAACGGAATCTACTTTCCAACCTCTCTGATACTTATTGAGTCTGAAAAGTTGGATATTATATTGGGTATGAATTGGTTGACCCAATATCAAGTTTTTATAAACTATGCAACACGAGAAGTCACTTTGACTAGTCTGAACAGGCAGACTACCAAATTCTATGCTCGCAAGAAAATACCCAAGCAAGAATTGGTTTTCACCGCTGTGGCTGAGTTGGAACTAATTCCTGTGGTCAGCGAGTACCCTGATGTATTTCCAGAAGAACTGCCAGGCATGCCACCAGACCGAGAACTGGAATTTGCAATAGATCTTGTGCCCGGAACTGCACTGTTATACAAGAAGTATTACCGAATGCCCTCATCAGAATTAGTGGAGCCAAAGAAACAACTTGATGAACTGCTCCAAAAAGGATATATTCGTCCCAGCTCTTCACCATGGGGATCACCCGCTATTTTTGTGGACAAAAAGGATGGCAGTCTCCGCATGTGCGTAGATTACCGCCAGCTGAATGAGGTCACCATCAAAAATAAATACCCATTGCCAAGGATTGATGATTTGTTTGATCAGCTCAGTGGGGCTAAAGTATTCTCTAAGATCGATTGATGGACCGGATATCATCAGCTTAGGATTAAGGAGGAAGATATTCCTAAGACCGCATTCACTACTCGGTACAGTCTTTATGAATATAGCGTGATGTCCTTTGGTCTCACCAATGCCACTGCTTTCTTCATGCATATGATGAAGAAAGTATTCATGGATTTCCTCGACAAATTCGTGGTAGTCTTCATCGATGACATCCTCATTTACTCCAAGGGTGAAGACGAGCACAAGGATCACCTTTGAGGAGTCCTACAACGACTCCGCGACCATCAGCTTTACGCCAAATTCAGTAAATGTGAGTTTTGGCTCAAGCAAGTTGGGTTTCTCGGACATGTACTATCCGCCAAAAGTATAGCCGTGGACCCGAGCAAAGTAAAGGATGTGCTCGACTGGCTGCCGCCCACGACAGCGACACAGATCCGGAGTTATCTTGGATTAGCTGGATATTACCATCGTTTCATCAAAGGGTTTTCCAAGATTTCTAAACCCATGATGAAGCTGCTAAAAACGGATAAGAAGTTTGAATGGAAGGAGGACTGTGAGAAAAGTTTCAATGAGCTAAAGATACGGCTGACAAACGCACATGTGTTGGCTCTCCCAAACATTTGTCGCATCTTTGATGTGTATTGTGATGCCTCCAGGCAAGGCCTTGGTTGCGTACTTATGCAAGACATGTCACAGCCCTAGAATTTCATTGTAAATAGTTGCACAAGCATCCATGCATCATGTCCAAATTTCTTTGAAAGTTGAAATGGGGATTGTTGAAACTCTAGCATCAAAAGAATTCAACTAGGTTCAATAAAAATATTTTCAATGAACCCAAATGCCTTGCAGAAAAGTTCATCATTTTTGAATTGGCTGAAAACCTCTGCCAAAAATGATGAACATATTTTTAGGCCATTCTGGATTTATGAATTAATTCATTCTGTATTTGAATTGGAGCATTTAAATACTATTAATATTTTTAAATGCCCCAACAATTTTGGAATTAGTTGAAGGCCTATGGAATATTTATTTTAGTGCCCATAACTATTTTCAGAATTTCTAAAAGTGATTTGGTTTGAAAAACCAAATTAAAACAAATCTGCAGAATAGAAAAACAGAAACAAAATTAGAAAAGGAACCTACCTGGCCTTACATGCCTGGCAGCCCAGCTGGCCGCCCAGCTCCTCTAGCCGGCCCAGCCCACTGGCAACTCCCAGTCGTCCCTCTCCTCTCGCCAGGAGGATAGGGGCGTGTGTCCGCAGCGCACGCGCACACGCATCGCCACCTCTTGCTTACCGCCGACCGTTCGGAGTTGGCTGAGGATGCCACGCACCCCCTAGGCCCCTCTCACTCTCCCCATTCCTCTCCCCTCCTCTGCTCCCCTCTCGCGCGCACCACTGAGCGGAGCTCGTTGCCACCGTCGCCGTTCACCATGGCCACTGCCTCCCCCTCGCCTCACTGACCTGCCCAGGAGCATCGCCCCGTCGCCCACACCCTCTCCGCTGAGTCAAACAATGGCGGGCGCCCCCGAACACCGCCGACACCGTCGTCTTCAACCTTCTTCCCCCCAGATCGCCGAAGATGCCCCGTCGTCGTCCGGCCTTCCCCGAGCCCACTTTGACGGTCGTCGCAACCGCCGTAAGCCACTGAATCTTCTCCCTCCCTCCGTTTTCTCTCTCGCATGCCGTAGCTGCTGCACCGCTTTCACCCGCACGTGCCGCCGCCTGCGCTCATCGCCGGTAACGCTCCGGTGACCATTTGGTCACGGGCGTGCGCCCAACATGCTCACCGCTGCGCGTAGAGACCCCCTAGCGCTGCGGTGCGCAAACTGGTCACGGGCGTGCGCCCAACATGCTCACCGCTGCGCGTAGAGACCCCCTAGCGCCTCGCTGCGCTTGTTTGCGCACCGTAGCACCAATCCCACTGTCACATCCCTGGTCCTGTTATGCACTAGGCTAGACCTCATGTGAGCATCATGTTTTAATTCAAATGAAATTTGAATTGAGGGATTTTAAAGCCTCAGAAACCTTCTAAAAATGATCAACATTAAAATCTTCTCAAAGAAGTCCAAGAAAATGTTCCTCTTAGTCTCTGAAAATATTGCAAAGAGGTAAAACTCAAAACAATATTTTTGGTATCTCAGAGTTAATTATTTTGGGCCTTTGAATTAAATAAATAACTATTTGCATTGGATTTATTTTTGATATATAAATAATATATGTCCAATAATTACTGGAACATTTTATGTGGTTTGGTATATTTTAGTTCTAGCCACATAACTATTTTCAGGATTTTATAAAATGGTTTAGTATTTTACTAAACTAAAACAACACAGAACAAAATAGATAAATAAAAACAGAAATAGAAAGAGCAGAGGACTACCTGGCGCTCACCTCAGCCCACCTGGCCCAACTCCAGCTGGCGTCCCAGCCCGCCACCGCTAACCCCCTGTCGTCTTCCTCCCCTCGCACCGAAGCAGCTCGGTGGCGAGCGCCGACGCCGCCTCGGCCACCTCCTGCTTCCCCCGGCCTCCCTAACGACGCCACGACGACGCCCCGTGTCCCCTCGCTCATCTTCCTCTCTCGCTGCTCCCTCTCTCCTCCCCTGGCTCTCTTCCCTGAGCTCACCCGAACGGAGCCGCCGCCACCGACGAGCTCCACCACGGCCACCGTCTCCCCCTCGCCTCTCCTACATGCCCCGAAGCCCCGCCATCGATCGCCGCTTCGCCCCAACCTGGCCCCAAGCGCTGGGACGGCCTGCATCGCCGACGGCCTCATCTTCTTCCTTCTCAGAAGCCGGTCGCCGCCGACGTCGATTCACCGCCGACAGGACGTCCCCGAGCCCACTTAGCGTCTCATCCGACTCCCCGTGAGCTCCTCTTCTCTTCCCCTCACTCCGCGCACTTCATTTCGTTCCCTAGCTAGCTGCCCTGCCGAACCCGAGCTCGGGCCGCCGCCATGGACGGTGAGCTTCGTGCTCCCGAGCTCCTCCACCTGCGCTTGTTGCCTCCGAGTGTTCCTGGTGACCCCAGGAACCCGTAGAGCCCGTCGGCCGCGCCCGCCGTGCCCCGTAACGCCCAAAGCCTGGATTCCCGAACTCCAGCGGCCGCCCGGCTCGCCGCCGCCGCTGTTACACACACCCCCAGCACACCACGCGGCCACCACCGGATGCGCCTCACTGCCAGCGTCCCGTAGCTGCAAACCACGAGCGAAACAATGCTCCGTAGCTCCGTCCCCGAGCATCTCCGGCGAGCCACCGCCGTGCTTTTGGTTGCCGGCGTCGACCGCTGACGTGGCCGTGATTAGGGCCTAAACACACCACTAACCAACCCTCTGGGTCACTGACGTATGGGCCCCACGCCCTTATTTAATCCTTATTATTTTCTGTTAAGTTTTAACCTAACCACCGTGGGCCCACACGTCAGCTTTGACCAAGCTGACGTGGCAGTTGACTTGGTCCCACCTGTCAGTGAGCTAAGCAGCCCTGTGACACTGACGTGTGGCCCCCACACGTCAGGTTTGACCTGGACCCGCCCTGTTGACCTAATGACGTCAGGGTGAGGTCATGCTGACGCAATATTCCTTTTCTGGAATTTAGTTTATTTTATAATAATCAGGAAATTCCAGAGATAGCTAAAACTTCAATAAATCATAGAAAATTAACCGTAACTCCAAATTAAATGTTTTATATATGAAAAATTATCAGAAAAATTCAAGGAATCCATCTGTACCATTTTAATGCATGTTTGAACAATGTTTGTCCTCTTTTTTGGACAAAACAATTAAGGGCATTTAAATAACCATATATGGAGTTGGAATTTGAATCATGTATTCAAACCAACTTCATTTAAATCATAGCTAGGTGGATTAGCCCAAAACACATTCATATTGCCATGTCATAGCATGCATCATATTGTGCATTGCATTGATTGTGTTCTCCCTTGTTTGCCGGTATTTGTCCCCTCTCGATAGACGTGGTTCAACGATGAGTTCGATGACACCGATGAAGAGCTATGCTATCTTCAGAAGTGCCAGGCAAGCAAAACCCCCTTGTTCATTCCGATAAAATCTCACTCTCTCGCTCCTGCTCTCTATTACTGCATTAGAACAACAACGATTCAACTGTTACTTGCTGCGGTAGCTGAACCCCTTTATCCTTTGCATGACCTGTCATTCCACAGTAAATAGATGAAACCCACTAGCATGAGTAGGAGTTGTTTGAGCCCTGTTGTGCCTACTCATTCATGTTTGTTGTCATGCCTGCTATTGCTTAGAGTTGAGTCAGGTCTGATTCATCGGGGATGAATCAGAGGCGTGTGAACATGTCCTACTGTGTGTGAGCTCAGTGTGTGAACACGATTTGGTAAAGGTAGCGGTGAGAGGCCATGTAGGAGTACATGGTGGGTTGTCTCATTGCAGCCGTCCTCAGGAACTGAGTTCTGTGTTTGTGATCCATGAACAGTTACTACCACACATTGGGTTCCGGTAACTCGACCCCTCTCGACTTATTAATCAACATGATCTCTGTCCAGGAGTTGCAACTAGTTTCTGGTGTTTGTAGGTAGTGTTAGTAGTCTACCAAGTGGCACCCGGTACAGGTGGGCTTGGGACAGACTAGGCACAGTGGCATGGTGTACCAAGCGTAGATCCACCCGTCGAGGTGGGCTTGGGAACCCTGCTCACATCGTTTGGGGCCGTAAGCGACACCCCGGCCGGATCTCCTTGCGGATGGAACCCGAATAGGCGATAAACCTGGACTAGAGACTTGTTCGGTTAGTCAGGTCGTGGCTGACTCCCTCGCCCGGTTTCCGCTTGAAGGTTGCCGAGGTACATGACGTGTACAGGGCAATAAGTGGCGAAAGCGTGTGTGAAGAAGTACACCCCTGCAGGGTTAACATCATCTATTCGAATAGCCGGATTCCTCGGATATGGAAACTTGGACCCCTTGCATAGTTCATAGACAAGTGAAAGTGGATACTCTAAAATACGCAAGATAAGCGTGAGTGCTATGGATGGCGTTCTCGTAGGGAGACGGGAGCGGATCCATAGTGGTGTATTTATATGGTGAATATGTGGACTCATGTGCGCCACCTCAAAAGAGTTACTTGTAGTCGTAGTTCAGGATAGCCACCGAGTCAAAGCTGGCTTGCTGCAGTTAAACCCCACCGTCCCCTTGTTGATAATGATGCATATGTAGATAGATCTGATGTAAGTCTTGCTGGGTACATTTGTACTCACGTTTGCCTATTTTATGTTTTTGCAGAGAGACTTCAGTCTCACTAGTAGTTCCACGTGGACTTCGACGTTTAGCTTGTTACCTCAGCTACGATCTTGTGCCCTCGGCAGGATCTGGTAGATAGTCACGCTTCTCAGCCTTTTTCATTTATAGTTGTCTGTACTCAAACATGTTAAGCTTCTGCTTGTGCTTTGACTTGTATGCTCTGATTGTTGGGTCATGAGACCCATGTTTGTTATATCTCGCTCCTCGGAGCCTATTGAATAAACTACTTGAGTCGTAGAGTCATTTTGTGATGCCATGTTGTATTTGCACATATCGAGCATACTGTGTGTATGTTATTGAAATGCTTGGTATGTGTGGGATCTGACAACCTAGTTGTTTATCCTTGGTAGCCTCTCTTACCGGGAAATGTCTCCTAGTGTTTCCACCGAGCCATGGTAGCTTGCTACTACTCCGGAACACTTAGGCTGGCCGGCATGTGTCCTTCTTCGTTCCTGTGTCTGTCCCTTCGGGGAAATGTCACGCGATGAATACCGGAGTCCTGTTAGCTCGCTACAGCCCGGTTCACCGGAAGCCTGCTAGCCCAGTGCTACAGCCTGGATTCACTCGCTGATGACCGACACGTTCGATGCTGGGTCATGGATGCCTGTCCCTGTAAGTTTGTGCCACTTTGGGTTTACGACTAGCCATGTCAGCCCGGGCTCCTTATCATATGGATGCTAGCGACACTATCATATACGTGTGCCAAAAGGCGCAAACGGTCCCGGGCAAAGGTAAGGTGACACCCGTGGGAATACCATGCGTGAGGCCGCAAAGTGATATGAGGTGTTACATGCTAGATCGATGTGGCATTGAGTCGGGGTCCTGACAGCGTTGGTATCAGAGCTTGACTTCCTGTAGGATTACCAAGCTAAACTGGTCGAAGTTGAGTCTAGAAATGCTTTAGTTATATAAGGGAATTGATTGTGGGATGGGAACGTAAGGCTCTTTTTACTCCTTATATCTCATGCCTTCTGATCTGAATCATCTTATCTTTCCTGCGGGGTTAAGGAACTAGGCTTTCTCTTCTTTCTATCAGGATCACGTGTTACTAATCCGTAGACTTATAAGATTGTTGGACTTAAGCCTCGTCTCAGTTCCTACTACTTCCGTATGTTAATTGTTGATCTCCAAACCTTATTATTGTGCTTCCGAGTGGTTATGCCACCATTTTTGTGAATGTCTCAAATCTTTTTTTGAGCATTTACAGCCGTTATGCTGTCCGAGTTATCCCAGGTTTCTAAATAGTCTGATGCATTTGCAAAATCCTTTCCCTCTGGTTTCGATGTTCCTTTATGCCAGCTCAATCACACTAATTGTTGAGTTGAGGTATTCTATTGCCTTGACATTTATGATGGAGTTATTATTATGACCCTAGGTGTCTCAGGGGATTATCTAGTGGTCTAGCCATGATTTGTGTCCTAGTGTGATGATTCTGGTCTTTATTCTCGAAAGCATCCCGTGATGCTACTTAGTAGTAGGTATTCTATTCCTGGGTTCTTAAACCCGAGATTCACCCTGCTTACATCATGTTGATAGTGTTGCTAGTTCCTTTAGGATATTAGTAACCTTTGCGATAGTCCTCGAGGTTCGTGGTACATCCTTCTTCCAATTACCATGAACCATTCTTGGCAGGAGTTCTTCTGAACCAAAGGATGACAACCAGAGTGCTCTTGATGAGTTCTCCATTCATAAATCGTGACTCTACCAGTCCTACCTCTTTGCATGGGTTATCCGGAAGAAATATGTTGAACTTCGTTCGACATGCTAAACCATGCATCCCCAACTCAGAAAATCGTTTGTTCCTTTGAGTTGTCCCTCTTTAATTGTCTTCCGACCCTCGTCTATCAATTGATAGTCAAGATTATGTGTGCATTCGTTCATCGATGCCTATTACTCTTGTGGTCTATCAAGCCATTCTATTCCGGAATGACTAGGAGAAACAAACTCCAGTACCTCGTCCATATCTAGGATTGGGTCAAAGCAATTGTGCTCCGCAGATCAAAATGCCAGCCCAGCTTTTGATTCTGTTCTACCCTGAAGTACTACCGTCTTTATGTCAGGATTTTCATGAGGATTGCACCGGCTCTTGTGAATTCTTGATGTAGTGATACTTCTCGCCATCATTATTCATCCCTCGGTTCCATGTTGTCGCAACCGGAATGCCGACAAGTGAATCGTGATGTGTGAATTCAATACTCCTAGCAACCTTGTTGCTTGGTAGTTAATGTACAATAACCTCATTCTTAGCATGTTGATTTTTGAATCATCGCCCTAAGGTTGATTGTGCTACCTAGTCCTTATTTCCTGGTGCACTCTTTGATTGATGAGTTAGGATTTTGTCAAGTCCTCGCTCATTTGATCATATCATCTTGCCCTGAAAAGAAAGATTGCTCTCGAGCTTAGTAACATACCGGTGGTTCGTGATTTTCTGAATATCTTCTCGGAAGTATTACCAGGTTGTCCCCTGACTGTTATGTTGAGCTCGTGATCAAGTTGGTTTCTTGTGAACCACCCTCTCTCCAAGATCGGTGTTAGATATCCCTGAGCTAGTTGGTTAAGCTAGACAACAACTTGGAGAGTTGGAAGATAAAAGCTTGCCTGACTTAGTTCGTTCCAAAGGGATATTCTTGTGTAGTGTGTGTTGAAGAAAGATGATATCTTCATCGATTGGTCCTTGTGATCAATTGTTGGATCTATTGTCTTACCCAAACCTTTGATTGAGTATGGGCTATCGTCAAATCAAATCAGAACCAACGATATTCGTAATGTTGTCTTACTCGTGGTTTTTCCTCGAGCATACACCATTATATTCTTTGGTCTGACCAATGCTATCACCGTGTTCACTTAACTATGGAATTCCTTTTAAAAAGGGAACCCGGATGAATTGTTGTTGAGCCCATTGACAACATCCTTATCTCCTCCATGATTTTGTTGAACATTAAGCTAGTGTTGGAAACTTGTGTAAGCATTTTCTTCATGCCCCGTTTATGAAGTGTATGTTGGATGAAATAAGTGACTTCCTTTGATTCACGTGCATTTGATGTAAGTTGCCGTCGTGAATTCAAGAAAGTTTGTTTTTGCTCCTCTGGAATCATCCCAAGTCAGTCATGCATGTGCGAAGTATTCTATGGTCTGATAGACTGATCATCTTCATTCCATATGTATCCCTAGCACACCAAGCCACTGATTGAATTGTTCAAGGAAAAGGAGTTCCTGTGCAAATACTAGTTCATGCACCAGATTCCTATATCCCCGATGATGGTTCCTACCAGAACTCGGTAGTGTTTTATTGTAAGACTACCATGTGATCATGTTTTGTCTAGGACAGCGTGTTCACATGTTTGTAGCAGGACCAGCTCATATTTTGGAGCTTGCTATCGTAGTCCATTCCCGAGAATCTCGCAACGTCATCTCGTCGATTGTGTTGCAAACTTTCATTTTTCTTCCTAGACTCGATGAGTCTGGATATCCTGACACCAACCAGATCTAAATCTCAGGCAGATATGATGGTTGGAACATTTCCCAAGGACTATAATACTGGTCCCTCGATAACCGATAAAGTGGATGTCGTGGCCAACACACCCAGCCGGAAGACCTATTATTGTAGTATCTTGTTTGAGGAAGTTGGCCACCTCCCCATAAGGATTTCGTAGGATTTACCTCCGTAACTGTTCCTTATGGATTCTATTGCTCCCGAAGTCCGACCTTTACTTGATGTTCTAGTTATCAAACCATATCTATGAATGGGATACACTAGCACGTCAAGGAGAACATTAGAAGCCGAGTGCTAAATGTCTCTCGGTCGATCATGCAGATTTTGGTTCGTTGGCCTCGCTAAGGTGAAATCTGAGAAAGTGTTATCTTCCTTTGTATCTGCATCATCCATCATCATTCATCATGGTAGTAAGTTGTGTTGCCAGGATCCTTGACACGGATGTTGGTAAAACCTTGATGATTGTGGAAATGCTCAAGTTCTTGAGAGCACGCACAAGCGCTACGTGTTATCATCGGTACTAACTGGATTGCTCTCAGTTTCCTCGGCAATGCTATGACCTTTTCAAACAGTGAATTCACTCTCTATTGTTGGGTTCTTCCCTAGTTACCAGAATCATTCCCAGCATTTGCATTTTGTTCCCAGCTTGCGTCGCCAATGTGCCATTCTACCATGGGTCTCTTCCATTTCCGGTGGTAAGCAAATTCATCCATTGCGTTGTCTTCAACAAGGTAATCCACATCATCCAAGTCCGAGTATGCCATTCTACCGAACCCCTCTAAATGATCGATTATGATTTGCCTTAAGCTGGTATAAAGAGTTTCAATGATCCTTGAATCAAAGGTAATTCTTTTTGCCACTTAAGGGGATATTTCTACGAGTCACCTTCCCTAAGGTGTCTCGTTGTGGTATCATGGCAACTCAACTCCCCGCTACGTTGACAATCGATTACCACCTCCTTAAGCGTGAAATTGTAGTCTACCTGGTAAACCTCGTCATCTGCTCCACTCCATCCCTCGAGAGGTGTGCCTCGTCTCTCAGCTTGAGAGATGTTGCTATGTCTCATTCCGAGAGTTAATCCTGAGTTGTTCGACCTTCGAGAGGAACGATTTTTTTAGGGTCTTTCCTTCCTCTCGTTGTCATGATAGTTGGAGTTCTCAGAGCAAGACTTCGAGACAAGATGATGATCGAATCAAGGTTCTTGTGAAGTGCAACCTGGATCGTGAAGATTGTGCTAGTTTGCGTTCCCCCTTCACCTTACCCTACGCTTGAATCTCGGGACGAGATTTTTGTTTAGTGGGGGTGAGTTGTCACATCCCTGGTCCTGTTATGCACTAGGCTAGACCTCATGTGAGCATCATGTTTTAATTCAAATGAAATTTGAATTGAGGGATTTTCAAGCCTCAGAAACCTTCTAAAAATGATCAACATTAAAATCTTCTCAAAGAAGTCCAAGAAAATGTTCCTCTTAGTCTCTGAAAATATTGCAAAGAGGTAAAACTCAAAACAATATTTTTGGTATCTCAGAGTTAATTATTTTGGGCCTTTTAATTAAATAAATAACTATTTGCATTGGATTTATTTTTGATATATAAATAATATATGTCCAATAATTACTGGAACATTTTATGTGGTTTGGTATATTTTAGTTCTAGCCACATAACTATTTTCAGGATTTTATAAAATGGTTTAGTATTTTACTAAACTAAAACAACACAGAACAAAATAGATAAATAAAAACAGAAATAGAAAGAGCAGAGGACTACCTGGCGCTCACCTCAGCCCACCTGGCCCAACTCCAGCTGGCGGCCCAGCCCGCCACCGCTAACCCCCTGTCATCTTCCTCCCCTCGCACCGAAGCAGCTCGGTGGCGAGCGCCGACGCCGCCTCGGCCACCTCCTGCTTCCCCCGGCCTCCCTAAGGACGCCACGACGACGCCCCGTGTCCCCTCGCTCATCTTCCTCTCTTGCTGCTCCCTCTCTCCTCCCCTAGCTCTCTTCCCTGATCTCACCCGAACGGAGCCGCCGCCACCGACGAGCTCCACCACGGCCACCGTCTCCCTCTCGCCTCTCCTACATGCCCCGAAGCCCTGCCATCGATCGCCGCTTCGCCCCAACCTGGCCCCAAGCGCTGGGACGGCCTGCATCGCCGACGGCCTCATCTTCTTCCTTCTCAGAAGCCGGTCGCTGCCGACGTCGATTTGCCGCCGACAGGACGTCCCCGAGCCCACTTAGCGTCTCGTCCGACTCCCCGTGAGCTCCTCTTCTCTTCCCCTCACTCCGCGCACTTGATTTCGTTCCCTAGCTAGCTGCCCCGCTGAACCCGAGCTCCGGCCGCCGCCATGGATGGTGAGCTTCGTGCTCCCGAGCTCCTCCACCTGCGCTCGTTGCCTCCGAGTGTTCCTGGTGACCGCAGCAACCCGTAGAGCCCGTCGGCCGCGCCCGCCGTGCCCCGTAACGCCCAAAGCCTGGATTCCCGAACTCCGGCGGTCGCCCGGCTCGCTGCCGCTACTGTTACACACACCCCCAGCACACCACGCGGCCACCACCAGATGCGCCTCACTGCCAGTGTCCCGTAGCTGCAAACCACGAGCGAAACGATGCTCCGTAGCTCCGTCCTCGAGCATCTCCGGCGAGCCACCGCCGTGCTTTTGGTCGCCGGCGTCGACCGCTGACGTGGCCGTGATTAGGGCCTAAACACACCACTAACCAACCCTCTGGGTCACTAACGTATGGGCCCCACGCCCTTATTTAATCTTTATTATTTTCTGTTAAGTTTTAACCTAACCACCGTGGGCCCACACGTCAGCTTTGATCAAGCTGACGTGGCCGTTGACTTGGTCCCACCTGTCAGTGAGCTAAGCAGCCCTATGACACTGACGTGTGGCCCCCACACGTCAGGTTTGACCTGGACCCGCCCTGTTGACCTGATGACGTCAGGGTGAGGTCATGCTGACGCAATATTCCTTTTCTGGAATTTAGTTTATTTTATAATAATCAGGAAATTCCAGAAATAGCTAAAACTTCAATAAATCATAGAAAATTAACCGTAACTCAAAATTAAATGTTTTATATATGAAAAATTATCAGAAAAATTCAAGGAATCCATCTGTATCATTTTCATGCATGTTTGAACAATGTTTGTCCTCTGTTTTGGACAAAACAAATAAGGGCATTTAAATAACCATATATGGAGTTGGAATTTGAATCATGTATTCAAACCAACTTCATTTAAATCATAGCTAGGTGCATTAGCCCAAAACACATTCATATTGCCATGTCATAGCATGCATCATATTGTGCATTGCATTGATTGTGTTCTCCCTTGTTTGCCGGTATTTGTCCCCTCTCGATAGACGTGGTTCAACGATGAGTTCGATGACACCGATGAAGAGCTATGCTATCTTCAGAAGTGCCAGGCAAGCAAAACCCCCTTGTTCATTCCGATAAAATCCCACTCTCTCGCTCCTGCTCTCTATTACTGCATTAGGACAACAAAGATTCAACTGTTACTTGCTGCGGTAGCTGAACCCCTTTATCCTTTGCATGACCTGTCATTCCACAGTAAATAGATGAAACCCACTAGCATGAGTAGGAGTTGTTTGAGCCCTGTTGTGCCTACTCATTCATGTTTGTTGTCATGCCTGCTATTGCTTAGAGTTGAGTCAGGTCTAATTCATCGGGGATGAATCAGAGGCGTGTGAACATGTCCTACTGTGTGTGAGCTAAGTGTGTGAACACGATTTGGTAAAGGTAGCGGTGAGAGGCCATGTAGGAGTACATGGTGGGTTGTCTCATTGCAGCCGTCCTCAGGAACTGAGTTCTGTGTTTGTGATCCATGAACAGTTACTACCACACATTGGGTTCTGGTAACTCGACCCCTCTCGACTTATTAATCAACATGATCTCTGTCCAGGAGTTGCAACTAGTTTCTGGTGTTTGTAGGTAGTGTTAGTAGTCTAACAAGTGGCACCCGGTACAGGTGGGCTTGGGACAGACTAGGCACAGTGGCATGGTGTACCAAGCGTAGATCCACCCGTCGAGGTGGGCTTGGGAACCCTGCTCACATCGTTTGGGGCCGTAAGCGACACCCCGGACGGATCTCCTTGCGGATGGAACCCGAATAGGCGATAAACCTGGACTAGAGACTTGTCAGGTTAGTCAGGTCGTGGCCGACTCCCTCGCCCGGTTTCCGCTTGAAGGTTGCCGAGGTACATGACGTGTACAGGGCGATAAGTGGCGAAAGCGTGTGTGAAGAAGTACACCCCTGCAGGGTTAACATCATCTATTCGAATAGCCGGATTCCTCGGATATGGAAACTTGGACCCCTTGCATAGTTCATAGACAAGTGAAAGTGGATACTCTAAAATACGCAAGATAAGTGTGAGTGCTATGGATGGCGTTCTCGTAGGGAGACGGGAGTGGATCCATAGTGGTGTATTGATATGGTGAATATGTGGACTCATGTGCGCCACCTCAAAAGAGTTACTTGCAGTCGTAGTTCAGGATAGCCACCGAGTCAAAGCTGGCTTGCTACAGTTAAACCCCACCGTCCCCTTGTTGATAATGATGCATATGTAGATAGATCTGATGTAAGTCTTGCTGGGTACATTTGTACTCACGTTTGCCTATTTTATGTTTTTGCAGAGAGACTTCAGTCTCACTAGTAGTTCCACGTGGACTTCGACGTTTAGCTTGTTACCTCAGCTACGATCTTGTGCCCTCGGCAGGATCTTGTAGATAGTCAGGCTTCTCAGCCTTTTTCATTTATAGTTGTCTGTACTCAGACATGTTAAGCTTCTGCTTGTGCTTTGACTTGTATGCTCTGATTGTTGGATCATGAGACCCATGTTTGTAATATCTCGCTCCTCGGAGCCTATTGAATAAACTACTTGAGTCGTAGAGTCATTTTGTGATGCCATGTTGTATTTGCACATATCGAGCATACTGTGTGTATGTTATTGAAATGCTTGGTACGTGTGGGATCTGACAACCTAGTTGTTTATCCTTGGTAGCCTCTCTTACCGGGAAATGTCTCCTAGTGTTTCCACCGAGCCATTGTAGCTTGCTACTGCTCCGGAACACTTAGGCTGGCCGGCATGTGTCCTTCTTCGTTCCTGTGTCTGTCCCTTCGGGGAAATGCCACGCGATGAATACCGGAGTCCTGTTAGCCCGCTACAGCCCGGTTCACCGGAGTCCTGCTAGCCCAGTGCTACAACCTAGATTCACTCGCTGATGACCGACAGGTTCGATGCTGGGTCATGGATGCCTGTCCCTGTAAGTTTGTGCCACTTTGGGTTTACGACTAGCCATGTCAGCCCGGGCTCCTTATCATATGGATGCTAGCGACACTATCATATACGTGTGCCAAAAGGCGCAAACGTTCCCGGGCAAAGGTAAGGCGACACCCGTGGGAATACCGTGCGTGAGGCCGCAAAGTGATATGAGGTGTTACATGCTAGATCGATGTGGCATTTGAGTCGGGATCCTGACACCCACATTCACCCGAACACCGGTGCCGCCCCGAGCTTGTTTCTGGCGAGCTCTGGTTCCCCCGTGGCCACCCACCTGCTCCTCTGGATGCGGGAGAGCAAGGGATGTCGCCCGGTGCCCTCGACATGTCCAACCGAGGCTACAGCGTGATTCCGGCGAGCCACCGCCGCACTATGAGGTCGTCGGAGTCCAACTTCGGTGGCTGGTGACATGGCACGTCATTAGCCGCTGATGACCCTGCTAATTAACCCCCACACTCACTGACATGTGGGCCCCGGCCTGCTAACTAACCTAGCTTAGCACTTAAACTAACCTGAATTAGTTAATGAACTAACTATGTGACTGACCAACGGGCCCCACACGTCAGGTTTGACCTGGACCGAGCCGTTGATTTGCTGACGTTACTGTGACGTCATGTTGATGCAATAATTCCTTTCTGGAATTTAAACAAATCTTAAATGATTTATTATTTTCAGAAAATGCCCAAAACTTTTAAAAATCATAGAAATTCAACCGTAACTCCAAATGAAAAGATTTATATATGAAAAATTATCAAAAAAAATTCAATCTATCCATTTATGCTACTTTCATGCATGTTTGAACATGTTAACCTTACTGAATAGGAAAAATCATAATTAGGGCAATTTATGAACTAGCATTTGGAGTTGGAGTTTAACCCTGTTTGAATTCCACTTGAATTAACTTGGCTTACTTCTACATTAGGTTAATTCAGTTCCTTAACATGACATGTCGTTCATTTGATTGTGCATTGTAGTGAATGTTGTTTCTTTTGTGTTTTCCGGTGGTTGTTCCCTCTTAGTAGACGATGTTTCCGATGATGTGATCGATGACACCGATGAAGAACTATACTATCTTCAGAACTGCCAGGCAAGCAAACCCCCTTCTTCATTCCGATAAAATCCCACTCTCTCGCTCCTGGTCTCTTTTACTGCATTAGGACAACAACGATTCAACTATTATGTGCTGCGGTAGTTGAACCCCTTTCCTCTGCATGACCTGTCATTGCCACAGTAAATAGATGAAACCCACTAGCATGAGTAGGAGTTGTTTGAGCCCAGATGTGCCTACTCATTCATGCTTATTTGTCATTCCTGCTACTGCTTAGAGTTGAGTCAGGTCTAATTTATCGGGGATGAATTGGAATGTGGTGAACATGTCCTACCGTTGAGAGCTAAGTGTGTGAACCCGATTTGGTAAAGGTAGCGGTGAGAGGCCATGTAGGAGTACATGGTGGGTTGTCTCATTGCAGCCGTCCTCAGGAACTGAGTTCTGTGTTTGTGATCCATGAACAACTACTACCATGCATTGGAATGCTTAAGTGCCCCTCTCGACTTATTAATCAACCTGATCTCTGTCCAGGAGTTGCAACTAGTTTCTGGTGTTTGTAGGTTGTGTTAGTAGTCTACCAAGTGGTACCCAGCATAGGTGGGCTTGGGACAGACTAGACACCGTGGCACGGTGTACCAAGCGTAGATCCATCCACCGAGGTCGGCTTGGGAACCCTGCACACATCGTTTGGGGCCGTGAGTGACACCCCAGCCGGATCTCCTTGAGGATGCAACCTGAATAGGCGATAAACCTAGACTAGAGACTTGTTGGTTAGTCAGGTCGTGGCTGACTCCCTCGCCAGGCTTCCGCTTGAAGGTTGCTGAGATACACGATGTGTACATGGTGGTAAGTGGTGAGAGCGTGTGTGAAGAAGTACA
The DNA here is from genome assembly GCF_018294505.1 of Triticum aestivum. NCBI lineage: Eukaryota > Viridiplantae > Streptophyta > Magnoliopsida > Poales > Poaceae > Triticum > Triticum aestivum. The sequence continues at coordinate 413,151,865 of NC_057794.1, read as the reverse complement.
CCCCTGCAGGGTTATCATTATCTATTCGAATAGACAGATTCCTCGGATATGGAAACTTGGACCCCTTGCATAGTTCATAGACAAGTGAAAGTGGATACTCTAAAATGCGTAAGATAAGCGTGGGTGCTATGGATGGCGTACTCGTTGGGAGACGGGAGCGGATCCATAGTGGTGTATCGAGATGGTGAATATGTGGACTCATGTGTGCCGCCTCAAAGAGTTATTTGCAGTCGTAGTTCAGGATAGCCACCGAGTCAAAGTTGGCTTGCTATAGTTAAACTCCACCATCCCTTTGTTGATAATGATGCATATGTAGTTAGTTCTGATGTAAGACTTACTGAGTACATTTGTACTCATGTTTCCTTAATTTATGTTTTGCAGAGAGACTTCAGTGTCGCTAGTAGTTCCACGTGGACTTCGACGTTTAGCTTGATACCTCAGCTACGCTCTTGTGCCCTCGGTGGGATCTGGTAGATAGTCAGGCTTCTCAGCCTTTTTCATTTGTAGAAGTCTGTACTCAGACAGGTTAAGCTTCCGCATGGGCTTTGACTTGTATGCTCTGAATGTTGGGTCATGAGACCCATGTTTGTATTATCTAGCTCTTCGGAGCCTAATGAATAAAACTCTGAGTCGTAGAGTCTTGTTGTGATGCCATGTTGTATTGCACATATTGAGCATATTGTGTGTATGGTTGAAATGCTTGGTATGTGTGGGATCCGACAAGCTAGCTGTTTATCCTTGGTAGCCTCTCTTATGGGGAAATGTAGTCTTGTGCTTCCATGAGCCATAGTAGTCCGCTACAGCCCGGTTCACTGGAGTCCTGCTAGCCTAGCACTACTGCTCCGGAACACTTAACTGGCCGGCATGTGATTCACTTCGTTCCTGTGTCTGTCCCTTCGGGGAAATGTCACGCGGTGACATCCGGAGACCTGCCTAGCCTGCTACAGCCCGGTTCACGGAGTCCTGTTAGCCCAGTGCTACAGCGTAGATTCACACGCTGCTGACCGACATGCTTGATGTTGATTCATGTATGCCTGTCCCCGTAAGTTAGTGCCACTTTGGGTTCATGACTAGTCATGTCGGCCCGGGTTATTTGTCATATGGATGCTAGTGACACTATCATATACGTGAGCCAAAAGGCGCAAACGGTCCCGGGCCAGGTAAGGTGGCACCCGTGGGAATACCATGTGTGAGGCCGCAAAGTGATATGATGTGTTACATGCTAGATCGGTGTGACTTAGGATCGGGGTCCTGACAAGACAACATGGTAGTAGCATATGCATCGCGACAGCTACAACCTCACGAGGGAAATTATCCTACTCATGATTTGGAATTGTCTGCGGTGGTTCATGCGCTCAAAATTTGGAGACACTACCTCATTGGAAAAAGGTGCCAAATTTTTACCGATCACAAGAGCCTTAAATACATATTTACTTAGCCAGATTTAAATCTCCGTCAAAGAAGATGTCTAGAGTTGGTCAAGGATTATGATCTTGGAATAAATTATCACCCAGGTAAGGCCAACGTGGTTGCCGATGCCCTCAGTCGAAAGCCTATCAGCTTAAATGGCATATTGAAATCCTTGTCTCTCAATCTCCAAGAGGAGATCGCTCAGCTCAACCTGGTCATAGTGGATGCTGGCCTCGCTAATACTTTGGAAGTTACCCCCACACTTGACGAAGTGATTCGCAAGGCCCAGACAACTGACATCAAACTATAGAAGCTTGCCAAGCTCCCGATGGCAGGGCAGACCCCAAATTTCTCCAAGGACAAATTTGGTACCCTCCGATTCCGTGGACGGATTTGTGTACACAATCAGCCAGACTTAAAGAAGAAAATCCTCATATTCCATTCACCCGGGAGGTAAAAAAATGTATGAGGACCTTGGGAAAATATTCTGGTGGTAGGGAATGAAGAAAGATATTGCCTATTTTGTGGCCTGTTGCGACATATGCAACAAGGTGAAGGCAGATCATCAGAAGACAGCCAGACTCCTCCAACCGCTGCCGGTTTCGCAATGGAAATGGGAAGACTGCTTGCCATATGCCGAGTTTTCCTATAACAACACCTTCTAGACCAGTCTAAAGATGTCACCGTATGAAGCTCTGTATGGCCGTAAGTGTCGTACTCCTTTAAATTGGTCTCAAACTGGAGATAGCCATATCTTCGGAACAGATCTCATGATGGAAGCTGAGAAACAAGTTAAGGAAATCAGAGACAGAGTGCAATTGGCCAAATCTCGACAGAAAAGTTATTATGATGCAAAACACCGGCAGGTCAGTTTTGAACCCGGAGAGCACGTATACCTCCGAGTCACTCCTATGAAAGGAGTCAAGATATTTCAGACCCATGGAAAGTTGGCACCCAGATTTATTGGTCCATTCTCAGTTATGTCTCGAGTGGGCACTATTGCATATAAATTAGAAATGCTCGTTGAATTGGCAGACGTGCACAACGTGTTTCATGTTTCACAATTGAGACGATGCACATCCCCGCCTGAGAAAAGGATCGCTATGGCTGAGGTAGAGTTGGCAAATGATTTAACTTATGAAGAGAGACCGTTTAGAATTTTGGATCAGATGGAAAGGGTCACTCACAGTAAAGTAAGAAAAATTTATAAAGTTCAGTGGGAGCATCACACAAAGTTAGAATCAACTTGGGAGCGGGAAGAATTCCAAAGGACTCATTATCCAGAGTAGTTTTCCCAAGCAACCGAATCTTGAGGATGAGATTCATTCTAAGTGGGGGAGGTTTGTGACAGCCTGGTTTTTGCCCTCTCTCATTTGCTTGATTTTCTTTTGGGTTCAATTTGAAACTTGGAGTTTTTGAATCTTTTCATATGGACTTAAACACTTGGGTACCCCATGCTTCACCCAAGTGCATCATTTCCCTCCCTTATCATCATTCCCTTTCTGATCCACCCCAAAATAATCTTTGGAGTATTTTTCTTAAATGAAAAATATTCATTTCTCTCTCAAAAACCCAAGCTAGATCACTATGCTCCAAATCAACCCTAATTTTTATGGCTCAGAAAAATCTAAGATAATTCACAAATGTTCTTTGAACCCTAGAGCACCTTCCTGAGCAAAAATATTTCATCACTTTTTCGATTTGCTACAGAAAATATTTTCTGTTCTGGACAGAAATGGTGGTTTCTACAGCAACTACCATTTTACTTGCTCCATTGTGCCTGGTTTTTCTTGTGCATCTTCACCTTAGTAACTCATGTCTAACCTCCAAAGCACATCCTCCAACTCCCAGCCATTTGACCTCAGTAACCTCTCAAAGATATTGACCAGAAACTTACCTAGCATGTAAAAACTTCTCTACTGAACCTGGATCCAAACCAAAGCGTGGTAACCTCTCAGTCTACCACGAACAACATGCCAGACATGAAGGTTAGGCTTAGCTCGGCCTGATGTCATAGTCCATGCGGTGACCGCCTTCGACCAGGGGTGCTGGCATGTGTGTCGACGTGCTCTGAGAGCCGCCGAATGCTCTGTTCACGCGTGCTCGCTTCCCCCTCCTGCAGTAGCGCGCCAAACTTCACCACCATATTCGTCTCAACCTCCTTAACTCCTCCCTAGTGCTCGCTGACACTGGAGCTCATCGCAGAAAGCACGAGCGTGGTCCGACCAACCTAACAATGCGGTGCGCACTGTGCTCGTCTCCTACCCCTCGCTCCTGTGCTCGTCCCCGCTCGCCCACAGTTCCCGCATGAGCTGCGTTGCCTTCTCTCCCTCTCACTGACGCCGCTCGTCGCCGGGCGCCGTGGACAGGTGTCCACCGGCAGAGCCCGAACCCCCCTCTTAGCTCGCCTATAAATGAAGCCGCCCCCAGCCTCCTCGAGCACCATCCACCCCTCCCATACAACCGACAAGCGAGTAGGAAGCCGTAGCCCGGCCGGGCAGGCCGCGGGCCGCCGTCCTCAAGCTCGAGCTCGTCGGCGATCCCCTCTGGTCGCCGCGGTAGCTCCAGCCCATCCCAGGCCAAGGCAACACTTCCAGGGCCTCCGACTCTCTCCGGTGAAGCCATCCCGTCCACCAGGAGCCCCTGGAGTTGCCTCTGCTCGCCGTCTTCTTCATCTCCGGCGACCACCGCGTTCTTCCTCCGCTTGCGAGATTGATTCCGACGCCGTCCGACCACCCCTAGCCACACTACGGGTACGGGCAGGTGCGCCACCGTCCCCTCTCTCCAACCCTCCCTCTTGTTTTGGCCAAGGAGTCCTCGTCACCGGCGAGAGCTCCAGCGGAGCTGCGACTCCCTATGTTTCCTTCTTCCCCTCCTTCTCACCTGACTAGCGGGGCCTGCTAGTCAGCCACTCTGTGCGCGCGCGAAGCGGTACGAGTGGTGGCGCCCTGAGGCCTTACGCCGTCGACGTCACCCCCCTAGTCTATTTATTTAAATTCAAACTTAATTCAATTCCAAGGAGCTTCAAACAACCATAAATTTCCAACCATAAGTCCAAATGAATTGATTCTTTTTGCATATTGTTCCTTGCAAAGAAATCTAATAGCTCACCAAAAATGAGATTTTTCTGAGCTGTTTAGAATTTCTGGTGATTTTCAGAAGAGTTCTTGATATTTTCTTCTTGTGTTTAAAATTATTTTCAGAGGGTGAGGCTTGTCTTGAGGATCACCAGAAGGCTTGTGAACCTCATCTCCACTAAGGCAAGCCACAACAACATTTTCATGGTGCTATTTTCAATATTGATGATTTTATCACTTGAATGATATGATTAATCCATGCCTCTAAATAACTATTATGTTATTTATATTCTGTTAAGTGTGTGTTGGTATTATGCTTGATTTACAAAACCTTGAAACTAGCTAGTTGGTAAAGAAGCTAAGATATAATTGTGGTAATGATAAAATGATTTGTTATGCATGTGGATAATGGATTAAAGTTATTTTCTTACATAAATAAAAATGGTTAAATTTGCTAGAAAATATCTTGTTAAGTGCTTGTTTAGCCAACTTACCTAATTTATAGAATGTTTGAACCTAACTTGATTGATAAAGAAATTAGGATTTGCTTGCGATGATGATAGTAGAAACTTTGTTATGCGTGTGAGGCATTAATCAGAGTTATTTTCTTACATGAGAAAATAATATTGCTTGCTACAAAATATATGGTTAAAGTAAGACCAGGAAAGTAATATAAGTTGTTTATGCTTGTGTTTAGTGTGAATAGGGTTGACATTAGTCATTTTCGTATTGTGCGATGCATGTGTAGTATTATATTTCATGGCATGCTATGACACCGGTCATTCTCCTTTTAAGTTGAACCTGAATATAACTCAACCTAAATATATCGTTGACTTGGTCATGGTGCCGCCGAATCGAGATTTTCCCAGTGCAACCACATTTGCCTTTGTGGGAAGGCCTTGATTTGGTCCATTGACATGCCTCTGGTCGGTGCCTCCAACTAGGGAAGGTTATGGGCATGCTTACCCTGGCCCGGTAAGCAGGGATAACCTTGTGAGCCCATGTTTGAGATTTTTGGTACAGGTCCCCGTGAGGGAAGTTTTGGCCACAACGGTGGTTGGTGTGTTTTTGGTAGACACGGGGCCACCTAGGACTAGCCCATTTGGGATTGGGTCGGAGTGGCCGGGAGAGTGTCATGGCAATGGAAGGGTTTCGTCGGAATGCTGTTGGTCCATCCGAATGGGAGTGCGAGACCATGGGTTCCGAGGTGTGGGTACAGTGTGCTACCTCTGAAGAGTGTATAATATATCGATAGCTGAGTCCACGTTTACGGACAACTCGTAGTAGGTCCCACCATGAGTTAACGTTTAATAAACATGCACACTAAGTTATGATCATTACACTAAAGATGATGGCTGAAAGGCCATTGAGATGTTCAAGACCACGATGGTGGTTTGGTGGTGATCGCCATAAGGATCACGAGTTACTTTTGTGGTGATCGCCTTAAGGATCACGAGTTACTTTGGTGGTGATCGCCGTAAGGATCACAAGTTACTCTGATTAAAACCACGATGGTGGTTTGGTGGTGATCCGAGAATGATCACGATTGGTAAGGCGGTACCGAGGGATGTTTATCCCAGGAGCATGAGCACAACATGTTGGAACATTATTGCATTATTAATTGGTTAAATATCATGATATTGTTTGTCATTATGATTATGCCTGTTGTGATCTTGCAAGTACATTCAATGTACTGACCTGGCATGTCATGCCAGATTTCAGGAAAGCCGCGTTGGAAAGTAGCGCTGCTCGAGTCTAGATCGTGTCCACATCGGGGTCCCTGTGATATGGAGTTTCCGCTACGACGTTGTTCCGCTGCCGCGTAGTTGTCATGATCGAGGCCCCTTTATGTTCACTACATAATGTACATATTGTTCAGCCGCATCGTGCGTTCTGCTCGGCCTTGACATCTATTGTAATATAAACTCTGAGCTGCTACCATCAATAAAGCAGTTGTCTTTCTGTACCAAGATGTTGTGTGTTGCCAGAAGACATGGTCTCTGGGCTGGCAATGCAGGGTAAACTGGTCTCTCTGAGCCGGGGTGCCACAGAGGAGGGGTTACCGGAAGCCACCGGGGTAATATTGAGCCTACATGGGCCATAGAGGAGAGGGGAGGCAGCCCAAAACGGGTAGCCGCGCCTCCTCCCTTGTCACAGCCCTAGAATTTGATTGCAATTAGTTTCATAAGCATCCATGCATCTTGTCTATTTTAATTTGAAATTTGAAATGGGGATCTGCCAACCCCAACACCCCCCCTTAAAATACCAGGTTCAACTGAAAATTGTTTCAATGAACTGAAAATGCCCTTCACAAAAGTTCATCATTTTTGGGTTGGTTGAAAACCTCTGCCAAAAATGGTTTACATTTTCTAGGTCATCTTGGACTTTTGAGTTAAGCATAAAGTATTTGAATTTGGGTATTTAAATGCTCAAATAATTTTGAAACTAAATGAGGGCTATTGGAAATAATTCTACATGTGCACACAAATAATTTTAGAATTTATAAAAATGGTTTAGTGCGTAAACTAAACCACAACAGAGAAAGAAAAATAGAAAATAAAAACAAAATAGGAAATTGGAGAGAAAGGTTTTACCTGGCGCTCACCTATAGCTAGAGCCGTCCCAACTCCTGTGCTGGCCCAGCCCACCTCCACTCGCTGTCATCTTCCTCCTGCCAGTAGGAGCAGCTTGCTGTCGAGCTCGCGTTCACCCCTGGCCAGCTCCTCCTTGCCACCTCCTGCCTCTCCCTAGTGGATGGTGACGCCCAGAGACCCCCTGACCTCTCTCTCTCACCCGCAACCTCTCCCCTCCCCTGGCTCTCTCTCTCACCGGCCAAGCGCCACCGTCGTTGCCGCTCGCTGCTGCCACGACCAGAGCCACCTCATCGCCCTCCGTCCGTGCCAGAAGCGCCGTGTCATTTGCCTCATCCTCTCAGACGAGCCACGCGTCGTCGGACGCCTCCGAACGCCGCCACAACCTCGTCTTCAACCTCGGGTATCCGAGATCATCGCTGCCGTTCCGACTCCTCCAGCCCTTCCCCGAGCCCACCGAGACGCTCATCTGACTCGCCGCGAGCCACTGACCTTTCCGCCCCTCTCCGTTCTTGCTCTCGTGCACCGTAGCCACCGCACCTTTCTCGCCCGCATGCGCCACCGCCTGTGCTCGCCGCTGACGTGTCTCCAGCCACGTAACGGTCCGGTCGTCATGCTCAGCTTCCTCCCCACGCAGCATAGAGCACTTAGGAGCCCCGCACGAGCTGCTCCGCCCGCCGTAGCGTCGACCCCGAGCTCACCCGAGCTCCGTCGACCACCAAGTCGACGCCGGCGTTGACTCCGCTCACCCCAGGCCCAACCACCATAACCACTCGACGCGGACGAGTGCCCGCGTCAAGTAGATTCCCTCCGTCGGCCATTTGGTCGCCGGAGGAGGGAACCCGAGCCCTCCGCCGCGTTTCGCCTCGCCGGCATCAAGCCGCCGGCGAGTTTGACTTGTTTGACCAGGGGTTTGACCCCCCTGGGTCATTGACATGTGGGTCCCTAAGCCTAATTAGGTTAGTCTAAATTTCCTGTTTAGATTAGTGCTAATCTTGCGGACCCACGTGTCTGCTTTGACTTTGACCAAGTCAGCGTTGATCGGTCCCACCTGTCATCGACCCTAACCAGCACTGTGACATTGACCAATGGGTCCCACGTGTCAGGTTTGACCTGGACCGACCCAGTTGACTGCTAACATCAACCTTGCACAATGCTGACGGAGTAATTCTTTACTAAAATTTAAATATATCTTAAATGATTTATTTATTTCAGAAAATACCCAAAACTTCTAAAAATCTTAGAAATTCAACCGTAACTCCAAATGAAATAATTTATATATGAAAAATTATCAGAAAAACAAGGAATCTGTTTATCGCATTTCCATGCATGTTTGAGAAACTTATGCCTGTTGATCAGGTCAAATCAATTAAATGGCATGTGAATAATAACACATGGAGTCTGAATTTGAACCTTGAGTTCAAACCAACTTCATTTAACTTGTTGCTAGCTACATTAGCTCAAATCAAAGCATATTGCCATGTCACATTCATGCATCATATTTTTGCATTGCACTGATTGTGTTCCTTCTCTGTTTGTCGGTGTTGTTCCCCCTCAGTAGACGTTGTTTCGACGATGAGTTCGATGACACCGATGAAAAGCTATACTATTTTCAGAAGTGCCAGGCAAGCAAAACACCCCTTGTTCATTCCGATACAAGCCCACACTCTCGCTCATGCTCTCTTTTGCTGCATTAGGACAACAACGATTCAACTGTTACATGCTGCGGTAGTTGAACCCCTTTCCTCTGCATGACCTATCATTTCCATATTAAATAGATGAAACCCACTAGCATGAGTAGGAGTTGTTTGAGCCCTGATGTGCCTACTCATTCATGCTTGTTTGTCATGCCTGCTACTGCTTAGAGTTAAGTCGGGTCCGATTCATCGGGGAAGAATTGGAATGTTGATGAACATGTCCTAATGTGTGTGAGCTAAGTGTGTGAACACGATTTGGTAAAGGTATCGATGAGAGGCCATGTAGGAGTACATGGTGGGTTGTTTCATTGGAACCATCCTTAGGAACTGAGATCTGTGTATGTGATTTAAGATCAGCTACTGCCACGCGTTGGGCCCGAAACAAATGGACCCTCTCGACTTATTAACCGCCCCGTCCTCTGTCTAGGAGTTGCAAGTAGTTTCTAGTGTTTGTAGTATGCTGGAGACCGCGCGCAGCGCTGCGGGTGGGTTGTGATGCGTTTGTGACCGAGAACCTTGTACACATCGTTTGGGGCCGTTAAGGACACCCCGGCCGCATATCCTTGCAGATGGAATCCGAATAGGCGATAAACCTGGACTAGGGACTTCTGTGGTTAGTCAGGTCGTGGCAGACACCCTTGCTGGGCTTCCTCTTGAAGGTTGCCGTGTACATGTCGTGTAAACGGCGATAAGTGTTGGGAGCGTGTGTGAAGAAGTACATCCCTGCAGGGTTAACATCATCTATTCGAATAGCCGCGTCTGTGGTAAAGGACTACTTGGTTGCCTATACAGTTCATAGACAAGTGAAAGTGGATACTCTAAAATGCGCAAGATAAGCGTGAGTGCTATGGATGGCCTTCTCGTAGGGAGACGGGATCGAATCCATAGTGGTGTATTGATATGGTGAATATGTGGACTCGTGTGCGCCACCTGAAAAGAGTTACCAGCAGTCGTAGTATAGGATAGCCACTAAGTCAAAGCTGGCTTGCTACAGTTAAACTCCACCACTCCTTTGTTAATACTGATGCATATATAGATAGTACTGATGTAAGTCTTGCTATGTACATTTGTACTCACGTTTGCTTAATTAACATTTTTGCAAAGAGACTTCAGTGTCACTAGTAGTTCCGCGTGGACTTCGATGTTTAGCTTGTTACCTCAGCTACGATCTTGTGCCCTCGGCAGGGTCTTGTAGATAGTCAGGCTTCTTGGCCTTTTTCATTTGTAGTTGTCTGTACTCAGACAAGTTAAGCTTCCTCTTGTGCTTACTGCTTGTATGACTTGAATGCTGGGTCATCAGACCCATGTCTGTAATATCTGCCTCCTCGGAGCCTAATGAATAAATACTTTGAGTCATAGAGTTTTGTTGTGATGCAATGTTGTATTTGCACATATTGAGCATATTGTGTGTATGTTATTGAAAAGCTTGGTATGTGTGGGATCTGACAACCTAGTTGTTTATTCTTGGTAGCCTCACTACTAGGAAAAGGGCTATAGATGACATGGACAGTAACGGCGCACCAGACATGTGGTGCACCACTACTATATAGCAGTGGCGCACCATGTGTTGGTGCGCCATTAGTGTCTGTCACACTAATGGCGCACCACACCAATGGTGCGCCACTACTAACATATTTTTTTTATTTTTCCAAAAATATTAATGGCGCACCCGGTCAGAGTGTGCCATTACTAGTTTTAACTAGTAATGGCGCACCACTCACCCAGTGCGCCATTACTAACAATTTTTTTTCCAAAACTATTCTTACCCCTTTATCCCTTTTCCCGTCGCGGCCCCCCAGGCCAGATCCCCCTCCATCTAGATCCCCTCGCCGCCAACGACCCCCCGCACCCTCCCCCGCTCCACCTCCGCCGACGATCCCCCGCACACTCCCCCGCTCCAACCTAGGTTAGGCTAGGTCGCGTCGCGCCCCCCAACCCCATTCGCCACAGCCGCCCGGCCCACCCCACCCCACCGGTAGCTGCACCTTGTTCCGCCGCCGTGACGAGGAATCCAGAGCCCGGAGGTGGAGACTTCGGCGGGGCTACTCACATTCCTATGACGGCTGACAACGAACACCGACGCGACGCGACGAGGCTGGCCCACGACCACGATCGGCGTCCTCCTCCTTTCTATGGTCTGCATCTCCGATCCGATGCCAACCACCGCCTCGTCAACGAATGTAAATGCTCCCTCCCTCCCTCCCTCCTCTACTCCTCTCCTCTATATAGTGTAATAATTTTTATCAATAAAAAATGATTAAAAAAAGTTACTAATGGCGCACCGGGAGGGCGTGCGCCATTGTTATCAATAAGAAAAGTTACTTATGGCGCACCCCGCGGTGGTGCGTCATTGCTATGGATGTACTTATGGCGCACCCCCGGGAGGTGCGCCATTGCTATCCCTTTCCCCCTCGCCCCCCGCGCCGATCAAATCCCTAGCCCCAGAGCATCCACCGCCGCCGCCCTTTCCCCCTCGCCACCGACGAACCATTTGCAGCGCGCCTCGCCCCCACCTCCAGCGCTCCTCCACCCATCACCACCGCAGATCTTCCACCCCTCACCACCGCAAGCCGCCGCCACCCCTGAGCATCCACCACCACTGCCGCCGCCCCCAACCAACCATCCACCGGCGCCGCCCCCCTCCCCCTCGTCCCAACCATCCACCACCCTCCACTGGACCGCATACCACTACCGTCGTCGCCCCGAAGCAGCAGATCGAGCGGAGACAAGACGCTGTCTCAAAGTAAGTTGCTCTCTCTTCATGCAATTATCTTGCTGCTGCAGCTGCTATCCTAGAATTATCTTGTGGTGATGGTTTGGATCAAAACAGAGGTGCTAGCAAAGTTTCAGGATTTTTGGAATTGTAGGAAATGAAGTTTCTTCACATGCCGCAAATGTTGAAAATTTAGAACTTGTGATCAGGAGATGTTTGGGAAAAAGGAGTGTAGGTACTGTTCTTGTGTTGGGGTAATTTGGTAGATTTTTAGGAGCTAGGGGAAATAGGGTTGTAGTTGTAAACTAAAAATGGATCAGAATGGAAAAGTGGGTGTTTCTCTCAAAAATTTCAAAAGAGTAGGATGGGTCTTTGTTCAAAAATGATTTATAGGAATTATAGGGTCTCCCAAAAATTTTGTGGCAATTTTAAAAAAATTATTTGAATTAGTTTTAGTGTAACAGAGGCAACTCAGAGTTTGAAAAATGGCATTAAAGGAATTTGTTTTTAGGGTAAATTCTATTATGAAAATTAATTCCTACTGTTATTTAAAATATAAATGAAATGATTTAAGAAAACTACCAAAGTCAACAATATTATCTCCAAAATTTCTGAATAGAATGGAAGGAAGAATTTCTGCTAAGTGATTTCAATATATGAAGTTTCAGAATATATATAGGATTGTTGGTTTTTATCCTTGGTTGCCATTGTTTCTATTTGTTACGGTCTGAAGAATGACTCATGCAGTTTGTGCTATTGGCTACCTAAAAATCTCTAAGCGAAAGCAACTAGTTGGAGTAGATTTGTGCACACACTACTCCTTCCAAGCCAATTTGCTTCCAAGGAGTAGTTTCAGTTTGCTTGCAAGGAGTAGTTTCAGTAAAGTTTTAGCAAGATTTCAGTATAGTTTCAGTAGCCGATTTGCTATTCACTTTGTGCTATTAGTTTGCTTCCATGTTTGTGCCCACCCTGAAGAGTATTCGTATATGCTTGGAACTAAATAGAATTATACAATGAACTTCTGTAGGCTGATTTGAGTTGGACCATCCTCTGCAGCCAACTTTTGTTTGGCAAGAGGAAGTAATGAGAATCAAGGTACGGTTTCACCCCTAGAAGATATATTGATGTACCCCGAGTGAAGGGAAGGAGTTTGCTGGGTTTTTTCTCCGACCATCGTGTCGTGATGATTTCGCAGGTACCCCAAGAGGCCCTTGAGTTTGCCAGAATGTCGATTAACTTCCGTTCTGCCAAATTTGGGTACTCCATATGTCCTATTTTTAGCAAAGGTCATGCTGAAATTTTCTGTCAATTTTAGCATGTCTTTGCTAAAAATAGGACATATGGGTACTTGCGACAAATGCATGGGCCGAGGTATCTTAGTACTTAATTGAGTAGGATCAACTTCCTCTTGTGCTATACATATATAAGTGCGATATCAACTCATAGTTATTACTAATGTCAGTTGTTCGTCATCGATAAACCCTAATCTGGTAGGATGACCTACTAAAAAATCCCATACCACATATTCTATTTGGATGGCCCTGCTAACCCTTGACCATAAATACTTGAGATGGATGTAGCAGGCTTAAAGAAAGAAATGTTTTTAGGCCAACTCCACTGGGCCTGGCTGAAAATGCACAAGTGTGCATGACTAACAATACACTACAAGAAATATGTCAACTTATGACCACCACTATTGGTCACTGAATGGTCACAAATTTCCATTTATGACCTTTTTGTGACCAAAAACATAAGGTCAAAAGCTAGGCGTCGTAAACTGACTATAGCGACCTTTAACAAAAGGTCGTTGATCCTATGACCTTCTGTTTTGGTCACTAGCAACCTCTCCAGGCCACGTAGGCATCCGGCGTGGCAAGATGATGTGGCACAAGATTCAGCCCGGTCCAATTCGGTTTTCTACATGGGCCGAGCCCATTAATTCAGCCCATTTACTGTTTTTTTCTTGCAATTTGGGTAAGCTACACGGGCCAGGCCCTATAATTCGGCCTTTTTATTTTTGGGTTGTGGCCCTTTTTTCCTTTTTCAAATGGGTCCCAATTGTCAGGTTCTGATAAGCAGGTCCCAAATGTCTGATTCTGGTTTGTGGAACTTTGTTGTCATGTCCATGTTCCTCATATTTCAATATGCCAATAATTAAACAACCAGTATTTAAATCAAAATAGACAGAAAACAGGTGTAACAAGCCGATTCTAATATACAAATGCGATCAATCTGTTACATCAACAAGAAGCAACAATCTGTTACATCAACAAGAAGCAACAATCTGTTACATCAACACATACAAATGCGATCACAGTATAACAAACTCTACAGGTGTCTTTTGACAGCTTCAAGTGGCCCTTCATGGTGGCAGGAAGATGGTTCCTATCACCCTTCATGGGCATCAGAGTGATGCAGCTGTACGTGGCAGGGAAAAGGATTACCTGCAAAAGCCAAATTTATACAAGATATTAGCCTTTCAGTCATGCAGAATATCAGAGACACATGCTTCATCACCACAGGGCATGGAAACGTAAAATGCATTTTTTACAAAGGGCTTACAATTGCAAATTTACTATCCACAAAATTAAATTAGAAAAAACAAATAAAATAGTGAGGTGCAAAAGATGTCAGCCTTAGTGTTTCTACTTCCTACAAATGACCGAGACCATGTTGTTTCAACCTTTTGTAGAACACACTGTTCTCTAACAGTATATATTGAGCATGCTATAGCAGAAGCTTGAATTTATGGTTTCTATACTTCTACATTATACATCCTCAGTAATATAGACCAGTTTGTTAAACTTCAGAGGTTGAGATCAAGGCCTGTCAACTAAATCATATATATGCATTAAAAAACAAGGCCATATGGACCAATGCATCATAATTATCAGTTTAAACTATTGTGCTGGATCACTATCATTATTGTTCCGTAGAGTTTATGTGTACATTGTCCACTAATTCATGAGGATTGATGCAATGGATGCTGGCTTGGCAACCATAGTAGTTTAGGCACAATAGTGTAAACCGACACAAATGCTACTAATTCCATCATATCAAGGACCATTTTATCAAGTCCATGTGTATACTACTCACTACAAGAAGCAACATGACAGTAGTATCACCATGATCATCAAAAAAGGAACAGCTTTTCCTCTGCTCAAGCCAGCCTCAAACAACACCATAGCAATCAAATTTTCAAATAATGAACCAAGACATGTCCAGAACAATCCAAAGTTTGTTGTGCACGTGAGATGAGATGAGATGACATGACATGAGCTCACCACACCAAGTCATGTGGTTGGAGGAGTAGGGAGCAGCCATGAGGCCTCGTCATCCACCTGCAGGAGCAGCAACAACTCGTCCAAATCAGATCTAAGCAACCTGCACAAAAAACAAAACAAATCAAACCAAAGGCAGGAATCACAATGAGACAGGAGAAGGGATTCTATCCCAAGATAGCAACCCGAAAAGCAAAAAACATGATTAGGGAGCTGGTACATAAGCAAGGAATTCATGCATGAATGACATATACAACTTAAAAATCAGGATATGAAATATTATTAGAATTGCATATTAGATGGCTGCAAGATAACTGTTGCTTCATATAAAGTAACTAGAATTAGCACCCAACAGCTAGATAGCATATGGTGCAGAAACTAGTTTCAACTAAATGGGTCGTCCAAATTGGAGGGTAACTCACTTCATTATCCAGAACATTATCCAAAAATATAGGAGTGTTGTGCATATCGAGATAAAATCCAAGACCAAGACACTTGGAGAAAGCAACTGATGTAGTAACAAGCTTTGATTGTGCGAAATGCAACAGGTTTGCATAATATGAAGTTTACCAATTATTCTAGAAAACAAGGAAAAATACATGTTGATGTTTCAAGTGCAGAAGAACATAAACGGGTACATATATTGGCCCAGAAAACACTGCTCATCCAAGATGAGAACGGAACATATCTAAGCAAACTAGCAACAATGCATTGTACACGTGTTTGTAGATTAATACAAAAAAAGTATCACAGCCAATAATCCATTCCAGTGCAGTGCACTCTTAATCACCCCTAGTATAATTAGCTAAACTGTGCACATAGTTGTGTTTATATTATGACCAAGTGTTGGTTACAACTCAAGCACAAATTGTCGGGACCCCGACTCAATGCCACATCGATCTAGCATGTAACACCTCATATCACTTTGCGGCCTCACGCACAGTATCCCCACGGGTGTCGCCTTACCTTTGCCCGGGACCGTTTGCGCATTTTGGCACACGTATATGATGGTGTCGCTAGCATCCATATGATAAAGAGCCCGGGCTGACATGGCTAGTCGTAAACCCAAAGTGGCACTAACTTACAGGGACAGGCATCCATGACCCAGCATCGAACGTGTCGGTCATCAACGAGTGAATCCAGGCTGTAGCACTAGGCTAACAGGACTCCGGTGAACCGGGCTGTAGCGGGCTAGCAGGACTCCGGTATTCATCGCGTGACATTTCCCCGAAGGGACAGACACAGGATCGAAGAAGGACACATGTCGGCCTGCCTAAGTGTTCCAGAGCAGTAGCAAGCTACCAGGGCTGAGTGGAAGCACTAGGAGACATTTCCCGGTAAGAGAGACTACTAAGGATAAACAACTAGATAGTCAGATCCCACACATAGCAATACACATTACACGTACGCATAACATGCAAGTATGTGTTGTACAACATGGCATCACAGCATAACTCAACAACTCATATAGATAAGGCTCAGAAGAGCCATCATAGCATTTATAGCAAACAGGGGTCACAAGACCCATCATACAGAGCATACAAGCAACAAGTGGAAGCATTACATGTCTGGGTACAGACATCTACAAATGAAAAAGGCTGAAGAGCCTGACTATCTACAACATCCGATCAAGATCGTAGCTGAGGTACTAGCTACTAGTCGAAGTCCACGGAACACTAATAAGACCGAAGTCTCCGCTGCAAAAACATAAATAAAGCAACATGAGTACAAAGGTACTCAGCAAGAGTTACATCAGATCCTATCGTACATGCATTTGTATCAAGAGGGTAATGTGGGGTTTAGTTGCAGCAAGCCAGCTTTGACTCTGTGGCTATCCTGTTCTACGACTACCAGAAGCTCTTGAGGTGAGACAACGTACACGAGTCCACTAATCACCACACGATACACAACTATGGATTCATCCCCGTCTCCCTACGAGAAGGCCATCCATAGCACTCACACTTGTCTTGAGAATTTTAGAGTATCCACTTCAAGTTGTCTATGTACCATGTAAGCATCCAAGAAGTCCATAACCGCGGACCCGGCTATTCGAATAGATCATGTTAACCCTGCAGGGGTGTACTTCTTCACACACGCTCTCGCCACTTACCGCCATGTACACGTCATGTATCTCGGCAACCTTCAAGCAGAAGCCTGGCGAGGGTGTCGGCCACGACCTGACTAACCACACAAGACTCTAGTCCAGGTTTATCGCCTATTCGGGTTCCATCAGCAAGGAGATCCGGCCGGGGTGTCGCTCACGGCCCCAAACGATGTGAGCAGGGTTCCCAAGCCCACCATCCGGGTGCCACTTGATACACCGTGCCACGTGTGCCTAGTCTGTCCCAAGCCCACCCTGCCGGGTGCCACTTGGTAGAAAAATAGCACTACCTACAAACACCAGAAACTAGTTGCGACTCCTGGACAGAGACCAAGTTGGTTAATAAGTCGAGAGGGGTCGAGTTACCGGAACCCAATGTGTGGTAGTATCGAGTCATTGGACAACATACACAGAACTCAGTGCTTAAGGACGGTTCCAGTGAGACAACCCACCATGTACTCCTACATGGCCTCTCACCGCTACCTTTACCAAATCGTGTTCACACACTTAACTCTCAGCATCAGAACATATCGTAACACTCCAATTCATTCCCAATGAATCAGACCTGACACAACTCTAAGCAATAGCAGGCATAGCATGGTAGGAACACATCAGTGGCTTCAATCAACTCCTACACATGCTAGTGGGTTTCAACTATTTACTGTGGCAATGACAGGTCATGCAGAGGAATGGGTTCAACTACCGCAGCACAAAATAGCAGATGAATCGTTGTTGTCCTAATGCAATAACTGAGAGCAGGAGCGAGAGAGTAGGGTTTTATCGAAATGAACAAGGGGGTTTGCTTGCCTGGTAAATCAACAGAGGAGGCACTGCTTCACCGACAGGTACTCTGGAACAGCTCCGGAGCAGGACCTATCGAGAAGGAACGGTGCCAACAATCAAAACACAAGCATATGCAACACAATGATGCATGAACATGGCATGAAGATGTGATGCTGATTGTGCTAATGCAACTAGTACTCATTTGGTTTGAAGTCCATTTGAACCAAAGCTCAAATTGAATTCTAAATTAAGTCTCTTATATATGCCATAATGTGTTTTCGCATATTCAGCATGTATAAGTTGGTTTGTCATGCATAAAACTAGCACAGATGGAAAGATTGCATTTTTCTGATAATTTTTCATATATAAATTATTTTAATCTGAGCTACGATTGAATTGATATGAATTTTTGAAGTTTAAATCAATTTCTGGAATTTCCTGAATTATTTTAAATCCAGAAAATATATAATGCACCAGCATGACGTCAGCACGACGTCAGCAGTCAACTAAGGCTGACTGGGGTCAAACCTGACGTGTGGGGTCCACACATCAGTGACACGGGGTTAAACAGGGGGTTAATTTTATCCTAATTAAAAGTTAGTGGCGCTGGGGCCCACTGTCAGTGTCAGGGGGGTTAATTAAGCGGCGATTAGCACTAAGCTAATCACCTGACGGGCCGGGCCCACATGGCGGGGCTCAGGCGACGGGGCTCGCCGCCGGCGACCTCTGGACGCGGCGGAGTCCGCGCCACAGGCCACGGGGACGGCGTCTGATAGCACGGGGGCGTAGCCCGGGCTCTCGCGCATCTGGTGGGACAGGTGGGAGGAGCTAGGGAGGCCGGAGCTCGCCGGAGCAAAGCTCGCGGCGGCGGCCGGATCTCGGCTTCGATGGCCGGGCTAGCTACAGAGCGCGGGGAGGCAAGGGAGAAGGGGGAACCGAAGCGGGGGCTCACGGCGGGCTCGAGGACGTCGTCGGAGAGCTCGGGGGAGGTCGGACGGCGACGTGCGGGCGGTGGAGATCTACGGTGGCCGGCGATGAAGACGACGAGGGTGGCGACGATGGAGGCCGTCCGGAGGTTCGTGGCTCGACGAGGAGGTGGAGGGGGTCGTGGCGGAGCTCGTGGACTCCTCCGAGGGGCGAGGGGACGGCGGGGAGCGCGTCGGTGGTGAGCTGCGGCGGCGGCAGCGCTTCGGGCGCGGGGAGAGGGAGATGTCCAGGGGAGGAGGGAGAGCGAGAGAGAGGGGAAAAGGACCGGGGCGGCGCGTGGTGTCGTTCCAGGGCATCCAGACGAGGAGGGGAGAGGCAGGCAGGCAGGGAGGGAGGTGGCGTGGCCGGCGGAGCGCGCGCACGTCGGCACGCAGCTGCTTGGCGAGAGGGGGGGGGGAAGACGACAGAGGAGGAGGCGGGCTGGGCTGCCTGCTGGCTGGGCCGGCCTGCTGCTGCTGGGCTGCACAGGGGGGAGCCCCAGGTAAGCTTCTCCTCTTTATTTCTGTTTTCTAATTTTTCTGACATTTGTTTTGATTTAATAATAATACTAAATCAATTTATTTCCTTATGCCAATTTTTGGAGGAGCTAACTATATTATTCCAGAGCTCCTTTATAAATGGCATAATTTTTGGACAATATTTTATATATATAACAATATATATCCAAGGCAAATAATTATCGGATTAATCCAAATGGCCAAAATTAAATATCCATAAGCTCCTAAAAATATTGGTTTATTTTTATCTCTGTCCAATATTTTCAGAGAGCAACATGAGCATTTTCTTGGACCCTTTTGGAAGAATTTTTATTTAGGTCATTTTCAGAGATGATTCTGAGGGTTCCACCAATCCTCATTTCAATTTAAATGAAAATTTAAACATGATGCACAAATGACTAGCTAGTCTAGGTCATACCAGACTAGGGATGTGACAACTCGCCCCCACTTGAAAGAATCTCGTCCCGAGATTCAGGGGTCGACGGAAAGAAAGCGGGGTACTCCAGTCGAAGACGATCTTCTCGCTCCCAAGTAGCTTCTCTCTCGGAATGATGAGACCACTGAAATTTGAGAAACTTGATGTTCTGACGTCGAGTGACATGCTCTGCTTGATCAAGAATGCGAACCGGGTACTCTCGGTATGTGAGGTTATCTTGGAGATCAAGCGTTTCGTGGTCCACTCCGCGGATAGGATCCGAGAAGCAACGCCTGAGTTGAGAGACGTGGAAGACATCATGAACTCGAGAAAGATGTGGGGGTAGTTCCAATTGGTAGGCAACCTCTCCTCGTTTAGCGCGAATGTGAAAGGGACCAATGTAACGAGGAGCCAACTTGCCCTTGATACCGAAACGATGGGTACCCTTCAAAGGAGTAACCCGAAGGTAAGCTTGGTCGCCAATTTCATAAGTCATATCCTTATGATGACGATCGTACTGGCTTTTCTGACGAGACTGGGCTGTTTTCAAATTCCCACGAATGATGCGAACTTGCTCTTCTGCCTCCTGGATCATGTCCGGTCCAAAGAATTGTCTTTCACCGGTTTCTGACCAGTTCAAATGTGTTCGACATCTTCGTCCATAGAGAACCTCAAAAGGAGCTTTCTTGAGGCTGGATTGATAGCTATTGTTATAAGCAAACTCGGCAAAAGGAAGACATTTCTCCCAATCCATACCGAATGAGATAACGCAAGCTCTAAGCATGTCTTCGAGAATTTGGTTGACCCGTTCCACCTGACCACTCGACTGAGGGTGGAAAGCGGTACTGAAGGAAAGATGGGTTCCCATGGCAGTTTGGAAACTCTCCCAGAAATGAGAAGTGAAAAGACTGCCACGGTCTGAATTGATCTCTAGTGGAACACCATGGAGTGATACTATTCGAGAAATATATAAGTCAGCGAGCTGACTAGCAGTGATATTCTCTCGAATAGGTAGGAAGTGCGCCACTTTGGAGAGACAATCAATGACTACGAAGATAGCATTATTCCCTCTTCTGGTCCTGGGAAAGCCGGTGATGAAGTCCATACCAACTTTATCCCATTTCCATTCAGGAATAGCTAGAGGCTGAAGGGTGCCAGCAGGTCTTTGATGCTCTGCCTTAACGCGACGACAAACGTCACATTTAGCAATGAACTCAGCGATTTCTCTCTTCATCCTAGTCCACCAGAACCTCTGGCGTAGGTCCTGATACATCTTAGTGCTACCGGGATGAATCGTGAGAGGAGATTCATGCACCTCCTTAAGAATCAACTGCCGAAGATGTTGCTTCTTGGGAACCACCAAGCGATTCTCAAAGAAAACAACACCACGAACATCCATAGAGAAACATCCACCAACTCCCTTCTTAATGTTTCTCTTGATCCGGGTAATCCCCGTATCATGCTTCTGGGCTTCTATGATAAGATCCACAAGGGTAGGTTTCGCCACCAAGGTAGAAAGGAATCCGTGAGGAGTGATGTGAAGGTTAAGCTTACAGAATTCCTCATGGAGGAGGGGTTGGCCTTGCTGCAACATGAGATTGTTGCAATAGGATTTACGGCTTAGAGCATCAGCCATGACATTGGCTTTGCCTGGGGTGTAGGTAATCCCTAGATCATAATCTGTGATTAACTCCAACCAACGTCTTTGCCTAAGGTTCAGATCCGGTTGGGTGAAGATATACTTGAGACTCTGGTGATCGGTGTAGATCTCGCAACGTTTACCAAGAAGGTAATGTCGCCAGGTCTTGAGTGCATAGACTACGGCTGCAAGCTCTAGATCATGTGTAGGATAATTCTCCTCATGTGGATGCAACTGTCGAGATGCATAGGCAATCACATGACGATCCTGCATAAGAATGCAACCTAGTCCCTGTCATGAGGCGTCGCAGTAGATAATAAAGTCTTTAGTGAAATCCGGTGGCACAAGTATGGGAGCAGAAGTCAGGCGTCTTTTCAGTTCCTGAAAACTGTACTCACACTGTGGGGACCACTCGAACTTTTTATCTTTCTTGAGAAGTTCCGTGAGGGGTTTGGCTACTTTGGAGAAGTTTTCAACAAAGCGGCGACAATAGCTGGCTAGACCAAGGAAGCTCCTAACTTGTTTCAGGTGGAGTCCAATCGAGAACGGCTTGAACTCTCTCGGGATTGACAGCAATGCCCTTACCAGAGATTACGTGGCCTAAGTAGGTCACTTCTGGCAACCAAAATTCACACTTGGAGAACTTGGCATAAAGGCGGTGCTCTCTGAGTTTTTCTAACACAAGCCTAAGATGTTTGGCATGCTCTTCCTCGTTCTTCGAGTAAATAAGAATGTCATCGAGGTAAACCACGACGAACTTATCTAAGTACTCCATGAAGATCGAGTTCATCAAGCGGGAGAATGTAGCTGGAGCGTTGGTTAGACCAAAGGACATGACGGTGTATTCGTACTGGCCATAACGAGTGACAAAAGCCGTCTTGGGAATGTCCCCGTTTCTAATCTTAATTTGGTGGTATCCTAACCTCAAATCCATCTTGGAGAAGACTGAGGATCCAGCGAGCTAATCATACAGGTCGTTGATCCTGGGGAGCGGATACTTGTTCTTTATCGTGACCAAATTAACGGGACGATAATCTACAACCATCCGGTCCGTACCATCCTTCTTCTTAACAAAGAGGACGGGGCAAGCCCAAGGAGAAGAACTAGGATGGATGAAACCTTTTTGCAAGGACTCATCAAGTTGTTTCTTAAGCTCGGCTAGTTCTAAGGGTGCCATCTTGTAAGGTCTCCTAGAGATTGGAGCTGTTCCTGGAATAAGATCTATGACGAACTCTACATCTCTGTCAGGTGGAACACCTGGCAGTTCCTCTGGAAAGACATCCGGAAAGTCACGGACTACCGGGATATCTTCAAGGTCTGGAAGAGGGCTGGCATTAAGAGAATAGAGCTGACGCTTTGCAACTCTAGTGGAGACGGTGACTATCTTGCCAGATGGGTGTGTAAGCTGAACAGATCTGGTGTAACAATCAATCTTGGCATGATGAGCTGTCATCCAGTCCATACCCAAGATGATATTAATATCTGAGGACTTGAGGGCTACAAGTGATGCAAGGAATACAAGTCTGTCAACAAGGATTTCGTTACCATGGCTTACACTAGAGGTTTGCCATTTGGATCCAGGAGTTTGGATGACTAGCGGAGTTGGCATATCACAAAATGACATGTTGTGCGGGTTAGCATAGCTTTCAGAAATGAAGGAGTGAGATGCTCTAGTATCGAATAGAACTGATGCTGGGTGACAACTGACAAGGAGTGTACCAAGAACGACATCCGGATCATCATGAGCGTCTTTAGCTGAGACATGATGCACACGTCCACGTTCAGTGGGGGCTGACTTGACACTGATCATCTTGCGTGATGGCTTAACACAGCCAACAGTCTTCTCGGGCTGGGGTGGAGCATAACTAGTCTGGGAGCAGTCACGTGCATAGTGTCCTGGCTTCCCGCATGTGAAGCAAGTCCCTGAGGTTGGACGGGGACCCGCACTGACAAGCGGTCTACCAGTAGGCCTGGGTGAAACATATGACTGAGCTGGGTGAGGCACCACATAGGATGGCCTCGGTGCATAGCCAGAAGGAAGAGCGGAGTTTGGAATCCAAATCCGGCGCTTCTGAGAACTAGAGCCAGAGGAAGATCCCAAATCACGGGTGTGCTTACGAGACTCCTCGTAAGTGAGCTGAGCTGTCTCTGCATTGATGGCCTTGTTCACAAGAGCTTGGAATGTATCACAATGATGCAGGTGGAGATCACGACACAACTTGGGGTTGAGACCCTTCCGGAACCTAGCCTGCTTCTTGGCATCCGTGGACACTTCTTCTGTGGAATAGCGGGCAAGGTTCTCGAACTCTCTGCTGTAAGCATCAACAGCCATCTTATTCTGGGTGAAACTACAGAACTCTTCTCTCTTGCGATCAAGGAGGGCCTGGGGAATGTGATGCTCGCGAAAAGCCTCAGTGAAATCCCTCCAGTTAGGAATCTGGCCAGCTGGAAGCATAGCCTCATAGTTCTGCCACCAAAGACTAGCAGGACCTTCCAGGTGGTATGTGGCATAGATGACCTTGTCATCTTCAGCTACGTTCGCGGAACGCAGCTTATGAGTGATGCTACGGAGCCAGTCATCTGCATCGAGTGGCTCGATGGAATGATGAAAGGTAGGTGGGTGCAGGCGAATGAAGTCATGAATGGTAGCAGACTTATTGGACTGATGTGCGGTGTTCTCCTTGATACGTGCCAACAAACGGTTAGACTCACGCTTGTTCCTCTCCATTTCTAGCATGAACTCTGTCAACGAAGGCGGCTCGGGAGGATCCTCATTCCTACCATCTCCATGGTTCTGGCTACGAATAATAGAACTTGATGACATCCTGAGAAACGAAACCAAGGACGGAATCAGCATCAACTATCGACTGTAAAATGTAGGACAAGGGATTAGTATCTCTCGAACTCCTAGGGAAATTCCGGCAGCATAACGGCAGTAAAATGCTCAGAATGAGACATCCTACTAAAAATGGGGTGGTAACATACTCATCAGCATTACTCAAGGTTCTGAGATCATACTAAACAGACTACACCGGAAATACTCAAAACTGGGGTATGACTCTGATCAACCAATCCTATGGGACTACGGAGTAGTAACACGTGATCCTGATAGACGGAAGAGAAAGCCTAGTTCCTTAACCCCGTAGGAAAGATAGGATGACTCAGATCAGAAGGCCATGAGGTAAAGGAGTAAAAAGAGCCTTACGTTCCAACCCACAATCAATTCCCTTACATAACTAAAGATTTCTAGACTCAACTTCGACCGGTTTGGCTTGGTAATCCTACAGGCAGTCAGGCTCTGATACCAGCGCTGTCAGGACCCCGACTCAATGCCACATCGATCTAGCATGTAACACCTCATATCACTTTGCGGCCTCACGCACGGTATCCCCACGGGTGTCGCCTTACCTTTGCCCGGGACCGTTTGCGCATTTTGGCACACGTATATGATGGTGTCGCTAGCATCCATATGATAAAGAGCCCGGGCTGACATGGCTAGTCGTAAACCCAATGTGGCACTAACTTACAGGGACAGGCATCCATGACCCAGCATCGAACGTGTCGGTCATCAGCGAGTGAATCCAGGCTGTAGCACTGGGCTAACAGGACTCCGGTGAACCGGGCTGTAGCGGGCTAGCAGGACTCCGGTATTCATCGCGTGACATTTCCCCGAAGGGACAGACACAGGATCGAAGAAGGACACATGCCGGCCTGCCTAAGTGTTCCGGAGCAGTAGCAAGCTACCAGGGCTCAGTGGAAGCACTAGGAGACATTTCCTGGTAAGAGAGACTACTAAGGATAAACAACTAGATAGTCAGATCCCACACATAGCAATACACATTACACGTACGCATAACATGCAAGTATGTGTTGTACAACATGGCATCACAGCATAACTCAACAACTCATATAGATAAGGGTCAGAAGAGCCATCATAGCATTTATAGCAAACAGGGGTCACAAGACCCATCATACAGAGCATACAAGCAACAAGTGGAAGCATTACATGTCTGGGTACAGACATCTACAAATGAAAAAGGCTGAAGAGCCTGACTATCTACAACATCCGATCAAGATCGTAGCTGAGGTACTAGCTACTAGTCGAAGTCCACGGAACACTAATAAGACCGAAGTCTCCGCTGCAAAAACATAAATAAAGCAACATGAGTACAAAGGTACTCAGCAAGACTTACATCAGATCCTATCATACATGCATTTGTATCAAGAGGGTAATGTGGGGTTTAGTTGCAGCAAGCCAGCTTTGACACTGTGGCTATCCTGTTCTACGACTACCAGAAGCTCTTGAGGTGAGACAACGTACATGAGTCCACTAATCACCACACAATACACTACTATGGATTCATCCCCGTCTCCGTACGAGAAGGCCATCCATAGCACTCACACTTGTCTTGAGCATTTTAGAGTATCCACTTCAAGTTGTCTATGTACCATGTAAGCATCCAAGAAGTCCATAACCGCGGACCCGGCTATTCGAATAGATCATGTTAACCCTGCAGGGGTGTACTTCTTCACACACGCTCTCGCCACTTACCGCCATGTACACGTCATGTATCTCGGCAACCTTCAAGCGGAAGCCTGGCGAGGGTGTCGGCCACGACCTGACTAACCACACAAGACTCTAGTCCAGGTTTATCGCCTATTCGGGTTCCATCCGCAAGGAGATCCGGCCGGGGTGTCGCTCACGGCCCCAAACGATGTGAGCAGGGTTCCCAAGCCCACCATCCGGGTGCCACTTGGTACACCGTGCCACGTGTGCCTAGTCTGTCCCAAGCCCACCCTGCCGGGTGCCACTTGGTAGAAAAATAGCACTACCTACAAACACCAGAAACTAGTTGCGACTCCTGGACAGAGACCAAGTTGGTTAATAAGTCGAGAGGGGTCGAGTTACCGGAACCCAATGTGTGGTAGTATCGAGTCATTGGACAACATACATAGAACTCAGTGCTTAAGGACGGTTCCAGTGAGACAACCCACCATGTACTCCTACATGGCCTCTCACCGCTACCTTTACCAAATCGTGTTCACACACTTAACTCTCAGCATCAGAACATATCGTAACACTCCAATCCATTCCCAATGAATCAGACCTGACACAACTCTAAGCAATAGCAGGCACAGCATGGTAGGAACACATCAGTGGCTTCAATCAACTCCTACACATGCTAGTGGGTTTCAACTATTTACTGTGGCAATGACAGGTCATGCAGAGGAATGGGTTCAACTACCGCAGCACAAAATAGCAGATGAATCGTTGTTGTCCTAATGCAATAACTGAGAGCAGGAGAGAGAGAGTAGGGTTTTATCGAAATGAACAAGGGGGTTTGCTTGCCTGGTAAATCAACAGAGGAGGCACTGCTTCACCGACAGGTACTCTGGAACAGCTCCAGAGCAGGACCTATCGAGAAGGAACGGTGCCAACAATCAAAACACAAGCATATGCAACACAATGATGCATGAACATGGCATGAAGATGTGATGCTGATTGTGCTAATGCAACTAGTACTCATTTGGTTTGAAGTCCATTTGAACCAAAGCTCAAATGCAATTCTAAATTAAGTCTCTTATATATGCCATAATGTGTTTTCTCATATTCAGCATGTATAAGTTGGTTTGTCATTCATAAAACTAGCACAGATGGAAAGATTGCATTTTTCTGATAATTTTTCATATATAAATTATTTTAATCTGAGCTACGGTTGAATTGATATGAATTTTTGAAGTTTAAATCAATTTCTAGAATTTCCTGAATTATTTTAAATCCAGAAAATATATAATGCGCCAGCATGACGTCAGCACGACGTCAGCAGTCAACTAAGGCTGACTGGGGTCAAACCTGACGTGTGGGGTCCACACGTCAGTGACAGGGGGTTAAACAGGGGGTTAATTTAATCCTAATTAAAAGTTAGTGGCGCTGGGGCCCACTGTCAGTGTCAGGGGGGTTAATTAAGCGGCGATTAGCACTAAGCTAATCACCTGACGGGCCGGGCCCACATGGCGGGGCTCAGGCGAACGGGCTCGCCGCCGGCGACCTCTGGACGCGGCAGAGTCCGCGCCACAGGCCACGGGGACGGCGTCTGAGAGCACCGGGGCGTAGCCCGGGCTCTCGCGCATCTGGTGGGACAGGTGGGAGGAGCTGGGGAGGCCGGAGCTCGCCGGAGCAAAGCTCGCGGCGGCGGCCGGAGCTCGGCTTCGATGGTCGGGCTAGCTACAGAGCGCGGGGAGGCAAGGGAGAAGGGGGAACCGAAGCGGGGGCTCACGGCGGGCTCGAGGACGTCGTCGGAGAGCTCGGGGGAGGTCGGACGGCGACGTGCGGGCGGTGGAGATCTACGGTGGCCGGCGATGAAGACGACGAGGGTGGCGACGATAGAGGCCGTCCGGAGGTTCGTGGCTCGACGAGGAGGTGGAGGGGGTCGTGGCGGAGCTCGTGGACTCCTTTGAGGGGCGAGGGGACGGCGGGGAGCGCGTCGGTGGTGAGCTGCGGCGGCGGCAGCGCTTCGGGCGCGGGGAGAGGGAGATGTCCAGGGGAGGAGGGAGAGCGAGAGAGAGGGGAAAAGGACCGGGGCGGCGCGTGGCGTCGTTCCAGGGCATCCAGACGAGGAGGGGAGAGGCGGGCAAGCAGGGAGGGAGGTGGCGTGGCCGGCGGAGCACGCGCGCGTTGGCACGCAGCTGGTTGGCGAGAGGGGGGAAGACGACAGAGGAGGAGGCGGGCTGGGCCGCCTGCTGGCTGGGCCGGCCTGCTGCTGCTGGGCTGCACAGGGGGAGCCCCAGGTAAGCTTCTCCTCTTTATTTCTGTTTTCTAATTTTTCTGACATTTGTTTTGATTTAATAATAATACTAAATCAATTTATTTCCATATGCCAATTTTTGCAGAAGCTAACTATATTATTCCAGATCTCCTTTATAAATGGCATAATTTTTGGACAATATTTTATATATATAACAATATAGATCCAAGGAAAATAATTATCGGATTAATCCAAATGGCCAAAATTAAATATCCATAAGCTCCTAAAAATATTGGTTTGATTTTTATCTCTGTCCAATATTTTCAGAGAGCAACATGAGCATTTTCTTGGACCCTTTTGGAGCAATTTTTATTTAGGTCATTTTCAGAGATGATTCTGAGGGTTCCACCAATCCTCATTTCAATTTAAATGAAAATTTAAACATGATGCACAAATGACTAGCTAGTCTAGGTCATACCAGACTAGGGATGTGACACAAATGTACGCAGAACTGGAGGCCTGCCTTAAGAATCCCAACATTTTAACTACATCACCATTCACCTCAAAACAGAAAAAGCACACGAAACCCCCCACCACACAGCAATCTTAACGTCTTTAGGCAGCAACCAAATTAGAGACCAGTTAATTTTTAGGCCAGCAACCAAAATTTCTTCATCCAAATTCATGACATAGAGCAGAGTTGTGTAACAGCTAGCTAACCAGTGGAACTCATGTAGTATTGTTTCTGTTCATTCAGTTAACAATGGCAGAGTAATTTTAGGCAACCTTGAGTACCAAATGACATTGTCTCTTAAAATTTATCTAATACCAGTTAACATATGCATGCAACTGTAAACATGACCACATAGAGCTACTAAACAGGCATGGAATGGGAGAGGCAACGCCAGTTGGTGTGGTCGTCGATGGCGAGGCCGGCGGCGGCCGTTGGCGTCGATAGTAGTCAACCCGACATCCTAGTGCTCGAGTGACGACGGATCTGGGAGGGAGAACGGACGAGGTGAGTAAGAGAGCGGAGATTTGGGATTATCCAAATGAGGAGAAGTGGAGGGACTCACCTGAACCGGTGGAGCAAGTGACGAAACTGAACCGGTGGTGCTCCTCCTAGGCCGCCATGGATGATCTGATGCCCGCGGGATCTTCTCCATGGCCGGCCCCTTCCTTCACAAAACCAGATCGGGCCTCTTCACGAACATGCAAGAAAATGGGCGCATGCATCAGATTTAGGGAGGGGGAGGGGGCCAGATGCAGGAGAAGAGAAGGGGAGGAGCAGGGATGTGTACCACTACCTTGCTCGATCTGGGCCGCGTAGAAGCACGCGTAGGTCATCTCCCGACGCTCGAGCCTGCCCTCCGTCAAGGACCGGGTCAAAGAAGCCCTTGACCTCGACGACGGCGCTGCTGGATCTGGGAGGGAGCGCCGTCGATGCTGGCCTAGGGCCACGGGGAAGCGAAGGATCGGCGGGGAGGAGGAGGCGGTTCAAGCGGGGGAAGGCAGGGAACGAGTGCATCGGCGTCGGGGAGGAGGAGGAGGGGCGGGTGAGCTGCTGCGGGTGGCCTAATGGGGGATGACCACTAGGCGTCGAGGGAACGGAGCAGGGGAGGGGGTGGATCTGGCCGCCACCATGGCCATGGCCGTGCCATGCGGCTAGGTCTAGGTCATGAGCGAGGGGGGAGCACATATCCGACCGCAGCCGTGGGAGAGAAGGAAAGGTGAGGGGTTGACGACGGCCGGGGTTGGGGGAGAGGAAGGAGGATGGTGGCGGCAGCGGCTGGGTGGTTGGGGATCGAGAGATTGAGAAGGAGCGAGAGGGTTGGGGGGTGGCGGCTGTTGGACGAGAGGGGAGAGTGGATCGGGGGAGAGGTGGGGATCCAGAAGTTAGGGTTTGGGTGAGAGGGTAAGGGGGCGAGGGCAGCCGTTGGATCCAGAAGCATCCAACGGTGGTTGACGCATGATCCGCGTGATATACCTATGGACCAATCAGAGCGCACCAAATAATTTGAAGATCTTTTGACCATATAAATTGGTCATGATTGATTACATACAAATTTTTCATTCCATTTTTCAATGCTCAAAATGAGTTTTTTGGCGAAAGACATCTAAAATAGTTGTTTAAATGATGTCATATTTTGCGCAAGTTTACATCTTAGATTGGCAAACAACATTGAAAAAGGGAGTTTTCATTTTCTATGCACAGAAAATTCAATTTCCATTTTCCGAGTGCCCGAAATGAGTTTTTTTGTGAAGGACCTACCATATATTTGTTGCAATATTGGACCAAATCAATTTTATAAAATACTAGGCCATATTTAATTCACAATTGACCAAATGGTTGGGTGTCAAAAGTTTTGATCCACCTCTGGTGAAAAAGACAAATTCTCGCCGATTCAGCAGGAAGCGGGTCAAATTTGAACTGTAGCTACCTCGTAGTTTGCTCTTTTATTTTTCCAAAAATCATTTCTAGGTACATAAGTATCTATTTAATCAGAGAAACACCAAAAAAATTCCAATATTCAACCACTAGCTAGGAACGGTCATTCCCGCCATTTTGACCGCATTTTGAAACGGGTATAAAAAATTCAAAAAAAATCAAAAAATTGGGAAACCTTCGCATTGTGTCATCATATGTGGCCAAGTTACTAGGAAAAATAACAAACTTGTAATACGGCAATTATTTTAAAAAAGTGTTCTCAGAAACAAGCTATCATGTGTGGAGATCAATGGCTTTCAAGCCAAATGATCAATCTTATGGCCACATTCATGGCATAGTTTGTTCAAATGATCTCATATTGTGCACAAGGATGCATATTGGAATGGCAAACAATGTTGCCTAAGGAAGTTTTCATTTTCGTTGGATGAAAAAACCATTTTCCATTTTTCGAGTGCCCGAAAGGAGGTTTTTTTGTGAAGGAACTACCAAATAATTGTTGCAAAATTGGACCGAATCATTTTTATAAAATACTAGGCCATATTTAATGCACAATTGACAAAATGGTTGGGTGTAAATTTTTTTGATCCACCTCTCGTGAAAAAGGCAAATTTCCGCCGATTCAGCTGGAAGCGGGTCAAATTTGAACTGCAGCTGCCTCATAGTTTGCTATTTATTTTTTTTAAAAATCATTTCTAGGTACATAAGTATCTATTTAATCAGAGAAACACCAAAAAAATTCCAAGATTCAACCACTAGCTAGGAACGGTCATTCTCGCCGTTTTGACCGCATTTTGAAACGGGTATAAAAAATTCAAACAAAATCAAAAAATTGGGAAACCTTCGCATTGTGTCATCATATGTGGCCAAGTTCCTAGGAAAAATAACAAACTTGTAATACGGCAATTATTTTAAAAAAGTGTTCTCAGAAACGAGCTATCATGTGTGGAGATCAATGGCTTTCAAGCCAAATGATCAATCTTATGGCCACATTCATGGCATAGTTTGTTCAAATGATCTCATATTGTGCACAAGGGTGCATATTGGAATGGCAAACAATGTTGCCTAAGGAAGTTTTCATTTTCGTTGGATGAAAAAACCATTTTCCATTTTTTGAGTGCCCGAAAGGAGGTTTTTGTGAAGGAACTACCAAATAATTGTTGCAAAATTGGAACGAATCATTTTTATAAAATACTAGGCCATATTTAATGCACAATTGACAAAATGGTTGGGTGTAAATTTTTTTGATCCACCTCTCGTGAAAAAGGGAAATTTCCGCCGATTCAGTTGGAAGCGGGTCAAATTTGAACTGCAGCTGCCTCATAGTTTGCTATTTATTTTTTTCAAAAATCATTTCTAGGTATATAAGTATCTATTTAATCAGAGAAACACCAAAAAAATTCCAAGATTCAACAACTAGCTAGGAACGGTCATTCCTGCCGTTTTGACCGCATTTTGAAACGGGTATAAAAAATTCAAAAAAATCAAAAAATTGGGAAACCTTCGCATTGTGTCATCATATGTGGCCAAGTTCCTAGGAAAAATAACAAACTTGTAATATGGCAATTATTTTAAAAAAGTGTTCTCAGAAACGAGCTATCATGTGTGGAGATCAATGGCTTTCAAGCCAAATGATCAATCTTATGGCCACATTCATGGCATAGTTTGTTCAAATGATCTCATATTGTGCACAAGGGTGCATATTGGAATGGCAAACAATGTTGCCTAAGGAAGTTTTCATTTTGGTTGGACGAAAAAACCATTTTCCATTTTTCGAGTGCCTGAAAGGAGGTTTTTTTGTGAAGGAACTACCAAATAATTGTTGCAAAATTGGACCGAATCATTTTTATAAAATACTAGGCCATATTTAATGCACAATTGACAAAATGGTTGGGTGTAAAAAATTTTGATCCACCTCTCATGAAAAAGACAAATTTCCGCCGATTCAGTTGGAAGCGGGTCAAATTTGAACTGTAGCTGCCTCATAGTTTGCTATTTATTTTTTCCAAAAATAATTTCTAGTTACATAAGGACCTATTTAATCATAAATACATGGTTTGGTGGTGATACATCGAGGTTTGGGCGGTGGCCGAGGGCCTCTACTCTAGAGCGCGTAAACTCGCATGCCCGTCGCGTGGTCACCGCGTGACCGTAATGTTGCCATGTGTTCTGGGCGGCTTAGACATGTCTAGTGGGTTGGGCACTCCCCAGGTTGGTGTTAGGAAGAAAATTACAACATAAGATTCTCACGAGAAGACCGATCGATGCTCAAACAGAAATTAGCAGCCAAGTGTTTGATTAGCGGTACGGGAAATGCACATGGCCAATGGGCGTGAGTTTTGGCTGAGGATGATTATCTACTAAGGAGAATGTCTTCACAAATTTTTAGCTCAAAAGGAGGATCCTAGGTGGTACTTGCTTTGCAAAGTACCACGCTGGACAAAAATATGAATGTTGAAGCTGGGCTCAAAATAATGAATGGATTGAGCTGAAATTTTGTGGAGGATGGTTGTTTGGGCATAGGAAAGCATTGTAGAAAATTGATACCATTTGGACATGCCAAAGTAGTACTTCCTTCACAATGCTCTTCTATGGACAGAAACTTGGGAAAACTAGTGAGCGAGATTGGATGAATGAAATGAGCTCAAAATTGGTGTAGCTAAGTTACTTAGGTATGGTCATGCGCTGGTCAATTTTCAGATCATTTGGGTAAGCCTAGCTAGTACTTACTTCACAAAGCTTCTCTCGATGTAGAAACTTTGGAAATTTCCTGAGAAAGATTTACTAGGAAAATTGAGCTGAATATTATCATGTGGCAATGATTTGGGTATGGAAGAGTGTCCAAAAAGTTTGAGGGTAACAGGAGGGGTCTATATAACACTTGCTTTGCAATGTGCCAATTTGGCCATAAAATATAAATTGAACCTGGGCTCACATAGATGATTTGACTGAGCTACAATTTGGAGGAGGGTGATAATTTGGGCATAAACTGTATAAATTTCATGTCATTTAGAGATATAAAAAAGGTACTTCCTTCACAATGCTTCTAGGTGGACAAAAACTTTGGAAATTTGTTGAGGAAGATTTGCTAGGCAAATGGGGCTGAATTTTGTCATGCGGTAATGATTTGGATAGGAAAGAGTGCCCAAAAATTCCGAGGGCAATCAAGAATATAAAAATAGCACTTCCTTCATAAAGTGTTGTTGTGAACAAAATAGGAAAATGAATATTGTTGAATTAGTTTTGAACTAGGGAAAGAAGGATTTTTACATATTTGATGAAGATATGACCCAAAGAATTTATGAGATTTTTTTGGGAATTTTGGGAATGATAGAAATATAGGTTGCTTCACAACCTAGGGCAAAAACTGCCACATGGACATGACACATAGGCAAAACTGATGAGATGGCGCCTAGTCATCACAACCCACCACAATCTACAAGGCTATGACCATCTATATTGGTCATTAACAACTAGAAATAAGGCAGCGGACTAGCACTGTTTGCTTTGTGACCATTTCGTGTAAGGAAATTACGACCTTTCTAACCAAAATGGTCGCAATGGTTTAGGGTTTGAAGCCCCCTGAACAGCATTTGACCAATTGGACTAAAATGGTCATAAATTTATGACCAATTCTTCGAGGGTCACTGACAGAAGGTCATAAGTTGACATATTTCTTGTAGTGATATTCTATTATAAAGCTAAACAGGAAAGAGGAACCACTCATCCTAACCATTTGCTCTCAAAATTACCACTTCACTTCTTACTACTGAAAATCTTAGACCATCTCCATTCACCAATTGCTCAAACCAGTTCGAAGGGCATGTTTTCACCACACTATGGATTATCTTATTGGACCCAACAGAGATGATTTAGTTTTGAATTATGAATGTAGGAAATGTCGTCATCAGACGACGAAAGTCTCCCGGGGGAGTGCAGCTGGTGCCATGACGATCGAGGTCTGTGAGACATGCCTCACCTGGACGATGATCGGCGCTTCACCATTAAGCTCGAGGAGACCTTCGATGTTGAAACGGTACATAACAATGACAAGTGTTTTTTCGTAATTAAGCATGACTACAACTATTTCAACGTGTAATTTTCATCTTTTACAATTCGAGTAGCATATCCCATGCCATGCAAGGCACTATGTCTTGGAGAGGATGGGTTTTGAAGACCATGAAAGTTCTGGAACAAAGAAAATTCACCTAAGGACTCATCATGATGCGGATTTTGAAGTAAAATTGTACAATTCTGAGAGCGTAACCCATTTGGTTGCACTTTGCAAGATGTATGGTTTTGATGAGGGTATGCTTGTCACCATGGATCTCGGTGATCCTGAAATCAAGCAAGACAATGTGGACATTTGGGTCCTTGTTGATACGCCTCCAATTCTAACGCTATGTGAGTTTGTCAAACATAGTTATTAGCTAATTTATATTTTTTATTTCAAAATAGTTGATAGCTTATTTCCATTGATAGCTTATTTTCATTCTTCAAAGAATGTGCGGGAGATGGTAGACAAAACCCAGTCCATCGATGGCTCCGAATTAACTTACAAGGAGAAAAATCATCTAGTCGGATTTTGTACTGACATTGAGAATTACAATATCTACAATCAAACTCCTCAACATCATGGTCATGTCGTGCCACTAGTGCATGTGTTCAACTACAGTAACTACCATGGAGATACCCTGGTAAGATTTTTTACTATTACGACATCTTTGCATCTTTTGCATACTTCTAAAACTAGTACATCATTGCTAACTATGAAGTTTTTACTATGTTTTTCAACAGATAATCCCAGAGACTTGTGTGCCTCGTTTGATGTATGAGAAAGGTAGCCTTAATGTTTTGAACATACAGCCAGGTCATCCTACGAATCTGAACTGTCCATACCAGATTTCTAAAAGAAGTGGTGACATGCAAATCAAAGGATGGAAAAAATGTATGGACAATTGTAAGGAGGTTCTTGGAAGAAAAAGGAAGCGAAGCGCAAGAATTGGAGATAGGATGATCTCCATTCTCCAAAATGGAGAGTCAGGGTCTGTTGGGGATATTACTACTAGACGTAAACCGGCCAGGAGTAGCCGGATTAACTTTATGAAGATTAAAAGCCCATGAAGATGTGAAGATGATGGCGCTTTACGAAAGCCCAAGGCCTAGAAGTGAGTTAAGGCCTGTAGATGTAAACTGACTTAATCATGTAACTTGCTTTGTAAGATAGGAAGTGTAGAGACCGAACCGGAAACGTTTATGATCCGGCTTCAAGACTCTGTAAACCGACGGCGCCGCCCATGTATATAAGGGGACGACCCGACAGCGGTTTAGAAGATAGACAACAACTCGAGAGCCAGACAAAGCGGATTCGCTCACCGGCCTTCGAAACCCTAGCAATACCAATCACAACTAGACGTAGGCTTTTACCTTCCTTGAAGGGGCCGAACTAGTATAAAACTCCCCATGTCCCCTTGTCTGGTTTAACCCCTTTAAGCTAACCCGTTGCGATGGCTCCACGACTAAGTCCTTTCACAAGGACATCTACCATGACAAACCCACGACAGTTGGCGCCCACTGTGGGGCTATCACACGATGGTTTCGAGTTCTTGAAGGGCAGCTTTGATGGACTCAAGGGATACACTGTGGCCAGATGACGAAGAGTTGTCGCGGCAAGCTCTACATCGACAACATAGGATGGGGTCCCGAGGCCGATTCAATTGAATATTGGTACCGGGTCCCCTTTGGTGGGATTCACGTCTTCATCGGCAAGATTGGCGAACCGGCTCCTGAGCCGGACACCGGCACCGGCATCATCGAAATGGATCAGCGTACAAATTCTTCGCCGGTTCAACCCGTGATGAAGCACGTCTTCGTAGGTGCTATCCCTGGAGCAGAATACGAGGACGGACCAGCGTCCGATGGAGAAACCATTGTCTGTTTCGACGACGAGTCTTCTAGAGAGACCGAATCGCTCTATCAATTGCAAGATGGTCGGATTGGTGGGGGATCCGAGGGCAACAGTATTTCGGACCCCCCTGATCTGCCAAACCGGGCCACTATCTTCATGGCCGGTACACAGTCAGCACCTCACTCATCAACGGCTATGGCAATGCTCTCCGGTTCAACAACAGCCACGCCGGCGGGGGCAGGAGGCTCTGTGCCGCCTCCGGCTCAGGTCCTATCTGACATGTTTGACGCTTTGGCCACATTAATGGCTGCAAAGGTGGATGCAGCAGCCAGGGATCAGCACAACGTGGAGATTGCAAAGGTAAAGGATCAGATAGTCTAGGCTAAAGCGGACCTAGCGACGGAGAACGCTAGGATGGTTACAGAATAGGCTGAATTGGAAGCACATGCCTACCAGATTAGGCTGGATCAGAACGCTTCCGAAGGGGTCCTAAGAAGAAGGTACCGATCGCATCTCCCGTCGGGTTATGAGCCGTGAATTCTCTACAACACACCAGGAGCAGGAGCTAGTCACCATCCAGTACTGAACCGAGCGGAGGCACCAGGAACAGGAGCGCCGGTTCAACTGCGCACGATGGACCCACCTCGTCAGAACAACATTGTGCCACAGTATGTACCAACACCTCCCGGGCATTATTCCAACGCGTTGGACAATATTGTGGCTGTCGCTTCACGCCTAGCAGCTCTCCCAACTGATGGCGAATCACCAGTCGCGATTGAGGCATTTCGAGCTAGAGATCTCCTTCAAACGGCGCTAAATCACCAGCAGGCATATTCGCACATTCGCGAGAGGATTCATTCTACTACCCATCCAAGCCGGAGCTACATCATACACGTGGAGGATGAACCAGCTGTGTCAAGCAGCGCACGTCGCCGTAACTCGCCGCGAGGGCACAACCCGGCAGGGGGGGTGCTAATGCGCAAGATGTTGTGGATCATGGTCGCGCGCGTCGGGAGGCCGAGTTAGCAGGGGGTGCTAATGCGCAAGATGTTGTGGATCATGGCCGAGCGCGTCAACATACTCTGGTTCACCCTACCGCTTTAGTAGAACCAAGGGTGGTATTCAGTTCCTTAGGGGTGCTGTGTCTCACCCCCGCTTTGCGTAACGTGAGACTGCCCAAGGATTTCAAAGGACCTCGTAAGGTGCCCAATTACACCGCCGATTGGCAACCATAGGCGTGGGTTGAAAGTTACAAGATGGCAATGGAGATGCTGGATGTGGATGAAGCGGTATGTGCCAAATACTTCACCATGATGTTGGAGGGAACAACTCGTACTTGGTTAAAGAGCTTACCAGTTAATTCTGTCGGATCATGGGCCGATTTGAAGCACCGGTTTATCCAGAACTTCAAGGATACTTGTAAGCAGCCGATGTCAATCGTGGATCTGGCCGCTTGTGTCCAAGAGGAAGGGGAGTCCACGACCCACTAGGTCAAGCGGGTCTCAGCAATTTTGCACTCATCAGATTGTATCAATGCAGATATCACAGTACTAACGTTGGAGGGCAATTGTCATTTTCTGCCGCTCAAACAGAAGTTAGGAAGGCTCAAGTGTCACTTCGATGATATGTCAATGCTCATGGCCGCTTTGGTTAAATACGCCAATTCAGATAGTACCAAGGACCCGGAATCAGAGGAGGATAAACCGGGGAAAGGGAAGAAGAACGGCGACACCAAGGGTCAGCAGCATAATCCGGCAGGCCATGGGAACAATGGTAAGCGCAAGGCCGACAACACCTTGGACTTTGTTGCTAACACCAATGCTCAGGAGAATGGCTAGCACCGTAAGGGCAAGCAGCCCCAGAGGGGCGAAGATTCAGGCTCCAATTTGGAGCGCCTGTTAAATCAACCCTGCCCAAAGCATGGATCAAAGGAGAAGCCAGCATCGCACCTTTGGAAGGACTGTTATATCATGCGAGATTTCAAGAACTCCAATATGTTCCAGTATGATAATGGACCGCCCGGTGGTTCAGGAGGTAGTTTCCACGGGCCGGGTTACGGAGGTGGCAGTTCCGGTTTAGGGTTTCAAGGCAACCAAACCGGACACATCAATCAAGGGCACCAAGGCAACCAGGGAGGTTACAACCATTAGGGGAACCAACAGCAGCAGTAGCAGTCGGGTTACTAGAGCAATCCCAAGCAGCTAAATAGCGGGCAATATCATGTCTTCACTACTAGTTTGTGTAAGCATGATCAGAAGCTTCACAAGAGGGCAGTAAACTCTGTTGAACCGGCAGTGCCTCATTATTTGCGCTGGTAGCAACCCATTTTGTGGAGTAGAGAGGATCACCCACCCCGGGTTGACAATCCGGGTCACTTGGCCCTGGTGGTGGCCCCTCAAGTTGGGGGGTACAGTTCACCAAAGTGCTCATGGATGGGGGAAGTAGTATCAATATCCTATATTATGATACATTCCGCCGTATGGGGTTGACAGATAAGAATCTTAAACCGTCAAATACCATTTTTCATGGTGTGGTGCCTGGTAAATCTGCATATCCAGTGGGCAAGATAGCATTAGAGGTGGCTTTTGGAGATGACTATGATTCGAGGTCAGAAACATTGACTTTTGAGGTGGTAAAAATCAAAAGCCCGTATCACGCCCTGTTTGGGCGGCCGGCTTATGCTAAGTTCATGGCGAGGCCGTGTTATGTTTATCTACAGCTTAAAATGCCAGGTCATAAGGGGACTATCACAGTACATGGAAGCAGAAAGATCGCTTTGGAGTGTGAGGAAGGTGATGCGGCTTATGCTGAGTCGGTTTGTGCCACGGAGGAGTTGAAATTCTATAAGGAGCAAGTTGATCCGGCAGATATGACCTCTTTGAAAAAGCCGACTACGGAACATGATCCGGCGTTGAAGTTCAAATCGGCTACAGACACTAAGATGATTGATTTTGTTCCTGGCGACTCATCCAAGCAATTCAGCATCAGCGCTAACCTGGATCCCAAATAGGAAAGCGCGCTCATCGA
Organism: Triticum aestivum; assembly: GCF_018294505.1. Taxonomy (NCBI): domain Eukaryota; kingdom Viridiplantae; phylum Streptophyta; class Magnoliopsida; order Poales; family Poaceae; genus Triticum; species Triticum aestivum. The sequence goes on along the minus strand of NC_057794.1, from coordinate 413,112,547 downwards.
GTTCATCCGTGAGAACCGGGACATCTTTGCATGGAAACCTTCTGACATGCCAGGTGTACCGAGGGAACTCGCTGAGCACACACTTAACATTGATCCTAAGTTTAAACCGGTCCGGCAGTTTCTCCGCCGCTTCAATGAAGAAAGGCGTAAGGCTATCGGTGAAGAGGTAGCTCGGTTGTTGGCCGCAGGGTTTATCGTGGAGGTCTTTCATCCAGAGTGGTTGGCTAATCCGGTGCTGGTTCTTAAGAAAACTGGCACTTGGCGTATGTGTGTGGATTACAAAGATTTAAACAAGGCTTGCCCTGCAGACCCCTTTGCCCTCCCTCGCATTGATCAGATAATTGATGCTACGGCAGGTTGTGACCGTTTGTGTTTTCTGGATGCTTATTCTGGTTATCATCAGATCAAAATGGCGGTTAAGGACCAGGAGAAGACAGCTTTCATAACTCCCTTTGGAGCCTTCTGCTATGTCTCCATGCCCTTTGGACTCAAGAGTGCCCAGGCAACTTATCAGCGCTACGTTCAGAATTGCCTTCATAAGCAGATTGGGCTCAATGTTCATGCATATGTGGATGATATTGTGATAAAGTCCAAAAAGGAGGAAACATTGATAGATGATTTGAGAGAAACCTTTGACAACCTCCGGGTTTACAAGATGATGCTCAATCCGGAGAAGTGTGTCTTTGGTGTCCCAGCAGGCAAGCTGTTGGGTTTTCTGGTGTCAAACAGAGGCATTGGGGCTAATCCGGAAAAAAATTCAGCGATCACGTCCTTGGCTAAACTGGTGTGTATCAATGACGTTCAATGTCTGGCCGGCCGGATTACATCTTTGAGCCATTTTATCAGTCTCCTTGGAGAGAAGGCCATCCCTTTATACCAGATGCTTAAGAAAACAGATAATTTTGCCTAGAGCGAGGCAGCTGATAAAGCGTTTGAGGATTTGAAGAGGCAGTTAGCTAAACCGCCTGTGCTGGAAGCATCGATCGATAAAGAGCCGTTATTGTTATATGTGGCTGCTAATGCCCGAGCTGTTAGCGTGGCTATTGTGTTAGAGCGCAAGGAAACCGGCAAGGAATATCCGGTTCAACGGCCGGTTTATTATATCAGTGAGGTGCTCATTGAGTCAAAGCAGAGGTATCCACATTGGCAGAAGCTGGTGTATGGAGTGTTTATGGCAAGCCGGAAGTTTAAACACTATTTTTAGGGCCATCCCATCACAGTGGTCAGTTCAGCCCCTCTGGGAGATATTATTCAAAACAGAGAAGCAACTGGCTGGATTGCCAAATGGGCTATTGAGCTTGGACCTCATGGGCTCAAATATATACCCCGCACAACAATCAAATCCCAGGCACTCGTGGACTTCATCAATGATTGGACGGAGTTACAGGCACCTGAAGATAAACCACATAATACATATTGGACTATTCATTTTGATTGGTCCAGACAGTTGGAAGGCTCGGGGGCTGGAGTCATACTAACTTCCCCATGAGGTGACAAGTTTTGTTATGTCCTCCGTTTAATGTTCCCTTGTACTAACAATGCAGCTGAATATGAGGCTTTGCTCCACGGTCTTCGGATGGCTAAGGAGATGAACATAAGTCGGGTTAAGTGCTTCGGGGATTCAGATCTGGTGGCTCAACAGGTTTCTGGCACTTGGGGTTCTAAACCCACTCATGGCTGCATATCAGCGAGAGGTGGACACAGTGGCTGGTCACTTCAAGGGTTATCAGGTGGACCATATAGACTGGTGAAAGAATGAAGCGGCGGACGCTTTAAGTCGTCTTGGTTCTCAGCGCAAACCGGTTCCGCCAAATGTCTTTCTTGACGTATTGCATAATCCGTCAGTCAAGGTACCAACCGAAGAAGAGTTGGCTATTCCAGATCTGGAGGCTCAATTGGTACAGTGGCAGCTCTGCACATCATACCGGATTGGACAATCCCATATCTGGCTTACATGAACTGGGGCGAGTTACTAGACGATGAAACGTTGACTCGACAGATAATCCGGCGTTCCAAGTCCATGACCATAATCAACGGGGAGTTACATCATTACAATGTTTCAGGAGCAATTCAGCGTTGTGTTTCTCCTCAAGAGGGTTGTGAGATTTTGCGAGAAATCCATGAAGGAGATTGCGGTCACCATGCCGGTTCAAAATCTTTGGTTGCTAAAGCTTTTCTCCATGGTTTTTTCTAGTTGACAGCGCATGCTGATGCGGAGGATTTAGTCAAGAGATGTGACGGTTGTCAAAAATTTGCCCGCCGTGCGCACATTCCGGCTCAAGAGCTGAGGATGATTCCAATAACTTGGCTGTTTGCGACTTGGGGGCTTGATATGGTTGGACCCTTCAAGCGATCCAAGGACAAAAGACCCACCTATTAGTAGCAGTTGATAAATTTACCAAATGGGTGGAGGCAGAACCAGTCAGTAAGTGTGATGCGGCCACGGCGGTTAAGTTCATCAAAAAGGTGATATTTCGGCTTGGCTTTCCACACATTATTATAACTGATAATGGTACTAACCTGTTAAAAGGGGAGATGGAGGAATTTTGCCAACGTGAGCACATCCGGCTCGATCTAGCATTAGTGGCTCACCCCCAGTCTAATGGTCAAGCGGAGAGGGAAAATCAAGAAATTCTACGAGGTATCAAACCCAGGCTTATGGTTCCTTTAAAGTGGACACCGGGTTGTTGGGTTGAGGAGCTACCTTCTATGTTATGGAGCATCAACACTACACACAATAGGTCTACGGGTTACACGCCTTTCTTTATGGTTTATAGAGCGGAGGCAGTTCTTCCTAGTGACATCCGTCATGACTCGCCCCGTGTGACAGCCTACGTTGAAGCTGATAATGAGAAGGCATGTCAAGATTACCGGAACTGTTGGATGAAGAGCTTGATCTTGCAGCAGCACGTTCGGCGATTTATCAACAAGATCTTCGATGCTATCACAACCGCCACGTTAAGACCAGAACCTTTCAAGAAGGTGATTTGGTGCTCCAACTCATCCAGGATCAGACTGATATGCACAAGTTATCCCCACCTTGGGAAGGACCCTTTGTGGTCAGCATGAATCTACACAACGGGTCTTACTACCTCATTGATGTTCGAGAGCATAGAGACTAACGTAAATCGGAGGAGGAGACCAAGCGGCCGTGTAACATAGCTCTTCTTCGGCCTTACTATACTTGAAGCCATAGGCTCTTCATATGTACATATTTATGACGATGTATATATCATAAAATAAACCAGAGCCTCCATTACAGTGAGTTATCTGTTCTTTTTACATCTTGTGTGTGCTTACAAGAGTTTACTAACAAAGCGGAGTTTTTTGTTAATCCGGTCTCAGCAGGCACACGGATATAAAGAAAATCACTAGGGGCTTGGTCATATCTGAACCATAGCTACACCTCTTGATTGGTTTGAAACCACAAAGGGATATCACTAGGGGGCTTGGTTTTATCACACCATAGCTACACCTCTTGATAGGCGTTTAAGCCACAAAGAAAATATGTGGGGCCAAAGAGAGTGTTGCACAAAGCACAAACTCAAACATGGGCACCCACTGAGCACAGCTCACAAAGTTACTTGGGGGCTCTTTTTGCAAAGCAACAAACAGTTTGAAAGGGCCCTTGTAATTGTCTATCAAGCCACGGCTTGGAAGCTTGATGTATTCACCTAAAACCCCGGGTTAACCTGCCTTCATCAAGTAAGCTACTCCTGTCCAGGTAATCCTGGTATGACCCACCGAACGTTTGACAAGTCAATCTTTCCAGACCCTGAACTTGTCAAAGTTAAAACGACGATTGGTTAATTGGAGGCCCATCTTAAAAGGCTTTGTTAAATGGTTTAACTCAGAGGCCTCGCAGCCCATGAAAAGCCTCGATTTGGAGCCTTGCAGCTCGTAAAAAGCCTTGCATATTTCCTTTTTGAGTTTTATTGGTTGAAATTCATAAGTGTCTTCTAATAACCCGGCGTCCTTGACCCGGCTTGCCTTTCAACTACAAGTTGTCAGCACATGATTAGTTATAAACCGGTGTTCGTTGACCCGGTCTAGTTTGACTCAATCGCCAGTGCTATAAACAAAACCCGGTAATTATCCCGGTCCGGTTCACTATATAATCCGGCAGTATAAGGATGGGGTTATCAACGTTCTGGATTGGTATTAACACCTTTGCCGTATACACCATTGGTCAACCAATGAGGTATGTTGCACATATTGCTTTTTATACAAACACTTCGATTATTCATCTACGTATTGTATACTTGTTGGGCATCATGACCCGTCTAGCGGTAAACCGCTAGATTCTTTTAAGTTGTTGTACCCAGGAACACAATTCATCATGGGCTATGCATAAATATATCCCAAAAGGTGGCACAAGTTGTCACGAGGTATTACAAAACATGCTCGATGGCATGGCAGATAACAGAGTTTTGGCTATCCTATTACAAGAAGCTTTCAAAGAGGCTCCAATGGCATAAATGTTTTTCAAAGTATCGATACACAATAGCCAGTAAACCGGTGACCAGTTTAAGACGCTTCATCTGGACGGTTTGATGGTTGTGGGTCAGTTGGTGTGGGCACTTCTTCATCCCTTCCCAGATGCTGGAAATCAACCATCGACCCATCGATTCCAGTTAAAGCTTGAAATACTGCCTCTTCATGGGTAAGATTGGATGGGTTAATATCAGGAGCGTAAGTGTGCTTACGAATCGGAGGCACAATTTCTTTAACTTCATGGATTTAGGCAGGCTGTCTTTTCCCTTCAATGTCATAAACCGGTTGAAAATGGGACAAGTCTGTGTCTTCGGCCAGATTGCTGGCTACTGGCCGCATCTCTTTGGTCAGCCGCCGAAGGTCATCATTGACGAAGTCCGAACCGTCCTCCTTCACGCCTAGGTATCCTTTAATGATATCCTCCGCTTCAAAGTCTGGAATCCAGGCTTTGGCTCGAATAAGTGCGGTCAAAGCTCCTGCTCTGGCAGCTGCCTTCTTCAATTCGGCAATCCGGGCTGGTAACATGACCAGCTTCTCAAGTGTTTCTTTTATCAAGGTTGGGGCCGGTTTGTTGTAAGCCGCCGTGCAAATAGCCCGCTGAGACCCAGAGTACAACTGTTCAATCAAAGTATACGCCGCTTTGAGCTTCATCCGCATGTCTGTACCAAGATGAGCAATCCGAGTGCCTGCCAAGGGTTTATATCAACATTCTGGTCAGTGATAAGGTTCATTGAATTGCGCAAACACATAAGGAGATACTTACCAAAGATAGCAGAAGTCATAGCGTTGATTTGCCGTTTCAAGCCAGCTAGTTCATCTACAATTGGTTTCAGGGTTGCCTCGGTGTCTTCAGCTCTTTTGGTTAAACCGGATTTTTCGGTTTCCCAGTCAGCACGATCTTTGTTGAAAGATTCTTTCAGCTTTTCCATTACGGCCAGGGCTTGGGTCAGCTCCTCTTTGGCTTTTGCAGCTTCTGCTTGTTGTGACTTCACATTCTCTTGCAAGTCAGAGTTTCGGGCATCTCTATTCCTCAGTTCAGCCTGCAACATTGAAGGTATATTAAACAACAGGATATATATATGTACTAAGTACAAAGCGTATAACAAGTTATGCACTTCATACTTGGGGGCTAATGCCTACTTGCTCTAAAGTACTACATTTTATACAAGTCTCCAGAACAATGCAAGCATTATCCTGGACACTTGGGGGCTAATGTACGTCTGTTCTAAAACGGATGCATGGATTAAAACCCGGATTAACTTGCCAAGTTAAACCGGCCTTTGGGGGCTACGCTGCAGAAAGCTATCTAATTGTTAAAAGATGAGTCTTGGTTCTTATTAGAGACCTGACATTTTGATGATCAATGACGAGAAACTTAAAGTGCTACAAAGACCCGGTTATGATTAACATCATAAAACGGCCCTTGGGGGCTACTTGGGCTAGTATTTCAACTTTGAATCAACGAACAAAGGGAGATGAAAATACCTCATATCGCTCCTTCATCAAATTCACCAAACCGGCTTCATAGTCCCGGTTTGAGTGAAGATGGTTGAAGAAGCCAGAGTGAAGTTCTTCAGCGTTGAGATGAGCATAATTTGATAAATCACTACTCCATTTGCCTTTTTCCCTAGCAGCCTGCTCTTCTTTGGCACTACGTTGAGCTAAGATTACGGGATGGCCAGGAGAGCTGTGGCCCATTCCAGTAATGATAACATCGTCTCCTTGGCCTTCAGTGTTTTTGGCTGGTGATAATGGAGTCTCAGCATCTCTCACCGGACTAGCCCGGTTTGGCTCTGCCGGTTCAGTGTTAGGCGCGGCAGGTTCATCGTCTGTTGGTTCATCAGTGTTTTGGCCTTGAAGGGGCGGGTCGTCAGAGGCGGCTTCAGGATGAGGGCCCTCCGGTTCACAAGTCTGGTCCGGGTCACCTCTTGGTTCTTCTTCAAAAGTGTGTGGGTCTTCGGGCGGATTGTTGACCCGAGCTTTCTTGCTGGGTCTGGCTTTGGCTCTGCAAACAAAATTAAAGAGAGGGTTAACATTTTATTCCAGATTTACAACATATTGAGATGAAAGGTTACAAAGCTTACCCAGCCACAGTTTTCAGAGGGGGGAGTTGAGTTGCTGTCGATTCACCAGAGGATGAGGGAGGTGTCACCTGATAATTTGAATCGGACGGATTAAGAGGTTGTCTGAAATAACCTGCCTTGGGATAAGAATTGTCAGGAGTAGGAGAGACCTCAGACCGGCGCTTCCGAACCGGGGTGTCAGGTAAACCGGTTGAAGTAACCTGTTGGCCACTATGCCGGGTTGTCCGGCGAGCTTCATGCTGCTGAGTCTTCAAAATAAATGTTGGATCCAAATGAGCAAGAGGATGAGAAAAGCTTACTTTCCGGACTGCTTGACGGGTTTTTTGTGTTGGCTTAGAGTCTGAACCGGAGGAAAGGGTAATTACCTCTACATCATCAGCTTGACTGCCTTCTGCGTCCTCCTGAGGAAGATCATTGTTAATGAGATGCATGAAAAGGGAGCCAAGTGAGTCAAGTTCTACCTCAACTTCCGGATCATCAGCATCATCATCAAGTTCCATGTTGATCCGGTCAGCCGTTTTCCGTTTTGACGTCCGTTTGACGGCTTTGGTTTTGGGGCGAGATGGTTTGACCGCTTTATCCCCGGTTGGCTTTACTGCTTTTTCTACGGTTTTCCGTTTCCAGAAGGGATCATCACCCTATACATACATACACAGAAGAAGGATTACAAGTTGCACAAATTAAAGATATCAAAGATGAAAAGGAAGTATAGTGCTTACAGCAGGCAGTTTGTTCTTGGTATAGAAGGGATTCAAGCTGGTTTGACTACAGACTAGTTCCGATCCATTCAAAATTTTCTTTACACCTTCAGTGACTTCTTCATCAGTCACTTGAATGTTGAAATGGCGTTGAGGGTCTTCAACCTCACCGGTGTACTCACACATTAAACGGGGACGCCGGCTTAGAGGCAAGATGCTCCAAGATATCCAACAGCGCACGAAATCAACACATGTTAAACCGTTGGCCATAAAAGCCCGGAGTTTGGCGAGTTGAGGGGCATATTTCGCCCTTTCTGTGGAACTTAAGCGTTGCGGCATCGGATGGGTGTTGGAAAGCCGATGATCACAAAAGCCTGGGAGGGGATTCTCATCTTCAGGAGAAGTGTCTCTGCAGTAAAACCAAGTCTGGTTCCATTCCTTTGGGTGGCTATGCAGTTTGGCATGAGGGAATTCAACTTCTTTCCGCTTCTGAATTGAGACACCACCAAGTTCAGTGTTGGGGCCATTTACAAATTCTGTGCGCCGGTTTAAGTGAAAAAAGTCCCGGAACAACTCCGCAGTTGGTTCTTCCTGTAAGTACACTTCACAGAAGACCTGGAAGTTGCGGAAATTGGATACTGAGTTGGGCCCGATGTCTTGAGGATGGAGTTGGAAATTGGCAAGCACATCTCTGTAAAACTTTGACCCTGGCGGTTTGAAGCCACGGCCTATGTGGTCAACAAAGACCACCACCTCACCCTGCCTTGGGGTTGGAGGATTTTCTGCTCCTGGAACTCGCCATTTAATTTCAGTCTTCTTAGGCAAGGTACCAATGCTAACCATATCATTCAATTGTTCCTAGGTGACCCGGGAACGAGTCCAGTTGCAAGTGGGAAATTGCTTGGCCATTGCGAAGCAAAAAGCTGTGGAAGAAACACCGGTTTACAAATCACTCCGGATGACACACAAGATGTAATGATATCAACATATACTGGTACATAAGATTGCATAAACCGGAGGCTGATATAATAATGAAGGACAAGGTTATATCAAGGATATAAACATATCGCTAAACCGAAGTTGGCAATTCCATACAAAAATTTATTAAATACATGTTATAAGGGGAAGTACATTGGCGGTTCAACAAGGGGACTAATGGTGTATACCGGATTGTCATTCTTGCAAAGTTAAACCACCTATATTGGTGTGAGGAGTACAGATCTAAAAATACCTAAGTAAGGGGAAACAGATTTCACAGAGTTATATGAAAATTTCGGATCTAAGGTATGACAGAAACTGGAAAATATTCAGGTTCAAGCATCAGGTATTTAAGCAGTTCAGCAGATTCAGATAAGTTGGTCTTGATATAAAGAGAGAGTCTAGTGAGGAGAATATGATTACGGCTACGGTCGAGCAAGGATCACAGATCCAACCTAGTCTGGGATGCTATAGAGAAGAAAAGAGAAGAACAACACTGAGTTTTTCGATGAACTCCGACGAGCAATGAAACCCTAAAAACAAGATCTAGGGTGGAAGGAAAAAGGGTTACCAGTATCGCGGGAATGGAGGAAAGATGCCGCAGTGTTCTGGTGCGTTCGGGGTGATGCAGCGGCCGGAGTCGGAGCAGAGGCGACGGTCGACGGTGGCGGCGAAGCTCTGGAGGTTGAGCAGCGCAAGGAAGATGACGCGAAGAGGCACGAGGGGGAAAAAGTCAAAATGACTCCCCGGTCTTATTTATAAAGGCAAGGGATAGGTGTCAGGCACGAAAATTGAGGAGCCAAAACTTGGAAGTGAGGCGGAGCTGTCGCCTCGATTGTCGGAGGACCATTAATGAAGATGTCATCACGATGATTTACCATGATCCGAGAAGATGACGTCATGGGGGTTTACCAAAGTATGAGAAGATGAGGAAGATGAAGTTTTTACTAAGGATTGACATGAAACCTGTTCAAATCAATCTGGGGCCTAATGTTGGGGATATTACTACTAGACGTAAACCGGCCAAGAGTAGCCGAATTAACTTTATGAAGATTAGAAGCCCATGAAGATGTGAAGATGATGGCGCTTTAGAAGACAGACAACAACTCGAGAGCCAGACAAAGAGGATTCGCTCCCTGGCCTTCGAAACCCTAGCAATACCAATCACAACTAGACGTAGGCTTTTACCTTCCTTGAAGGGGCCGAACTAGTATAAAACTCCCCGTGTCCCCTTGTCCGGTTTAACCCCTTTAAGCTAACCCGTTACGATGGCTCCACGACTAAGTCCTTTCACAAGGACATCTGCCGTAACAAACCCACGACATGGTCTATATTGTTTTGTGCTATTTTACCTTAAATAGGGTATTTAGGTCCTGCCTAATACCGATGATCATGTGCTAAGAACAATTAAGTAGGGTTGGTTCGATGACTATCAAGATCATGATCGTATGACTTGTTATTAATAACGAGTAGAAGTTGTATGATGATGATTAGTAGGACTTTTTAGGATTAGTATTACTTCCGACAAAGTCGCTACTCGCGGTCTCGAGATTTGTAATGTTCTATCTTTGTTTGGTATTTTGAATTCGGAGACTAATATGATGAATTATATTCGGAGACTAATCTTCTATTGAATTCGATGAATTTGCTGTTGCTGTGTGGTGCTATCTATATTCTGTCCAGTAATATATTTTGTAACATGTGCAAATATCAGGAAAAAAATCCCTAATATTCATACTAGTGGCGCACCACCAACTAGTGCGCCATTAGTAAGCCAGAGCACACTAGTGGCGCATCATCAACTAGTGCGCCATTTGTAAGCCAGAGCACATGGGTAAATATGGCCCATGGGAGGCATACTAATGGTGCATTGTGGGTATACTAATGGCGCACTGCGTGGTGCACCATTAGTATACCAGATACTAATGGCGCACCCGTGGTGCGCCATTAGTAAAAAATTCTAATGGCATGATGCTAGTGGCGCACCTGTGGTGCGCCATTAGTACGCAAAACACGTGCGCCAATAGTAGGCCTTTTCCTAGTAGTGCCTCCCTTACCGGGAAATGTCTCCTAGTGCTTTGTAACTTCCCAAATTTCCAATTTGGAATGTTATACATAGGTCATCATATGCATATCGTATTTTATTTGCATTTTGGTTCTGATCCTAAAAAATCCTAAGCAGCTCAAGGACCCACGGAGAGAGTTGGGGATTTTATTATTTTCATATTAGAATTTTTCTCAAATATTGAAACGAGGGTCATTTTGATTTAATTGTTTCTCTCTCTGAAATATTTCGTATTAAAAACAAATAAATAATTTTATTTGCAATTTACTCCTATTTATTTGAATTAGAAAAATATACATTTTTAGGCCAAGAAAATGTTCACTTTGATCTAAATATTTTATTTAGACGGCGAAAATTGTTTTTGGCATTTTTAGAATTTTGTATACCTATTTAGGATTTTTTCTTTTCCGGTTGTCTTCTTTAAAAAAAGTTCCTTGACCGACCTGGGCCAAGGGCCCAGCCGGCCCAGCTTCGTCGCCGCCTTCCCCCGCTCGCCCGCGTGCTGTCGCCGGAATCGGAAGGAGTCTGAGCCACGCCCGATGCTGCCGACCCCCTCCCCAAGTCGGACCCCGCTGCCGCCTCTTCCCCCCTTTAAATACCACATGGGGTCCCCCCCTTGGACCCCGAGCTGCCCCGCCGCGCCTCACCTCGCCGCCGCAGCCACCGCCTGCCTCGTCGCCCCGCGCCGCGCGCCGCCTGCCCCGCCGCGCTGCACCACCCGCCGCCACCCGCCCCGCCTCGCCAGCAAGTTGCCGGAGCCGCGCCAGACCTCGGGTTTCGCGGCCTGGTTTTTTTCGGTTTTAGGTAAAAACTGCCGGTTTTTCCTAGAAACCCTAGATTGGTTTTTATTTATTTAGATCAATCAGTTTTTCTCGGTTTAGTTTCGTTTGCGAATGTTTGTTTGTTCGTTCGTTTTAACGAACGCATTCGCCCGTTCATCTCTGTTAACGAACGTTCTCGCCGCAGGTTTTTTTCATTTTTTCTGCCAGGGACCTATCTGTGATTTCTTTTATCGCAGATTAGCCCCTGATCTTCAAACCCTCGCAACTTTTTAACTGTTCATCCAAATCCAGTGAAACCAATGCCAAAATCTTTGTCATGAGCTCCTCTTTCTGTTTAATCAACTTGAACAAGGTTTTGACAATTTAAAATTTGGTTTCAACCAGATTTGTTTTCGAAGTTTCTATTGACCGTAGTTTCAGTTCCCTAGCTCCGATTTGACCGATCCTTTTTTGCAAATCGAATCTCTTTAGTTGAATTTCATATTGGATCTTCTTATTTGAGTTTTACTGTTGCATTATTGCTTGAATACTTATGTATGCTATTGCTTGTTTGCGATAGAATTCCCATGGTGCGGAGCGTGCTACTGCGAGTCTCTAGGTTTTGCGGATCATCAGCAAGGCAAGTAACACATTTTTCATACTCTTGTCATGCCTAGTTTTTATGCATTAGTTACCACCCTCAAATACTGCATGAATAGGATGTCATTAACTTCTGGGTATTGGGAAGTAGATGATGAGGTAGAACCTATTGCCCTTTTATTATTAAACCTTGGGAGTTACGTCTACGCTATGCTTACATTGCCATGCTATGCTTGAAGATGTTTTTTTGGGCTTGAGTGTTACCATGACAGATGTGAGATTATTAGTTAATGGTTAACTTAAGGTGGCTACTTAAATACACATCTAGGTGGATTGGTTGCGGGCACCTGGAGAATCCAGTGTTATCCTAGGATATCCCGGAGTACCCGTGTGATCATCCTATGGTTTGCCACCCAGGCTCAAAGGGATCATAAGATTATTCATGCTAGAAACTTCCGTGTGCAGCCACAAGCTATTATGGGCTCTAGCATAGTTGAGTATGTTACGTGACCTCTTTCAGTGGTTGACTAGCAGATGTAGGGGATGTAGGTTGGTACTGTCTACCTAGACTGAAGAGTTAATGTTTTTGGAAGACTGTGTCTTAGTCATCCGTTTCTCAAACACCATGTAGTGCGAGAAATCCAACGGAGGAGAACGAGTCTTGTGGGGAAAAGTGTGCAAACCTCTCCTGAGTGTATAAACTAATGATGGTTAGCCATGTCCCCGGTTATGGACATCTTGAGTATCTGGTTCTTGGATTTTCATGTTGATCTCAACACTCTAATTAATTTGTTGGGTTTTGTTACTATCTAATTGGGATTGAGTTGGAGGAACCTTATCAATGTTTAACAACTACCATGATAGTTAAATAAAGTATATTCCTTTGATGTAGGGAAAAACTGGCTTTTCGCAAAACATTGTAACCATAGGGCCTCCACTAGACATATATGCATGTAGTGATAACATTTATTCTGTTCATTGCTCTACTTTGTTACATTGCTAGCATATTCCATGTGCTGACCCGTTTCGGGCTGCAACGTATCATGTTGCAGACTTTTCAGACGAAGAGTAAGGTGTGCTAGGTCGTTGTCGTGCACCTAGCTATGCCCTTGGAGTTGATGGACTCACTTTATCTTCCAAGCCTTCGGTTGTTATCTTTTTTGATGGCCTTAAGCCATATTTATTGTAATAAGTTCTCTTTCGAGACATTTGATGTAATAAGTGTGTGATTGAACTCTGTTATAAATCCTTCAAGTACTGTGTGTGAGCATTACCAATCCAGGGATGACACTTATGCACAGAGATTTGACCATCTAAGGTCGGATCCCTACATGGTTCAACTGAGCCATGGTAGCTTGCTACTACTTCGGAACACTTAGGCTGGCCGGCATGTGTCCTTGTTCGTTTCTGTGTCTGTCCCTTTGGGGAAATGTCATGCGTTGTTCCTTTAAGTCCTTGTAGCTTGCTACGACTTGGGTTCATACATTGATGACCGACATGTTCGTTGCTGGGTCATGTATGCTTGTCCCTGTAAGTTAGTGCCACGTTGGATTCACGACTAGTCATGTCGGCCCGGGTTCTTTGTCATATGGATGGTAGCGACACTATCATATACGTGAGCCAAAAGGCGCAAACGGTCCCGGGTTCGGTAAGGTGGCACCCATGGGAATACCATGCGTGAGGGCGCAAAGTGATATGATGTGTTACATGCTAGGTCGATGTGACTTAGGATCGGGGTCCGTACATCCCTATAGGGAGTCAGAATTGTACTAGGGAGGGGCGCCCCCCTTTCCTTCTCCTCTTCCTCTCCCTTCCCTCTTTCACCCCTCTGAAAAAGGAAAGGGAGTCCAACTAGGAATGGGAGTCTTAGTTGGACTCCCCCCTTTGGCGCGCCCCTAGGCTGACAGGCTCCTCCCCTCCTCCTTTATATATGGTGGCAGGGGGCACCCGAAAGGCACATCAATTATTCCTCAGTCGTGTGCAGTGCCCCCCTGCACAGTTTACCACCTCACTCATATTGTCGTAGTGCTTAGGCAAAGCTCTGTGTGGATCACATCACCAACACCGTTGCCACGCCATCGTGCTAAAAGAACTCTCCCTCGACCCTGTATTGGGTCAAGAGCTCGAGGGACGTCATCGTGCTGAACGTGTGCTAAACACAGAGGTGCCGTACATTCGGTACTTGGATCGGTTGGATCATAAAGACGTTTGACTACATCAACTGCATTACTAAATGCTTCCGCTTTCGGTCTACGAGGGTACGTGGACACACTCTCCCTTCTTGTTTCTATGCATCTCCTAGATAGATCTTGCGTGTTCGTAGGAAAGTTTTTGAATTACTACTTTCCCCAACAAAGATACCCCGAACAAGCCCCTCAAAGGATTATTTTCCTTAGTAACAAGTGACAGTAAATTTCAGCAAAGGCGCTTCACTCCCCGGCAATGGCCCCAGAAAAGATTCTTGATGTCCCACAAGTATAGGGGATCTATCGTAGTCCTTTCGATAAGTAAGTGTGTCGAACACAACGACAACTAAAAGGAAATGATAAGCGGTTTTCAGCAAGGTATTCTCTGCAAGCACTAAAATTATCGGTAACAGATAGTTTTGTGATAAGATAAATCGTAACAGGTAACAAGTAAGTAAAGTAACTAAGGTGCAGCAAGGTAGCCCAATCATTTTTGTAGCAAAGGACAAGCCTAGGCAAACTCTTATATAAAGCAAAGTGCTCCCAAGGACACATGGGAATTGTTGTCAAGTTAGTTTTCATCATGCTCATATGATCCGCGTTCGTTACTTTGATAATTTGATATGTGGGTGGACCGGTGCTTGGGTGCTGCCCTTCCTTGGACAAGCCTCCCACTTATGATTAACCACTCTCGCAAGCATCCGCAACTACAAAAGAAGTGTTAAGGTAAACCTAACCATAGCATGAAGCATATGGATCCAAATCAGCCCCTTACAAAGCAACACATAAAACTAGGCTTTAAGCTTATGTCAATCTAGCAACCCATCATCTACTTATTAGTTCCCAATGCCTCCCCTAAGCTCAAATAATGGTGAAGTGTCATGTAGTCGACGTTCACATAAAACCACTAGAGGATAGACAACATACATCTCATCAAAATATCGAATGAATACCAAATTCACATGGTTACTTATAACAAGACTTCTCACATGTCCTCAGGAACAAACGTAAATACTCACAAAACATATTTATGATCAAGATCAAAGGAGTATTAAATATCATTAAGGATCTGAAAGTATTACCTTCCACCGAATAAACCATCTAGCATCAACTACAAGGAGTAGTCAACACAACTAGCAACCCAGAGGTACCAATCTGAGGTTTTTGGACCAATATCGAATACAAGAGATGAACTAGGGTTTGAGAGGAGATGGTGCTGGTGAAGATGTTGATGGAGATTTCCCCCTCCCGGGGGGATGTTTCCCCAGCAGAACAGCTCCGCCGGAGCCCTAGCACTAGTAGAAAACAGGGCTTTGGTCCAGGCCGGGTCAGCCCATTAGTCCCGGTTCAATCCGGAACCGGGACCAATGTGGGCATTGGTCCCGGTTCGTGAGCCCAGGGGGCGGCCGGGCCACGTGGGCCATTGGTCCCGGTTCATCTGGACCTTTTGGTCCCGGTTGGTGGGATGAACCGGGACCAATGGGCCTCGCTCCTGGCCCACCACCATTGGTCCCGGTTGGTGGCTTGAACCGGGACCAAAGGCTCCCCTTTAGTCCCGGCTCATGTCACCAACCGGGACCAATGAGGTGCCTATATATACCCCTCGCTCGCGAGCAGAGCACCCCAGTGCTCTGTTTTTCTCTGGCCGAGGGGGAGAGGGCTTGGTGGTGCTCTAGCTCACCTCCTATGCACACAAGGTGTTCGATGGAATGCCCGAGCCACACTACTTAAGCTTCTCCTCCAGCTCCTCCAAGCTCCATTTTCCATAATATTTGTCTAGGTTTAGCGGTCCGTCACGCCCCGTCCCCGTCTTCACCGCCGTCGATCACCCGCGCCGAGCTCATCGCCGGCACCACCGTGGTGAGCCTCTTGTTCTTATCTTCTTTCTGAAAGGAAAAATATTCTTACTTGTATGTTTACATAGATACTTGTATTATTTTCTTACTTTTATTATTGCATCTTATATAGTGCGATGGTTTTGGTATCCGCCCCCGTCGGCCCTCGTCCTGTCTATGATTCGGATGTGGTATATATATTATCTTTATAACTATTGGTTCATTTATTGTTTATGAAAATTATGCCGACCAACGTGACATAGATTTTATTTATGTAGGATGTATGTGAATCGGAAATGCCAACCGACCCTATTGTCGAGAGGTTAAATTTAGTTGAAGAAGAAAACAATTTGTTGAAGGAAAAATAAAAAAATTGAGGAGGAGAAGATGATATTGGAGTTGCATGTTGCGGATGTCGTCGATGATCACAAGATCAAGATGGATGCAATGCGCTTGAAGATTAGAAAGATTAGAAAATATGCCATTCATACCGAGGCTTGGTATCATTATGCCGTTGGATCAATTGTTACCTTGGTTGCGATTATGATCGCATTTGTTTTCGCATTGAAATGTTTTACATAGTTTCAATGTATGGTTAATTAATTAGATGCTCTGGAGAGCTATATGTTGTTAGATGAGAACTATGTATGCACTTTGGTTTTAATGTGATGATGAACTTCTATTAATTTGGACACTTAATTATATATAATGCACGCAGATGAACCGGCAATGGATGTACGGTGACAGACACACCTGCGAGTACATTAAGGGCGTGCATGAGTTTCTCGATGCGGCTGAGGCAAACAAGCAGAATGGTTTTATGTGTTGTCCATGCACTGAATGTGGGAATACGAGGTCTTACTCTAACCGGAAAATCCTTCACTCCCACCTGCTTTACAAGGGTTTCATGCCACACTATAATGTTTGGACGAGGCACGGAGAAATAGGGGTTATGATGGAAGACGGCGAAGAAGAAGAGTACGATGACAACTATGTGCCCCCTGAATACGGTGATGCTGCAACGGGGGGAGCTGGTGAAGATCAAGAGGAACCAGACGATGTGCCCAATGATGCTGCAACGGGTGAAGCTGCTGAAGATCAAGAGGAACCAGACGATGTGCCCGATGATGATGATCTCCGCCGGGTCATTGTCGATGCAAGGACGCAATGCGAAAGTCAAAAGGAGAAGCTGAAGTTCGATCGCATGTTAGAGGATCACAAAAAAGGGTTATACCCCAATTGCGAAGATGGCAACACAAAGCTCGGTACCGTACTGGAATTGCTGCAGTGGAAGGCAGAGAATGCTGTGGCTGACAAAGGATTTGAGAAGCTACTGAAAATATTGAAGAAGAAGCTTCCAAAGGATAACGAATTGCCCGACAGTACATACGCAGCAAAGAAGGTCGTATGCCCTCTAGGATTGGAGGTGGAGAAGATACATGCATGCCCTAATGACTGCATCCTCTACCGCGGTGCATACAAGGATCTGAACGCATGCCCGGTATGCGGTGCATTGCGGTATAAGATCAGACGAGATGACCCTGGTGATGTTGACGGCGAGCCCCCCAGGAAGAGGGTTCCTGCGAAGGTGATGTGGTATGCTCCTATAATACCACGGTTGAAACGTCTGTTCAGAAACGAAGAGCATGCCAAGTTGATGCGATGGCACAGTGAGAACCGAAAGAAAGATGGGAAGTTGAGAGCACCCGCTGACGGGTCGCAGTGGAGAAAAATCGAGAGAAAGTACTGGGATGAGTTTGCAAAGGACCCAAGGAATGTATGGTTTGCTTTAAGCGCGGATGGCATTAATCCTTTCGGGGAGCAGAGCAGCAATCACAGCACCTGGCCCGTGACTCTATGTATGTATAACCTTCCTCCTTGGATGTGCATGAAGCGGAAGTTCATTATGATGCCAGTTCTCATCCAAGGCCCTAAGCAACCCGGCAACGAAATTGATGTGTACCTAAGGCCATTAGTTGAAGAACTTTTACAGCTGTGGAATGGAAACGGTGTACGTACGTGGGATGAGCACAGACAGGAGGAATTTAACCTTAAGGCGTTGCTGTTCGTGACCATCAACGATTGGCCCGCTCTCAGTAACCTTTCAGGACAGACAAACAAAGGATACCACGCATGCACGCACTGTTTAGATGACACTGAAAGTATATACCTGGACAAATGCAGGAAGAATGTGTACCTGGGCCATCGTCGATTTCTTCCGACCAACCATCAATGTCGAAAGAAAGGCAAGCATTTCAAAGGCGAGGCAGATCACCGGAAGAAGCCCGCCATGCGTACCGGTGATCACGTACTTGCTATGGTCAATGATTTACACTACGTAATCTTTGGAAAGGGTCCCGGTGGACTAGCTGTTCCGAATGACGCTGAGGGACACGCACCCATGTGGAAGAAGAAATCTATATTTTGGGACCTACCCTACTGGAAAGACCTAGAGGTCCGCTCTTCAATCGACGTGATGCACGTGACGAAGAACCTTTGCGTGAACCTGCTAGGCTTCTTGGGCGTGTATGGGAAGACAAAAGATACACCTGAGGCACGGGAGGACCTGCAACGTTTGCACGAAAAAGACGGCATGCCTCCGAAGCAGTATAAAGGTCCTGCCAGCTACGCTCTTACGAAAGAAGAGAAAGAAATCTTCTTTGAATGCCTGCTCAGTATGAAGGTCACGACTGGCTTCTCGTCGAATATAAAGGGAATAATAAATATGCCAGAGAAAAAGTTTCAGAACCTAAAGTCTCATGACTGCCACGTGATTATGACGCAACTGCTTCCGGTTGCATTGAGGGGGCTTCTACCGGAAAACGTCCGATTAGCCATTGTGAAGCTATGTGCATTCCTCAATGCAATCTCTCAGAAGGTGATCGATCCAGAAATCGTACCAAGGCTAAGGAGTGATGTGGCGCAATGTCTTGTCAGTTTCGAGCTGGTGTTCCCACCATCCTTCTTCAATATCATGACGCACGTCCTAGTTCATCTAGTCGACGAGATTGTCATCCTGGGGCCCGTATTTCTACACAATATGTTCCCCTTTGAGAGGTTCATGGGAGTCCTAAAGAAATATGTCCGTAACCGCGCTAGGCCAGAAGGAAGCATCTCCATGGGCCATCAAACAGAGGATGTTATCGGGTTTTGTGTTGACTTCATTCCTGGCCTTAAGAAGATAGGTCTCCCTAAATCGCGGTATGAGGGGAGACTGACTGGAAAAGGCACTCTTGGAAGAGACTCAATAATATGCAGGGACGGATATTCTTGGTCTCAAGCACACTACACAGTTCTACAGAACTCTACCTTGGTGACCCCGTATGTCGATGAACACAAGAACAGTCTGCGCTCCAAACACCCGGAGCAGTGCGACGACTGGATTACATGTGAACACATCAGGACTTTCAGCAGTTGGTTGGAAACACGTCTCAGAGGTGACAACACTGTTTGTGATGAGTTGTACTTGTTGTCCAGGGGACCATCTTTGACTGTATTGACTTACAAAGGATACGAGATAAATGGGAATACATTTTACACGATCGCCCAAGATCAAAAGAGCACCAACCAAAACAGCGGTGTCCGCTTTGATGCAGCAACCGAGAGCGGAAAGGACACATATTATGGTTACATAGTGGACATATGGGAACTTGACTACGGACCTGATTTTAAGGTCCCTTTGTTTAAGTGCAAATGGGTCAATCTGTCAGGCGGCGGGGTACAGGTAGACCCACAGTACGGAATGACAACAGTGGATCTGAAAAATCTTGGGTACACTGACGAACCGTTCGTCCTAGCCAATGATGTGGCACAGGTTATCTATGTGAAGGACATGTCTACCAAACCGAGAAAAAGAAAAGATAAGGAAGCGAATACATCATACGATGAGCCAAAGCGCCACATAGTTCTTTCAGGAAAAAGGGACATCCTGGGAGTGGACGGCAAGACAGACATGTCTGAAGATTATGAAAAGTTTCATGAAATTCCTCCCTTCAATGTCAAGGCTGACCCAAGCATCCTGATAAACAATGAAGATTATCCATGGTTACGGCGCAATAAGCAAATGACACAAGCGAAGAAAAAGTGAAGACTTTCTCCCGCAACTATTATGATGATACCATGCCAACTTTGTAACACACGAACATGCTACCATTGTCCGTTTTGTACATGCACATGCTATGTGGGTGAAATTATGATACCATGCCAACTTTCAACTTTTTCAGAGTTCATTTGAAATGCTTTCATGTCTTATGGTTCGGCCCTCGTAATACCATGACCATTAGTCCCTGGCCCATGCCAACTTTCAACTTTCAACTTTCTAAAACTAATGGCACTAACAGAAAGTTTATAATTTTGCTCCTCGCCCCTGGCCCATGACCATTAGTCCCGGTTTGTGCCACAAACCGGGACTAAAGGGTTGGTCCTCGTTGCGGGCAGAGTTTAGTCCCACCTCGCCAACCGAAGGGGGCTCACACCGGTTTATAAGCCCTTCCCTCTCTGCCTTGTTGAGCTCCTCTCAAAGTGAAAATAGATGCCCTAATAGAGAAAAGTTTAACCTAAATTCATAGTGAATTTCTCTGAAATTCATAGAAATTTACTATGAATTTAGGTTGAATTTTCTCTATAAGCGCATCTATTCTCATTTTTTAGTAAGTTAATCACAAACTTTTGATTCAAACAATTTTCAAAGAATTCAAATTTTAAAAATTCAAATTTGAAAACTAATGGCACTAACAGAAAGTATATAATTTTTCTAAAACTAATGGCACTAACAGAAAGTTTATAATTTTGCTAACCTAAAAGCAAACAGAATTAAAAATTAAAGCAAAAAACAAAAGAAAATAAATAATGCAAAAACAAATCAAAAAAACAGGAAAAAAACTATTTTTATAGTAAAGTTAATCACAAAATAAAATGGCACTAACAGAAAGTTTATAATTTTTCTAAAACTAAAAGCAAAAAGAATAAAAAATAAAGCAAAAAACAAAAGAAAATAAATAATGCAGAAAACAAAACAAAAAACTGGAAAAAATAGCAACAATAAGTATTTTGTTGTAAGTAGAAACAAAATAAAATAAATAAAGCAACAAAGAAAACAAAAAACAAAAAAGTGTTTTCAAATTTGAAAACTAATGGCATTAACAAAAAGTTTATAATTTTTCTAAAACTAAAAGTATAAAGAATTAAAAAATAAAGCAAAAACAAAAGAAAATAAAACAAATAAAGCAACAAAAAACAAAAAAAATGCCACCTACTGGGCCCCCACGGCCTGAATACGACTAGAAACCCATCAAAGGGCCAGGATTCAGGCCCGCAGGAGGCCCAGTAGGCCCACAGGCATAGCAGTGACAATTAGGCCCGTAAGCCTGCAATGGAGAGAAGTTCGAGAGGGGTGCGGCAGTGGGGCTTATAAACCACTGCGCACCCCTCTCAACTAGCTAGGTGGGACTAAACTTTCGACGCCGCAGCCGCACAAGGCCTTTGGTCCCGGTTGGTGGCACCAACCGGGACTAAAGGGGGGCATTGGTCATGGTTCGTGGCACCAACCGTGACCAATGCCCCCCTTTAGTCCCGGTTGGTGCCACCAACCGAGACCAAAGGCCGCCGCTTCCCGCCCTTTGGGCTGCTGAAAAGAGGCCTTTGGTCTCGGTTGGTGGCACCAACCGGGACTAAAGGGGGGCATTGGTCACGGTTTGTGCCACGAACCGTGACCAATGCTCTGTCTATATAAGCCACACTTATGAAAATTTTGGTTAAGTTTCTTCGATCCCGTCCCGACGACGCCGCCAGGCTGCCCCTCTGCTCGCCTCGCCGTCGCCGCTGTTGCCCCTGCCCCGCCCCCGAGCGCGCCCTGCCTCGCCATCGTCGTCGGCCGCCCGTCCGCCGCCGCCGAGCACCCCCTACGCCGCCGAGCCCGTCCGCCGCCCCCGAGCACACTTTGCGCCTCGCCGTCGCCGTCGTTGCCCCTGCCCCGCCCCCGAGCGCGCCCTACCTCACCGTCGTCCCGGCCGCCCGTCCGCTGCCCCCAAGCACCCCCTGCGCCCCTGAGTCCGTCCGCCTCCCCCGAGCGCGCCCCGCCATCGCCCTCGCCCTCGCTGACCCCGAGCCCGTCCTCGTCGCCGTCGCCCCCAACGCCGGCCGCCCGCGTCTCCTCCCCGATCCCTCCGGGAGAGGTAGCTACCGCCCCATCCTCCCCCGTTCCTTCCTTCCCTGCTCCTTAATTTGCATAATACTTTAGATGTATGTATGATGAATTTTGATATTTTTTGTTCATATATAATGTAGATGCATGTCTATGTATGTATGGAATGATATCGATGGATGTATGTATATAGAACATTTGTAGAAAATATGACGAATCCGATATGACCAATGTCCCCCTCCGGTTCACTCGGGAACACTAACTCTCTCGGAGAAAAAAATGTTATCAGGGTCGAGGGTCGTCGAACATGAGAGGAAGAAGAGGATAAAAAAGAAGAGGAAGAAGAAAAAAAGAGGAAAAGAAAGAATAGAGGAGCTTCTCCTCTTTTTTTTCTTCTTCTTCCTCTTTTTTTTATCGGGAATGAGGGTCGCCGAGCGGTAGAGGAAGAAGAGGATAAAAAAGAAGAGGAAGAAAAAAAAGAGAGGGGTCGACGGTCGCCTAGGGGTCGAGGGTCGAGAGGGGGTCTAGGGTCGCCGAGAGGGGCGAAAAAGACGAGGAGAAATAAATAAGAAGAAGAAAAAAGAAGAAAAAGAAGAGGAGAAGAAGAAAGGAATAGAGGAGAAGAAGAGAAAAATAGAATATATATTCTATTTTCTCTTTTCTCCTCTATTCCTTTCTTCTTCTCCTCTTTTTTTCTTCTTTTTTTTCTTCGACACGTGGGGGGGGTCGAGAACGTCGGACATTCATGAGAGAGGCGAGGAAGAAGGGGAAGAAGAGGGAGAAGAAGAGGAGAGGAAGAAGAGGAAGTCTTCTCCTCTATTCTTTCTTCTCTTCTTTTTTCTTCTTCTTCCTATATGTATTAGTTTTTTTATTTAGGTTGTTAATTAGTAGATATTAATTTTGTTCATATATGTATGGATGCATGTGATATGTATGTATGTATGTATCGGGTATGTCGTTGTCGATATACCCCCTACCCGATAACTTCGACATGAGGGGGTCGAGAGGGGGTCTAGGGTCGCCGAGGGGTCGAGGGTCGTCGAACATGAGAGGAAGAAGAGGATAAAAAAAGAAGAGGAAGAAGAAAAAAAGAGGAGAAGAAAGAATAGAGGAGTTCTTCTCCTCTATTCTTTCTTCTCCTCTTTTTTTTCTTCTTCTTCCTCTTTATTTTATCGGGAACGAGGGTCGTCGAGGGTCGCCGAGCGGTAGAGGAGAAACCCTAAATAGAAAGTATCGTCGGTGTGAGATACATGTACCGTCGGTGTCGGACACTACATCCACGTCCCACAAGTGGCGCGGGCTTCGACGCCCACGTCACTTGTGGGACGTGGATGTAGTGTCCGACACCGACGGCCACATGTATCTCACACCCACGATACTTGCTATTTAGGGTTTCCTCTACCGTTCGGCGACCCTGACCCTCGACGACCCTCGTTTCCGATAAAATAAAGAGGAAGAAGAAGAAAAAAAGAGAAGAGAAGAAGAAGAAAAAAAGAGAAGAAAGATTTCTTCTTCTCTCTTCTTTTTTTCTTCTTCTTCCTCTTTATTTTATCGGGAACGAGGGTCGTCGAGGGTCGCCGAGCGGTAGAGGAAACCCTAAATAGAAAGTATCGTCGGTGTGAGATACATGTGACCAGTCGGTGTCGGACACTACATCCACGTCCCACAAGTGGCGCGGGCTTCGACGCCCACGTCACTTGTGGGACGTGGATGTAGTGTCCGACACCGACGGCCACATGTATCTCACACCCACGATACTTGCTATTTAGGGTTTCCTCTACCGCTCGGTGACCCTCGACGACCCTCGTTCCCGATAAAAAAAAGAGGAAGAAGAAAAAAAGAGGAGAAGAAAGAATAGAGGAGTTCTTACTCCTCTATTCTTTCTTCTCCTCTTTTTTTCTTCTTCCTCTTCTTTTTTATCCTTGAAGCGTTGTCGAGGCCACCCCAAACCCTAGAGAAGCAGTGTCGAGGCCACCCCAAACCCTAGAGAAGCAGCGTCGAGGCCACCCCAAACCCTAGAGAAGCAGCGTCGAGGCCACTAATTAATATTAGTTCTACGTTTGCCACTAATATATCCATCTGTCATGTTTGAATAATAATTGCCATGTTGTCAATATTTGTAGAAACTATGGACACCGCCCGAGACGAAGTACAAGAAGAGTTGTTGGGGGACATAATCGCACGAGGAAGTGATGCCGTCTGCTCGTTGTTTTCTCAACGACACCGATGGTCTGGAAGCAGCTGGCTATGATTATGATGGCTCCGGTGACCTAATGCCGGTGCAAGAAGGAGACCGTGAGGACGGCTCCGGTGACCCAATGCCGGTGCAAGAAGGAGACCGTGATGACGTCTCCGGTGACCGAACCGAGTCCGGCCAGGTATATATATTAGTTAAGCTTCTGCTGACTAGCTAATTGATGCATTCATTGTTTTGGTATGTACACATATTAATTAAGTCTTTGTTCTTTTTTCTAGCCCTCCGGATCGAGCACAACTTCGGTAAAGAGACGAGGCCCGAAGAAAAAGTTGAGCTCGGATGAAAAGTTTGAGATCATAGCAATCGCGCCCGACGGCCAACCGATTGAACCCCTCCGGACAAAGAGCGCATTTGTTGCTCAGTGCGGGGTTTTGGTTAGGGACAAGATCCCGATCAGCATCCAGCAATGGTTAAAGCCGGCTACAGAAGACCCTGAGGTGTCTTATGTCAATGATATGCAGAAAAATGATCTTTGGACTGAGCTGAAGTCAAATTTCACCCTACCGCCAGAGGATGATCCAGAGAAGCCAGTTAAAGAGCAATTAATCAAGTCTTTTGCTCTTAAGAGGATGGCAGAACTATTCAGGAGGTGGAAGAAAGAGCTGAATAAGTTTGTCGAAAATAATGAGACACCAGAATTCAAGGGCAGATATGAGAAGATCAGAGATCACTGGCCCGCATTTGTGGCCCACAAGACATCGGAAAAGAGTAAGAAGATGTCGGCGACAAACAAGCAAAATGCTGCGAAGAAGAAGCATCACCATCGCACGGGGTCAGGTGGCTACCTCGTAGCCCGGCCTAAGTGGGCCAAGACTGAGAATGATCTGGTTGATAAAGGGATCGAACCAGAGACAATTAACTGGCCAGACCGTTGCCGGACTTGGTTCTTCGGGGCTGGCGGAACCTTGGACCCTGTAACAGGGAAGTGCATTTGGACGAACGATCAAATGGACATACCAGTCAGGAAGCTTCAGCAGTATATCGAAGCAGCGCAGCAAGGGACGTTCTTTCCAGACAGAGAGAACGACGAGCTCACAATGGCCCTCGGGAATCCTGAGCACCCTGGACGGACACGAGGCACGCCAGGCTCCATTCCGTGGAAGGTTGGGTTTCCGGACGCAGGCGGTTACAAATCCCAGGAGAGGAGGAAAAAATTGCAGCAGACCCAAATGCAGGCGCTGCAAGCAAGGGTACAAGCGATAGAGGAACGAGAAGCAAATCGCAGCAAACGTACTGCCGAAGCTTCCCCCGAAGCTACCCCGCCATCTCAGCGGAGAAGCAGCGTGGCTTCCACCGAGCTGCTTCAGCCGGAGCATGCCTTGACGGCTCCTGCCAGCTATCCCGTGGATGCTATCACGGAGTCTCAAAATTGCCACCTTATGACGCAATGGATGAATTTGAAGGTCAAGGCGGCTGTTGGCTCTGTTTATCCTACTGAACCCGGCGCAACTTTTCACTGCCGGCCGATTCCAGAAGGATATGCTAGGGTGATGGTGGATGAAATAACGGAGGGATTTGAGGACCTCCAGCTTGACCACCCTACCGGTGAAGGGGAGACTAGGCTGGGGTCTGCTCTGAAGACTCCATGCCTATGGCGGAAGGAGCTCATCAACCTTCCGAACTGGACGCCTCCGCCTCCTCCTCCTCCTCCGGCAAGTCAGGGCACTCCCCTCCTCCACCGCCTCCTCCTCCGGCGAGTCAGGGCACTCCGCCTCCTCCACCGCCTCCTCCTCCGGCGAGTGACGATCAGGGCACTCGACCGGCTCCTTCTCCAGCGCGTGGCGGCACTCCGCCTCCTTCTCCGCCTGCGCCGACGCGCCCGAGCAGCCAGCCTCCTCCTTCTCCGCCTCGTCAGCAAGGGCGGAAGAGACCTGCCGCCGCTCCGGCTGCTCCGGCGCGTCGTAGTCCTTCTCCTCCGCCTCGTAAGCAAGTAAAGAAGACAACCGCTCCGTCTGCTCTGCCGGCGTCTAGCAGTACAGCCAGAGGCGGGAGGAAATACAGATTTGGTCCTTCTCTGAAGACTCCAGAGAAGTTACCATACGAGAGGACCCCGGAGGAGAACGCCGAGATCGCACGAGAAGAAGTGAGGAACTACTTTGAAGGGGTGAAAGCAAAGAAACATCCACCTCCGGAGGAGAAGGTAGATCCGGTGAAAGCGAAGCGCACTCTGGCTGCCCTGACAAAACCACCCAAGTCTCCGCCGAAAGGAAACTATGAGCGCATTATTGGAAAGGAATTTGCCGAAGCGGAGCGGTCGGGAAGTACTGTCAGTGATCAAAGGCTGAAAGAACGACGAGCTGGGAAACAAATTGCCCAGCTCGGCGAACAAGCGAAGCAATCGTGCCCCCGCTCAAGGTGCCTAGCGACAACGTCGCTAATGATCCGAGGATGGTGCCCGGTTATAGCAATCTTGGCGATTACCTGCCCGACGATGTACATTATGATTCATGGAGGTGCAGATACAAAGATACGAGTACGGGAAGCCTCTCGTCAAAGATGAAAGATCTCTATCAACGATGATGCGAAGATTGCATGATTGGTACTTGAAAATCTGCAGAGACTCTGGGGGAGGAGTACTTTGTATGTGAAAGTTAAAAAGGAGCATGACCTCGTTGGAATTGAACTGTTGCCTGTTCCATTTGAGGAGTTCTTTCAGTTTTTCAATCAATTGGCCCTCGATAAAACAACGGTCGCCTGCTACTGTCTGTAAGTAGTACTACTTCTGTCATTAAGTCTCTCTATATAGCTCAGCTCTTTCATTGCATGTATTTATAATCATCCTCACTATATTATGCAGATTGAAGATCGCCGAATTGAAGAAAAGACAAGTCGGTGATATTGGGTTCATTAACACATATCTCATAGATGCAACTCAGGTTAAATTTCATGCCGCAGATACCGAGGCCAACTTGCTACGATCGTTGGTAATAAATGAAAACAAAGATATAATACTCTTTCCTTACAACTTCAAGTGAGTGTTACTGTCTTGTGCGTATTCGGTTTCCCTTATATATTAGTCAAGGTTATAGTAATGTAATTGATGAGTTATGCATGCGTGTGCAGTTACCACTATATTCTCCTAGAGATTAAGCTTGAGCAGGGACTAGTAACCGTCTTAGACTCAAGACGAAAAGATCCCCAGGACTATGCAGACATGACTCAAATGCTCGAGAAGTAAGTTAAATCGATCATTATCCACCATATCAGCAACTTTGTTCATTTCCTGATATATCAAGTAATTGTTTTCTTTGTCTGGCAGGGTTTGGAAAAAATTCTCCAAAAAAGCTCCAGGACTCCCGAAGAAGCTGCAATTTAGACACCCGAAAGTAAGTACTATAGTAGCATGTTCCGCGCATCTCCTATTGATTCAGCGCTAGTTCATCAACCATTGGCATTCTTGTTATCAGTTTGATTGACCTCTATTTCTTGTAAAGTGGTTGTGGCAGGAACAAGGGAATGATTTCTGTGGATACTACGTTTGCGAGTCCATCCGCCACACGACCTGTGAGCGGGGCTACACTGACGAACAATATGAAGTACGTAAATAACAACATTCACAATTTTATTTTATTACCATCATTTGTGTTGAGTTTCATTCATTCATATATATATGTATTGACCCCCTTCTTTCAAATTAGATGTTTCGGAAGCGGGATGAACTCCTAGCACCAGCTCGCATGCGAGCAATTCAAGAGGAATTGGCGGCATTCTTTCTTGACCACGTGATCGCTGAAGACGGAGAATACTATGTGGACCATGAGTCCGTATGATTATATTTGTAAGAGATAATTATTGTATATATGTAGCCGGTAGTGTCGGATAGATATACGAGAACTTGTTGTTCGACCAATCTCTCGGAGAAGGAGAGGTGGTCGATATCACTTCTCTCTGTATGCATATATGTTCATGACGATCTTCTGTTTCCTTCATTTGCTTACTAGCTAGCTAGCGTGTCTAGTCCTCTCTATATGTATGTATAGTATGTAGCGTCGACCAAGCACGGACATAAGAGAGGACACTTCTCTCTATTAATTATAGCTAGCTAACACAATATATGAAACACCTAAATTAACCCCCCAAAACCCCCAAACCCCCCCCCCCCTTCAAAAAAAACAAAAACCCCAGCCACAGAAATGTTGACGCGTGGATACCTATTGGTCCCGGCTGGTGCCGCCAACCGGGACCAAAGGGTCTCCTGCCTGGGCTCCGTGCACAGGCCACGTGGAGGCCCATCTGACCCGGTTCTGGATTGAACCGGGACTAAAGGGACAGGGCATTAGTACCAACCCTTTAGTGCCGGTTTAGGAACCGGGACAAAAGGCCCTTAAGAACCGGGACAACAGGCCCTTTTTCTACCAGTGTAGATTGGTTCTGCCCAGGTTCCGCCTCGAGACGGCGACGCTTCGTCCTGAAAGCTTCCTTCTTATTTTTCCAGGTAAAAATGCACCATATAGCCAAAGATGGGCACCGAAGGCCTGCCAGGTTCCCCACAAAGTCGGGGGGCGCGCCCAGGGGGGTAGGGCGCACCCTCCACCCTTGTGGCTGGCTGGTGCCCCACTATGGTACTTTCTTCGCCCAATATTTTTTATATATTCCAAAAGCATGATCTGTGAAGTTTCAGGGCTTTTGGACTTGTGCAGAATAGGTCTCTAATATTTGCTCCTTTTCACATCCAGAATTCCAGCTGCCGACATTCTCCCTCTTCATGTAAACGTTATAAAATAAGAGAGAAAAGGCATAAGTATTGTGATATAATGTGTAATACCATCCCATAATGCAATAAATATCAATATAAAAGCATGATCCAAAATGGACATATAAACTCCCCCAAGCTTAGACCTCGCTTTTCCTCAAGCAAATGCCAATAACGGAAAATATGCCCACATGTTTAGAGATAGAGGTGTCGATAGAATAAAATATGAACATGAGGGCATCATGATTATCTTTAGAGCAGCAGCATATATTTCCATATAATTTCTTATGCTAAAGTAACAATTCATTCACAAGGTAAAGTATGAATCAAAAACTTTATTGAAAACTAACAAACTATGATCTCAGTCATTGAAGCAATTGCAATTTATCATAACATCAGAAAGAGTCACTATAAGATCTTTTCAGCAAGTCCACATACTCAACTATCATTTAATCTTTCACAATTGCTAACACTCATGCAATACTTATGGGTTGAAAGCTTCCATCAGACACAGAGAAAGATAGGGGCTTATAGTTTCGCCTCCCAACATTTTACCTCAAGGGTAATATCAACAATAATACTTTATGAAAACTGAAGGAAATATGCCCTAGAGGCAATAATAAAGTTTTTATTTATATTTCCTTATATCATGATAAATGTTTATTATTCATGTTAGAATTGTATTATCCAAAAACTTAGTACATGTGTGAATACATAGACAAACAGAGTGTCACTAGAATGCCTCTACTTGGCTAGCTCGTTAATCAAAGATGGTTAGGTTTCCTAGCCATAGACATGAGTTGTCATTTCATGAATGGGATCACATCATTAGAGAATGATGTGATTGACTTGACCCATCCATTAGCATCACACTATGATCGTTTAGTTTATTGCTATTGCTTTCTTCATAACTTATACATGTTCCGATGACTATGAGATTATGCAACTCCCGAATACTAGAGGAACACATAGTGTGCTATCAAACGTCACAACTTAACAGGGTGATTACAAAGATGCTCTATAGGTGTCTCCGATGGTGTTTGTTGAGTTGGCACAGATCGAGATTAGGATTTGTCACTCCGATTGTCGGAGAGGTATCTCTGGGCCCTCTCGGTAAGGCACATCACTATAAGCCTTGCAAGCAATGTGACTAATGTGTTAGTTATGGGATGATGCATTATGGAACGAGTAAATAGACTTGCCGGTAACGAGATTGAACCAGGTATGATGATACCGACGATCGAATCCCGGGCAAGTAACATACCGATGACAAAGGGAACAATGTATGTTGTTATGCGGTTTGACCGATAAAGATCTTCATAGAATATGTAGGTACCAATATGAGCATCCAGGTTCCTATATTGGTTATTGACCGGAGATGAGTCTTGGTCATGTCTACATAGTTCTCGAAGATCTTATGAGTTTATGTGTTTTGATGTATCGAAGGCAGTTCGGAGTCCTGGATGTGATCACGGACATGACGATGATCGATATTATGAGTTTATGTGTTTTGATGTACCGAAGGCAGTTCGGAGTCCTGGATGTGATCACGGACATGACGAGGAGTCTCGAAATGGTCGAGACATGAAGATTGATATATTGGAAGGTTCTGTTTGGACACCGGAATGGTTTCAGATGAGTTCAGGCATATACCGGAGTACTGGGGGGGTTACCGGAACGCCCTGGGGAGTTAATGGGCCCTGATGGGCCATAGTGGTAGAGAGGAGGAGGCGGCCAGGTGTGGCGCATGCCCCCCTAGGCCCAATCCAAAGTGGGGTAGGGTTTCGGGGGCCTTTCCTTCTCTCCCTCTTCCCTTCTTTCCCCCTCCTAGTTGGACTAGGAAAGGGGGGAAACCTATTCCTAGTAGGAGTAGGAATCCCCCCTTGGGGCGTTCCAAAGGAGGCCGGCCCTCCCCTCCTCCACTCCTTTATATAAGGGGGAGGGGGCACCCCATAGACATACAAGTTGATCTCTTAGCTGTGTGCGGTGCCCCCCTCCATAGATTTCCACCTTGGGTCATATTGCCGTAGTGCTTAGGCGATGCCCTACGTCGGTAACTTCATCATCACCGTCAACACACCGTCGTGCTAACGAAACTCTCCCTTGGCCTCACCTGGATCTAGAGTTCGAGGGAAGTTACCAAGCTGAACGTGTGCAAATCGCGGAGGTGTCGTGCATTCGGTACTTGATCGGTTGGATCGCGAAGGCATTCGGCTACATCAACCGCGTTACTTAACGCTTCCACTTTCTATCTACAAGGGTATGTAGACACACTCTCCCCTCTTGTTGCGATGCATCCATAGATAGATCTTCCGTGCCCATAGGATTTTTTTTTAAATACTGCGTTCCCAAATAGTGGCATCCATGCCAGGTCTATGCATAGATGTTATATGCACGGGTAGAACACAAAGGAGTTGTGGGCGTCGGTATATACATATTGCTTGTCGTCACTACTTGTTTCTTGATTCGGCGGTATTGTTGGAGCGGCCCGGACTGACATTAGATGACCGCGTTCATGAGACTGGTTCTACCAATGTGCTTTGCAAACAGGTGGCTAGCGGGTGTCAGTTTCTCCAACTTCAGTTGAATCAGATTCAATGAACAGGGTTATTTCTGAAGATCAAAAATCAATCACTATACCGTGTTGTGGTTTTTGATGCGTAGGTAAGAACGGCTCTTGCTAAGCCCGTAGCAGCTAGGTAAAACTTGCAACAACAATGTAGAGGACGTCTAACTTGTTTTTGCAGGGCATGTTGTGATGTGATATGGTCAAGACATGATTATATAAATTTTTGTATGAGATGATCATGTTTTGTAACACGGCTATCGGCAACTGGCACGTTCCATATGGTTGTCGCTTTATTGTATGAAATGCAATCACCATGTAATTGCTTTACTTTATCACTAAGCGGTAGCAATAGTCATAGAAGCAATTGTTTGCGAGATGACAACGATTCTACGATGGAGATCAAGGTGTCAAACCGGTGATGATGGTGGTCATGACGGTGCTTTGAAGATGGAGATCAAAGGCACAAGATGATGATGGCCATATCATATCACTTATATTGATTGCATGTGATGTTTATCCTTTATGCATCTTAT
Source organism: Triticum aestivum (assembly GCF_018294505.1). NCBI lineage: Eukaryota > Viridiplantae > Streptophyta > Magnoliopsida > Poales > Poaceae > Triticum > Triticum aestivum. Next base: position 413,080,652 of record NC_057794.1, on the reverse strand, counting down.
TTTGCTTAGTACGGCGGTAGCATTATAAGATGATATCTCACTAAATTTCAAGGAACAAGTGTTCTCCCTGAGTATGCACCATTGCTATAGTTCGTCGTGCCGAGACACCACGCGATGATCGGGTGTGATAAGCTCTACGGTCACATAAAACGGGTGCAAGCCAGTTTTGCACACGCAGAATACTTGGGTTAAACTTAACGAGCCTAGCATATGCAGATATGGCCTCGGAACACTGAGACCGAAAGGTCGAGTGTGAATCATATAGTAGATATGATAAACATAGTGATTATCACCATTGAAAACTACTCCATCTCACTTGATGATCGGACATGGTTTAGTTGATATGGATCACATGATCACTTAGATGATTAGAGAGATGTCCATCTAAGTGGGTGTTTTTAAGTAATTTGAATCATTCAACTTTAATTTATAATGAACTTAGTACCTGATAGTATTTTGCATGTCTATGTTGTTGTAGATAAATGGCCCATGCTGTTGTTCTATTGAATTTTAATGCGTTCCTAGAGAAAGCTAAGTTGAAAGATAATGGTAGCAACTACATGGACTGGGTCCGTAACTTGAGTATTATCCTCATTGCTGCATAGAAGAATTATGTCATGGAAGCACCGCTAGGTGCCAAACCCGCTGTAGGAGCAACTCCAGATGTTGTGAACACCTGGCAGAGCAAAGCTGATGACTACTCGATAGTTTAGTGTGCCATGATTTACGGCTTAGAACTGGTACTTCAACGACGTTTTGAACATCATGGAGCATATGAGATGTTTCCGGAGTTGAATTTAATATTTCAAGAAAATGCCCGGATTGAGAGATATGAAGTATCCAATAAGTTCTATAGCTAAAAATGGAGGAGAATAGTTCTATCAGTGAACACATACTCAGAATGTCTGGGTACCACAATTACTTGACTCAGCTGGGAGTTAATCTTCCGATTGATAGTGTCATTGATAGAGTTCTACAATCACTGCCACCAAGCTACAAAAGCTTCGTGATGAACTATAATTTGCAAGGGAGGGATAAGACAATTCCCGAGCTCTTCGCGATGCTAAAGGCTGCGTAGGTAGAAATCAAGAAGGCGCATCAAGTATTGATGGCCAACAAGACCACCAGTTTCAAGAACAAGGGTAAAGGGACGAAGGGGAACTTGAAGAAGAACGGCAAGCAAGTTGTTGCTCAAGTGAAGAAGCCCAAGTCTGGACCTGAGCTTAGACTGAGTGCTTCTACTTCAAAGGGACCGGTCACTGGAAGCGAAACTACCCCAAGAATTTGGCGGAGAAGAAGGATGGCAAAGTGAAAGGTATATTTGATATACATGTTATTGATGTGTACCATGCTAAAGCTCGCAGTAGTGCCTGGGTATTTGATACTGCTTCTGTTGCTAATATTTGCAAGTCGAAATAGGGGCTACGAATTGAGCGAAGATTGGCTAAGGACGAGGTCATGATGTGCGTGGGAAATGGTTCCAAAGTCGATGTGATCGCCGTCGGCACGCTACCTCTACATCTACCTTCGGGATTAGTTTTGGACCTGAATAATTGTTATTTGGTGCCAGCGTTAAGCATGAACATTATATCTGGATCTTGTTTGATGCGAGACGGTTATTCATTTAAATCAGAGAATAATGGTTGTTCTATTTATATGAGTAATATCTTTTATGGTCATGCACCCTCGATGAGTGGTCTATTTTTAGTAAATCTTGATAGTGGTGATACACATATTCATAGTATTGAAGCCGAAAGATATAAGTTTAATAATGATAGTTCAACTTATTTGTGGCACTGCCTTTTAGGTCATATTGGAGTAAAGCCAATGAAGAAACTCCATGTTGATGGGCTTTTGGAATCACTTGATTATGAATCACTTGATGCTTGTGATCCATGCCTCATGGGCAAGATGACTAAGACTCCGTTCTCCAGAACAATGGAATGAGCAACAGACTTATTGGAAATAATACATGCTGATGTATGTGGTCCGATGAGTGTTGATGCTCGTGGCGGGTATCGTTATTTTCTGACCTTCACAGATGATTTGAGCAGATATGGGTATATCCACTTGATGAAACATAAATCTGAAACATTTGAAAAGTGCAAAGAATTTCAGAGTGAAGTGGAAAATCATCGTAACAAGAAAATAAAGGTTCTACGATTTGATCGTGGAGGAGAATATTTGAGTTACGAGTTTGGTCTTCATTTGAAACAATGCGAAATAGTTTCGCAACTCACACAGCCTGGAACAGCACATCGTAATGGTGTGTCGAATGTCATAACCGCACTTTATTAGATATGTTGCAATCTATGATGTCTCTTAATGTTTTACCACTATCATTTTGGGGTTATGCTTTAGAGACAGTTGCATTCATGTTAAATAGGGCACCATCGAAATCCGTTGAGACGACACCATATGAACTGTGGTTTGGCAAGAAACACAAGTTACCGTTTCTTAAAGTTTGGGGCTGCGATGCTTATGTGAAAAAGCTTCAACCTGATAAGCTCGAACCCAAATCGGAGAAATGTGTCTTCATAGGATACCTAAAGGAGACTGTTGGGTACACCTTCTATCATAGATCCGAAGGCAAGATATGCGTTGCTAAGAATGGATCCTTTGTAGAGAAGGAGTTTCTCTCGAAAGAAGTGAGTGGGAGGAATGTGGAACTTGATGAGCTAATTGTACCTGCTCCCTTATTGGAAAGTAGATCATCACATAAATCAGTTCCAGTGATTCCTACACCAATTAGTGAGGAAGCTAATGATGATGATCATGAAACTTCTGATCAAGTTACTACCAAACCTCGTAGGTCAACCAGAGTAAGATCCGCACCAGAGTGGTACGGTAATCCTGTTCTAGACGTCATGTTACTTGACCATGACGAACCTACAAACTATGAGGAAGTGATGATGAGCCCAGATTCCGCAAAATGGCTTGAGGCAATGAAATCTGAGATGGGATCCATGTATGAGAACAAAGTGTGGACTTTGGTTGACTTGCCCGATGATTGGCAAGCCATAGAGAATAAATGGATCTTCAAGAAGAAGACTGATGCTGACGGTAATATTACTGTCTATAAAGCTTGACTTGTTGCGAAAGGTTTTCGACAAGTTTAAGGAGTTGAGTACGATGAGGCCTTCTCACCCATAGCGATGCTTAAGCCCGTCTGAATCATCTTAGCAATTGCCGCATTTTATGATTATGACATTTAGCAAATGGATGTCAAAACTGCATACCTTAATGGATATCTTAAAGAAGAGTTGTATATGATACAACCAGAAGGTTTTGTCGATCCAAAAGGTGCTGACAAAGTGTGCAAGCTCCAGTGATCCATGTACGCTTTGATAGTGTGATCAAAGCATATGGTTTTATACAGACTTTTGTAGAAGCTTGTATTTACAAGAAAGTGAGTGGGAGCTCTGTAGCATTTCTGATATTATATGCGGATGGCATATTGTTGATCAGAAATGATACTGAATTTCTCAATAGCATAAAAGGATACTTGAATAAGAATTTTTCAATGAAAGACATCGGTGGAGCTGCTTATATATTGGGCATCAAGATCAATAGAGATAGATCAAGATGATTAATTGGACTTTCACAAAGCACATACCTTGATACATTTTTGAAGAAGTTCAAAAAGGATCAAGCAAATAAAGGGTTCTTGCCTGTATTACAAGGTGTGAAGTTGAGTTAGACTGAATGCCCGATGTCGGTGTACAAAAAGAGGGGTACACTTTTTGTACCCCTATAACTGTGCACGGGCAGTCTGAGCCATAGGCACCACCACACTGAGCAAGGCAAGGCAGGTGAGCCAAGGTAAGGCCGATGCTCAGGAGAAGCAGAACGACAGACCACAAAAAGCAAATGGGACGAAGCGGACCCCCCAGCAAGATCCTTGCCGGGAGGCGGTTTTAGCAAACCCGGCAAGACCCTTGCCGTGGCAGCTCGCCCCACACCTACGGAGTGAGTCACCCTTGAGTCCACTGTCCCCATGGGGCAAGGATTCGGGAGACATCCCCGTGGTGGCATGCAGATCTTTGTGAAGACATTCAAGATCAGATACACCCTTTAGAAGATGATGATCCTTGGCGGGATCCCAGCCAAGGACGACCACAAGGCCCCCGGCAAGAGCCTTGCCGGGGATGACAGCAGGCGCCACGGCAAGACTCTTGCCGGGGCCTCGGCAAGGCCCTTGCCAAGAACACCCGTAGGGCCACCATCAGGCCCACACCGGTCAAACCTCCACCGCCGTTCGCATGCAGCTGCCGACCCAACCAGCTGGGCAGGCACCTGCGTGGCGGCATGCAGATCTTCGTGGAGACCCACCACTACGCCACCTCAGCTGCCTGCCTGCCTGCCTACATGGCACCGCAGGCGCCGCTGACCAGGACGCTTGTCAACGCGAGAGGGAGCGGCGACGGACGAGATAGGGCTCTTCCCCGTCCCCGATAAAGCAAGGACACCTGGGCAAGACACATTAAATGCGCCTTGTCATGTAATGCGAGGGATAACCACACATCACTGCTCCCTTTCCACCTCCCGGTGCTACTATGTCAACCTCTTTTCCTATAAAAGGAGGCCCGAGGCGACTAGGAGGAGGATTCGGCTTTTTGGAGCTCCTCAGGCCCCATAGCTAGCTCAAGAACACAGATATACAATCCACCAAAGCAGGAGTAGGGTTTTACGCATCCCCGCGGCCCGAACCTGGATAAACGAACCGTGTGCTATCTGTTTGATCCGCTCTTCTCACGACTCCGCGCCCCGCAACCGTAGTAGGGATTCTTGTGATCCCATAGGTGTCGTTCCCACCGACACCCGACCACTGCAGAAGATAGAGAGAAAATGAATGTCATTCCTTATGCCTCAGCCATAGATTCTATCATGTATGCACTACTGTGTGCTAGACCTGATGTGTGCCTTGCTATTTGTTTAGCAGGGAGGTACCAAAGTAATACAGGAGTGGATCACTGGACAGCAGTCGAGAACATCCTGAAATACCTGAAAAGGACTAAGGATATGTTTCTCGTTTATGGAGGTGACAAAGAGCTTGTCATAAATGGTTACGTCGATGCAAGCTTTGACACTGATCCGGATGAATCTAAGTCACAAACCGGATACATATGTGTATTCAATGGTGGAGCTGTCAGTTGGTGCAGTTCTAAGCAGAGCGCCATGGCGGGATCTACTTGTGAAGCAGAATACATAGCTGCTTCGTAAGCAGCAAATGAAGAAGTATGGATGAAGGAGTTCATATCCGATCTAGGTGTCATACCTGGTGCATCAGGTCCAATGAAAATCTTTTGTGACAATACTGGTGCAATTGCCTTGCCAAAGGAATCCAGATTTCACAAGAGAACCGAGCACATCAAGAGACGCTTCAATTCCATCCGCGATCAGGTCAAGGAGGGAGACATGGAGATTTGCAAGATACATACAAATCTGAATGTTGCAGACCCGTCAACTAAGCCTCTCTCACGGGCTAAACATGATCAGCACCAAGACTCCATGGGTGTTAGAATCATTACAATGTAATTCTAGATTCTTGACTGTAGTGCAAGTGGGAGACTGAAGGAAATATGCCCTAGAGGCAATAATAAAGTTGTTATTTATATTTCCTTATATCATGATAAATGTTTATTATTCATGCTAGAATTGTATTAACCGGAAACTTAGTACATGTGTGAATACATAGAAAAACAAAGTGTCACTAGTATGCCTCTACTTGACTAGCTCGTTAATCAAAGATGGTTAAGTTTCCTAGCCATAGACATGAGTTGTCATTTGATGAACAGGATCACATCATTAGAGAGTGATGTGATTGACTTGACCCATCCGTTAGCTTAGCACTATGATCGTTTAGTTTATTGCTATTGCATTCTTCATAACTTATACATGTTCCTATCACTATGAGATTATGCAACTCCCGAATACCGAAGGAACACTTAGTGTGCTATCAAATGTCACAATGTAACTGGGTGATTATAAAGATGCTCTACAGGTGTCTCCAATGCTGTTTCTTGAGTTGCCATAGATCGAGATTAGGATTTGTCACTCCGATTGTCAGAGAGGTATCTCTGGGCCCTCTCGGTAATGCACATCACTATAATCCTTGAAAGCAATGTGATTAATGTGTTAGCTACGAGATGATGCATTACGGAACGAGTAAAGAGACTTGCCGGTAACGATATTGAACTAGGTATGATGACACTGACGATCGAATCTCAGGCAAGTAACATACTGATGACAAAGGGAACAACATATGTTGTTTACGGTTTGACCGATAAGGATCTTCGTAGAATATGCAGGAACCAATATGAGCATCCAGGTTCCGCTATTGGTTATTGACCGGAGATGACTCTCGGTCATGTCTACATAGTTCTCGAACCCGTAGGGTCCGCACGCTTAACGTTCTATGATGATCGGTATTATGAGTTTATGTGTTTTGATGTACCGAAGGAAGTTCAGTCTCGAATGTGATCACGGACATGATGAGGAGTCTCGAAATGGTCTAGACATGAAGATTGATATATTGGAAGGTTATGTTTGGACACCGGAATGGTTTCGGATGAGTTCGGACATATACCGGAGTGCCGGGGGGTTACCGGAACCCCCTGGGGGAGTTAATGGGCTTTGATGGGACATAGTGGAAGAGAGGAGGAGGCGGCGAGTTGTGGGGAGCACCCCCTAGACCCAATCCGAATTGGGGCAGGGTTTGGGGGCGCAACCCTCCCTTTCCTTCTCTCCTTCTTCCCTTCCTTCCTCCTCCGAGTTGGACTAGGAAAGGGGCGAAACCTACTCCTAGTAGGAGTAGGAATCCCCCCTTGGGGCGTGCCATAGGATGCCAACCCTCCCCTCCTCCACTTCTTTATATACGAGGGAGGGGGCACCCCATAGACATACAAGTTGATCTCTTAGCCGTGTGCAGTACCTCCCTCCATAGATTTCCACCTCGGTCATATTGTCGTAGTTCTTAGGCGACGTCGTCGTGCTGACGAAACTCTCCCTCGGCCTCAGCTGGATCTAGAGTATAAGGGACGTCACCAGCTGAACGTATGCAGATCGCGGAGGTGCCATGCGTTCGGTACTCGATCGGTTGAATCGCGAAGACATTCGACTACATCAACCGCGTTACTTAACGCTTCCACTTTTGGTCTATGAGGGTACATAGACACTCTCTCCCCTCTTGTTTCTATGCATCCATAGATAGATCTTGTGTGATTGTATGAATTTTTTGGAATACGACGTTCCCCAAGAAAAACCTATATCCGAGTGGATATATATATATCCGGATCTCTGCAACACAGAGAGCTTGCCAAAGGAAAAGTATAAAAAAGTAAAGGTGATGAACACCATGACTCTTGTAAGGGTGGAAGAGGTAAAAGTAAAAGATAGGCCCTTCGCTGAGGGAAGCAGAGGTTGTCATGCACTTTTATGGTTGGATGCACAAAATCTTAATGGAAAAGAATGTCACTTTATATTGCCGCTTATGATAAGAACCTTTATTATGCAGTCCGTCGCTTTTATTTCTTCCATCTCACAAGTTCGTATAGAGCTTATTTTCTCCACATTAATTATCATAAATATTTAGAGAACAATTTTTAGTGCTTGCATTGATGACACTTACTTGAAGGATCTTACTCAATACATATGTAGGTATGGTGGACTCTCATGGAAAAACTGGGTTTAGGGATGTTTGGAAGCGCAAGTAGTATCTCTACTTGGTGCAAAGAGTTTGGATAGCATGAGAGGGGAAGCCAAGCTCAACATGTTGGATGATCCATGACAATATAACTTCTATTCGGATATAAGAAAACATAACCTATTATGTTGTCTTCCTTGTCCAACATCAACGTTATAGCATGTAATATTTTAATGAGTGCTCACAATTACAAAAGATGTCCAAGGTAGTATATTTTTATGTGAAGCCTCTCTTTCTTTATTACTTCCTATTAATTGCAACAATGACCAAAACTATGTTCCTCATCTCTCAACTACTTTTATTCATCATACTCTTTATATGTGAAGCCATTACTCTCCATAAGATCAATATATGATCTTTTTATTTCTTTTTTTTATTTAATTCCCTCAAAATCATAGCAAGAAAGCAAAGCCCTTATGTCAAAACTACTCTTTATTATATATCTCAAGGACTCGATTACATAGATAGGGATCAAAGCAAAACTCAAAGCTAGATCTACTAGATCAAGATATAACCAAAAGGATCAAACTAAGAAAAATGATAAAGATAGAGGTGTGATAGTGATATGATACCGGGGCACTCCCCCAAGCTTGGCAGTTGCCAAGGGGAGTTCTCATACCCATATATTTAGATCTCTTTCTTCGGGGGTGGTGATGAAAGAGTTGTTGATGAAGTAGACTTGTCATCCATCTTCCAAGTCATAGGTTCGCCATCATAGAAAGATGAACGTGTCTCCGAGATCCTCGAATCTGCAGCCAAACTCATCCTCTTGAATCTATATTGATACTCACAATTTTGGTTTTGAAGGTCAGAGATCTAGGCTTGGAGGTGCACGATTTTCTCATGAAGCCTGAAGATGGCCTCCTCAATGCTCTTGGGATCCATCTTGTCCTTGTTGGTGAACACCGCAATCATCATGTGATTTGCATTGATTCCCTGTTCCACCATCCCTTGGCACTGGAAAACTTGTTGCTCCATTGCTTTGAGCCTCATCTCCACACATACGGTCTTCTTCGGCCCCTCAATATCGTGGATGTGCAACACCCCCTCGCGCAACTCAATGGCTTGAGGGTGTCGCAGCACCTCCGCAAGGTAGGGGTTGATGACCTTCTCGAAAAATTTGTCCTTGGGTGCGCTTGGAGACATCATGATGATCTAGATCTGTAAGAAGAACAGCTCGAAACAAAACATGAGATATTGTGATGGTACGGGAGTCAAAACCTTTGGGAGATTATATAATGAATTTTTACCGACCATAAGAAGTACCATGCAAGAAAGCAGAGTCCGGAAGGCACACGAGGTGGCCACAAGGACGGGGGGCGCCCTCCACCCTTGTGGTGGCCTCGTGTCTCTTTCGGACTACTTTAATTTTTCCTAATTATTTAAATATTCCAAAACGGAGAAAAAATATCATTGGAAACGTTTTGGAGTCGGTTTACTTCCGTACCACATACCTATTTCTCTTCGGAGTCTGAAACATTTTGAAAAGTATCCCTTATGTACTCCTCTGGTGTTATGGTATTTATTATATTGGTCTCAACATTTATGGGAGTACCTAAGATATAATGTTTGATTCTTTGACCATTTACCACCTTTGGATTTGTTCCTTTGGCGTTGTTGATATTTATGGCATTGGAACGATAAACCTCCTCGATAATGTAGGGACCTTCCCATTTAGAGAGAAAAATTCCTGCTAAAAATATTAAACGAGAGTTGTATAGCAAAACATGATCACCTAAATTAAACTGATGCATTTGTATTCTTCTATCATGCCATCTTTTAACTTTTTCTTTAAACAACTTGGCATTCTCATAGGCTTGGGTTCTCAATTCATCAAGTGAGCTAATGTCAAATAACCTCTTCTCACCGGCAAGTTTGAAATCATAATTGAGCTCTTTAATAGCCCAATATGCCTTATCTTCTAGTTCAAGAGGTAAGTGACATGCTTTTCCATAAACCATTTTATACGGAGACATACCCATAGGATTCTTATAAGAAGTTCTATAAGCCCACAATGCATCATCAACTTTCTTAGAGCAATTCTTTCTAGATCTATTAACAGTCTTTTGCAAAATTAATTTAAGCTCTCTATTACTCAATTCTACTTGACCACTAAACTGAGGATGATATGTAGATGCAATTCTATGACTAACATCATATTTAGCAAGCATTTTACGAAAAGCACCATGAGTAAAATGTGAACCACCATCAGTCATTAAATACCTAGGGACCCCAAACCTCAGAAAAATAACTTCTTTAAGCATCTTAATAGAAGTGTTATGATCAGCACTACTGTCACATCCCTAGTTCTGGTCTGACCTACGCTAGCTTCCATGTGTTGCATCATGTTTAAATTCTTTTGAATTTGAAATGGGGATTGATCAAATCCCAGCACCTCTCTAAAAATACTAGGTTCAAACTTAAATCATTTTCAATGAACCCAAAATGCCCTTTGAAAATGTTCATGATTTATGGAAAAAGGTGAAAACCTTAACCAGAGATGATACACATTTTTCCAGGACATTTTTGGTCTTTGAATTAAATCAATACTTATTTGAATTGGAGATATAAATCCCTATAAACACTTTTATAACTCCAATAGTTCTGAAAACTTGTGAGTGGCTCTGAATATTTTGTATCAGGCCACATAATAATTTTTAGAAGCTACAAAAATGATTTGGTATAGAAACTAAATCAAAACAGAAAAGAAAAATAGAAAACAAATGAGAGACAGAGAAAGGGAACTTACCTAGCAGCCCACCAGAGAGGCCCAACCCACCAGGCCCTTCTGCCAGTCATCCTCCACCTCCTGCCAGTGGGCAAGAGGGCGCATGCTCGCCGTGCGCTGGCACACACGTGGCCACCTCCTGCTTCTGCCGACACAGGAGAGGCTCCTGAAGCTGCCACACAGCACTCTGAAGCCCACTCGACCGCTCCCCTCTCTCCCTGCCTCGCCTATCTCGCTCTCTCTCCCAAAGCCGAGCGGAGCCGTTGCCGCCGTTCGCTGCCGCCACGGCTACCGCAACCCCCTCGCCCTGCTGCTGATCCCAGAAGCACCGTCGTGTTCCCCTCGTCCTCTCCATCGAGCTATACAACGCCGGAGGCCCTAGAACATCGCCATCGCCCTCGTCATCATCCTCTGCCCCGACGATCGCCGCTATCAAATTCGTCGTCGTCCGGCCTTCCCCGAGCCCGCTTCGACGCCTGCTGCGATCGCCGTGAGCGCTGCTCTGTCCTCCCCCTCTCTGTTACCTCTCTCATGCACCGTATGCACCGCACCGAGCTCACCCGCACCCGCCGCCGCCTATGCTCACTGTCGGCGTGACTCCGGCCACGCAACGGCCTTGTCGTCATGTCCACCTTGCTCGCCGCACCACGTAGAGCACGTAGGTGCTAACCCCGCGCCTCCACGCTCGTTGTAGCGACAACCCCGAGCTCACCCGAGCTTCGGCAGCCGCCAATGTCGTCGCCGGTGACGATTCCGGCCACCTCCGGACTAACCACCACCACCAATGGAAGCGGCGCACCTCCAGCTCCCCGTAGATGGCCTCCACCGCCAAATTTGGTCGCCGGAGCATGAAACCCGCGCTGCTCCGCCGCGTCTGCTGCCACCAATGGCTAAACACTGGCGGGTTGACCGCCTTTGACCGGCAGGGTTTGACCCCGTCTGGCCAGGGGTTTGACCCCTCTCTCTCACTGACATGCGGGCCCCGCCCGGCTAACTAAGTTAGTTAGGGATAATCCTACTTAGGTTAGTTAGGTTAGTCGCTGTCAAGTGGGCCCTGGTCCCTATTAATTAGCTAAGTGTTAAATTAACTTAATTTTAAACCCACAACCACTGACGCATGGGTCCAGGGACTAATTGGCCTAGATTAACTGTTAGTTAGTGCTAATTAACCCTGTTACTTGACTGAGTCACTGAACAGTGGACCCCACTGGTCAGGTTTGACCTGGACCGACTCAGTTGACCTGCTGACGTCGCAGTGACGTAGTGCTGACGCAATAATAAACCAGGAAATTCCAGAAAAAAGTATAAACTTTTAAAAATCATAGAAATTCAACCGTAACTCCAAATAAAATAATTTATATATGAAAAATGATCAGAAAAATCCAATCTATCCATCTGAATTTGCACCTTGAGTTCAAATCAACTCAACCTTTCTGTTCTTAGCTGCATTAGCTCAAATCACAGCATATTGACATGTCATTATCATGCATCATATTGTGCATTGCATTGATTGTATTCTTTTTGTGTTTACCGGTGATTGTTCCCCCTCGGTAGACATATGTTTCGACGATGTGATCAATGACACCGATGAAGAGCTATATCATCTTCAAAAGTGCTAGGCAAGCAAAAACCCCTTGTTCATTCCGATACAATCCCACTCTCTCGCTCCTGCTCTCTTTTACTGCATTAGGACAACAATGATTCAACTATTACATGCTACGGTAGTTGAACCCCTTCCTCTGCATGACCTGTCATTGCCACAGTAAATAGATGAAATCCACAAGCATGAGTAGGAGTTGTTTGAGCCCTGATGTGCCTACTCATTCATGCTTGTTTGTCATGCCTGCTATTGCTTAGAGTTATGTTAGGTCTGATTCATCGGGGTTGAATTGGAAAGTTGTGAACATGTCCTACTGTGTGTGAGCTAAGTGTGTCGAACACATTTTGGTAAAGGTATCGATGAGAGGCCTTGTAGGAGTACATGGTGGGTTGTTTCATTGGAACCGTCCTTAAGCACCGACATCTATATGTGTGATTTAAGAATCAGTTAATACCATGCATTGGGCCCGAAACCAATGGACCCTCTCGGCTTCTTAACCACCCTAGTCCTCTGTCTAGGAGTTGCAACTAGTTTCTGGTGTTTATAGGATATGTGTTGGCGGCCGTGCGTAGCGCTGACCCTAGGGGTGGTCTATGATGCGGTAGATACACCATGGCCGGGTATTCCGGGCACCTGTTTGGTGTCTCGGAACCTTGTACACGTCGTTCGGGGCCGTATGTGGAAACCTCAACTGGACTCCCTGCGGATGAAACCTGGATAGGAGATAAACCTGGACTAGAGACTTGAGTGTTAGGTAGGCCTTGGCCGACACCCTCGGCGGTCTTCCGCTTGAAGGTTGCAGAGTACATGTCGTGTAAATGACGGTAAGTGGTGAGAGCATGTATGAAGAAGTACACCCCTGCAGGGTTAATAATCTATTTGAATAGCCGCGTCCGCGGTAAAGGACTACTTGGTTGCCTATACAGTTCATAGACAAGTGAAAGTGGATACTCTAAAATGCGCAAGATAAGCGTGATTGCTATGGATGCCGTTCTCGTAGGGAGACGGGAGCGGATCCATAGTGGTGTCTTGATATGGTGAATATGTGGACTCGTGTCCACTACCTCAAAAGAGTTGCTTGCAGTCGTAGTTCAGGTTAGCCACTGAGTCAAAGCTGGTTTGCTGCAGTTAAACTCCACTACCCCTTTGTTGATACCGATGCATATGTACTTAGTTCTGATGTAAGTCTTGCTGGGTACATTTGTACTCACGTTTACTTAATTTATGTTTTTGTAGAGAGACTTCAGTCTCGCTAGTAGTTTCACGTGGACTTCGATGTTTAGCTTGTTACCTCATCTACGATCTTGTGCCCTCGGCAGGATCAGGTAGATAGTCAGGCTTCTCAGCCTTTTTCATTTGTAGATGTCTGTACCCAGACATGTTAAGCTTCTGCATGTGCTTTGACTTGTATGCTCTGAATGTTGGGTCATGAGATCCATGTTTGATATATCTCGCTCCTCGGAGCCTAATGAATAAATACTTTGAGTCGTAGAGTCTTGTTGTGATGCCATGTTGTATTTACACATATAGAGCATATTGTGTGTATGATTTGAAATGCTTGGTATGTGTGGGATCCGACAACCTAGTTGTTTATCCTTGGTAGCCTCTCTTATGGGGAAATGTAGTCTTGTGCTTCCATGAGCCATAGTAGTCCACTACAGCCCGGTTCACCAGAGGCCTGCTAGCCCAGCACTACTGCTCCGGAACACTTGACTGGCCGGCATATGATTCACTTCGTTCCTGTGTCTGTCCCTTCGGGGAAATGTCACGCGGTGACATCCGGAGTCCTGCCTAGCCTGCTACAGCCCGGTTCACGGGAGTCCTATTAGCCCAGTGCTACAGCCCGGATTCGCACGCTACTGATTGACATGCTCGATGTTGATTCATGTATGCCTGTCCCCATAAGTTAGTGCCACTTTGGGTTCATGAGTAGTCATGTCGGCGCGGGTTCTCTGTCATATCGATGCTACCGACACTATCATATACTTGATCCAAAAGGCGCAAACGGTCTCAGGCCAGGTAAGGTGGCACCCGCGGGAATACCATGTGTGAGGCCGCAAAGTGATATGATGTGTTACATGCTAGATCGGTGTGACTTAGAATCGGGGTCCTGACAGCTTTGGTATCAGAGCCTAACTGCCTGCAGGTTTATCAAGCCAAACTGATCAAAGTTGAGTCTGGAAATGCTTAGTTTATATGTAGGGGAATTGATTGTGGGATGGAACGTAAGGCTCTTTTACTCCTTTACCCTATGGCCTTCTGATCTGAGTCATCCTCTTCTCTTCTACGGGGATTAAGAAACTAGGCCTTCTCATCTATCTATCAGGATGATGTGTTACTAATCCATAGACTTATAGGATTGATGGATTCATGTCTCAATTCAGTTTCCAGTACTTCTGTGTGTTCATAGTTGGTCTCGGAACCTTGATATTGTGATGTTGAGTGGTTATGCCACCATTTTGCAGGATGTCTCAAATCTTTTTGAGCATTTACAGCCGTTATGCTGTCCGAGTCATCCCAGGTTTCTAAATAGTCTGATGCATTTGCAAATCCCTTCTTTCCGTTCCTGATGTCCCTTTGGGCCAGTTCAACCACACCAATCAATGAGTTGAGGTACTCTATTGCCTCGACATATATGTTGGAACTATTATTATGACCCTACGTGTCTTAGGGAGTCACCTAGTAATCTGGCAATGCTTTGTATTTCCAGTGTGATGATTCTGGCCATTATTCCCGAAGCATCGCGTGATGCCATTAGTTAGTAGGCATTCTATTCTTGGGTTCTTCACACAAGATCCACTCTACTTACCTCGTGTTGATAGTGTTGCTCGTACCTTTAGGATATTAGTAATCTTTGTGATAGTCTTCGAGGTCCATGGTATACCATTATTCCAAATACCATGAACCATCATGGCAGAAGTTCTTTTGAACCAGAAGATCACAACCAGGGTGCTCTTGAGGAGTACTCCATTCGTAATTGTGACTCTGCCAGTTCTATCTTTCTGTATGGGTTATCCGGAAGAAATATGTTGAACTCGATTCGACATACTATTCAATGCATCAACAACTCAGAAAATCATATGTTCTTTGAGTTGTCCCTCATAGTTGTTTTCTGACCTCCGACTATCAATTTGTAGTCAAGAGTAGTCGTGCATTCGTGTTATCGATGCCTATTATTCTTGTGGTCTGACAACCATTCTATTCCGCAATGACTAGGAGAAACAAACTCCAGCACCTCATCCATTTCTTGGACTAGTCAAAGTAGTTGTATTTCGCAAATCAAGATGCCAATCCATCTTTTGCTCTGTTCTACCTTGGAGTGTTACCATCTTTATGTCAAGAATGTCATGAGAATTGCACCACCTCTTATGAATTCTTGACGTAGTGATACTTCTCGCCATCATTATTCATTCCTCGGTCCCGTGTTGTTGTAACCAAAATTCCAACAAGTGAATTGTGATGTGTGAAATCAATACTCTGAGCAACTCGTTGCTTTGTAGTAAATGGACAATATTCTCATTCTTAGAGTGTTGATTATTAAATCATCATCCTAAGATTGATCATGCTACCTAGTCCTTATTTCTGGTGCACTCTTCGATCCATGATTTGGGATGGTGTCAATCCCTCACTCTTTCGATCATATCGTCTTGCCCTGAAAAGCAAGATTGTTCCTGAGCTTTGAGTCATATCGGTGGTTCGTGATTTTCCTGATATCTTCACGGAAGTATCACCAGGTCATCCCCTGACCGATATGGTGAGTTCGTGATCAAGTTGGTTTACCAATAAACCACTCTTTCTCCAAGAATCTGTGTTGGATACCCCTGAGCTAGTTGGATAGCTAAACAACAACTTGGAGAGTCGGAAGATAAAATCTAGCCCAACTTAGTTCATTCCAAAAGGATATCCTTGTGTTGTGTGTTAGTTGAAGAAAGATGATATCTTCATCGATTGTTCCTCGTGATCGGTTGTTGGATCTGTTGTCTTGTCAAAACTTTGATTTGAGTGTGGGCTATCATCAAATCAAATCAGAACCAACGATATTTGTAATGTTGTCTTACTCGTGGTTGACTCCTCGAGCATAGACCATTACATATTTTGGTCTGACCAATACTATCACATTGTTCACATAATGGTGGAAGTCCAGTGATATGGAAATTCCGATGAGTTGCTGTTGAGCCCATCAGCAGCATTTTGTCTCCTCCATGATTTGTGTTGAACATCCAGCTAGTGTTGAAAACTAGTGTAAGCATTTTATTCATGCCCCGTTCATGTAGAATATGTTTGGATGAAAGTAGTGACCTCCTCTAAGTTCACTTGCAATCGATGCAAGTTGCCGCCATGAGTTCGAGAAAGGTTGTTTTTGTTTCTTCTGGTACCATCCCAAGTCAGTCATGCATGTGCGAAGTATGCTATGGTTTGACAGGCTCGCTACCTCCATTCCATTTGTATCTCCTAGTACACCAAGCCACTGACTGATTTTTTCCAGGAGAAAAAGTTCATTCTTAAGAGCATGCCTTATGCAAGGACTTCGATATCCTCGTTGATGGTTCCCCACCGAACTCGGTAGTGTTTTATTATAAGACTTCTACATGGTCATGCTCGTCTGGGACAGCGTGTCCACATGTGTGTAGCAGAACCAACTCATGTTTTGGAGGTTGCTATCGTAATTCATTTCTCGAGAATCTCCCAATGTCATCTCGTCGATTTCTGTTGCAAACTTTCTTTTCAGACATGCCGAGTCTGAAGTATCATATCACCAATCGGATCTGAGTCTCAGGTAGATATGATGGTTGGAACATTCCCAGCATTTGCTTTTTGTTCCCACCTTGCACCCCGTCATGCCAATTTTCCATGGGCTGCCCTTCTCAGCAATTGTTGTTCAGGAGCATCTTCAGAAGTGGTCCTACCATGGGTCCCATCCATTTCCGATGACAAGCAAATCATCCATCGCATTGTCTTCAACAAGGTAGTCCACATCATCCATTCTAGCCCGAGTATGTCGTTCTTCCGAACTCCTTCAAACAGTCATTTGTGATCTATCCTTAGGCTGTTATAGGGAGTTTCAATGATGTCTGTCTCAAAAGTAATTCTTTTTGCCACTTAAGGGAGTAATTCCATGAGTCACTTTCCCTGAGGTACTCCGTTATGGAATCATGACAATTTTCCCTCGCTAATTTGAAACCCTCGTCAAATTGTTCTTCCGTCCTTTCTAAGGTGTGTTTTGCCTCTCAGCCCAAGAGATGTCTCTACGTCTCCTCCCGTGAGTTGGTATTGTGATCGTTAAGATGATCCATCACTATGGAGTTGTCTCTGTCCTCGTGTTTGATGAAGAACTCGAAAGCAGAGTTGTCAAGACCAAGATGATGCAAGGAATCGATGTTCCATTAAGGTGCAAGTTGGATCATGAAGATCGTGTAAGTTTTGTGTTCCCTCTGTCATCTTACCCAACGCTTGAAACTCGGGACGAGATTCTTGTTTAGTGGGGGTGAGTTGTCACATCCCTAGTTCTGGTCTGACCTAGGCTAGCTTCCATGTGTTGCATCATGTTTAAATTCTCTTGAATTTGAAATGGGGATTGATCAAACCCTAGCACCTCTCTAAAAATACTAGGTTCAAACTTAAATCATTTTCAATGAACCCAAAATGCCCTTTGAAAATGTTCATGATTTATGGCAAAAGGTGAAAACCTTAACCAGAGATGATACACATTTTTCTAGGAAACTTTTGGTCGTTGAATTAAATCAATACTTATTTGAATTGGAGATATAAATCCCTATAAATACTTTTATAACTCCAATAATTCTGAAAACTTGTGAGTGGCTCTGAATATTTTGTATCAGGCCACATAATAATTTTCAGAAGCTACAAAAAGGATTTGGTCTAGAAACTAAATCAAAACAGAAAAGAAAAATACAAAACAAATGAGAGAGAGAGAAAGGGAACTTACCTAGCAGCCCACCAGATAGGCCCAACCCACCAGGCCCCTCTGCCAGTCATCCTCCACCTCCTGCCAGTTGGCAGGAGGGCGCGTGCTCGCCGTGCGCTGGCACACGCGCGGCCACCTCTTGCTTCTGCCGACGCAGGAGAGGCTCCTGAAGCCGCCACGCAGCACTCTGAACCCCCCTAGACTGCTACCCTCTCTCCCTGCCTCGCCTCTCTCGCTCTCTCTCCCGAAGCCGAGCGGAGCCGTCATCGCTGTTCGCTGCCACCACGGCTACCGCAACCCCCTCACCCAGCCGCTGATCCCAGAAGCACCTCCACGTTCCCCTCATCCTCTCCACCGAGCTATACAACGCCGGAGGCCCTAGAACATCGCCATCGCCATCGTCATCAACCTCTGCCCCGACGATCGCCGCCGTCAAATTCGTCGCCGTCCGGCCTTCCCTAAGCCCGCTTCAACGCCTGCTACGATCGCCATGAGCCCCGCTCCGTCCTACCCCTCTCTGTTACCTCTCTCATGCACCGTATGCACCGCACCGAGCTCACCCGCACCCGCCGCCGCCTGTGCTCACCGCCAGTGTGACTTCGGCCATGCAACGGCCTGGCCGTCATGTCCACCTTGCTTGCCGCACCACGTAGAGCACATAGGTGCTAACCCCGCGCCTCCACGCTCATTGTAGCGATGACCCCGAGCTCACCCAAGCTCCGGCAGCTGCCAACGTTGTCGCCGGCGACGATTCCGGCCACCTCCGGACTAACCACCACCACCAATGCAAGCGGCGCACCTCCAGCTCCCCGTAGATGGCCTCCGCCACCAATTTGGTCGCTGGAGCGCGAAACCCGCGCCGCTCCGCCGCATCTGCTGTCGCCGGCAGCTAAACGCCGGCTGGTTGGCCGCCTTTGACCGGCAGGGTTTGACCCTGTTTGACCAGGGGTTTGACCCCTCTCTCTCACTAACACGCGGGCCCCGCCCGGCTAACTAAGTTAGTTAGGGCTAATACTACTTAGGTTAGTTAGGTTTGTCGCTGACAAGTGGGCCATGGTCCCTGTTAATTAGCTCAGTGTTAAATTAACTTAATTTTAAACCCTCAGCCACTGACGTATGGGTCCAGTGACTAATTGGCCTAGATTAACTATTAGTTAGTGCTAATTAACCCTGTTAGTTGACTGAGTCACTGACCAGTGGACCCCACTGGTCAGGTTTGACCTGGACCGACCCAGTTGACCTGCTGATGTCTCAGTGACGTAGTGCTGACGCAATAATACATTTTCTGGATTAAAATAAACCAGGAAATTCCAGAAAATAGTATAAACTTTTAAAAATCATAGAAATTCAACCGTAACTCCAAATGAAATAATTTATATATGAAAAATGATCAGAAAAATCCAATCTATCCATCTCTACTTGTTTCATGCATGTTTAAACGACTTAACCTCACTGTTTAGTTCAAAAGATGATCATGCACTATTTCATTTGGAGTTCAAATCAACTCAAACCCTTTCTGTTCTTAGCTTCATTAGCTCAAATCACAGCATATTGGCATGTCATGATCATGCATCATCTTGTGCATTGCATTGATTGTATTTTGTCTGTGTTCGCCGGTGATTGTTCCCCCTCGTTAGACATATGTTTCGATGATGTCATCAATGACACCGATGAAGAGCTATATCATCTTCAAAAGTGCCAGGCAAGCAAAACCCCCTTGTTCATTCCGATACAATCCCACTCTCTCGCTCCTTCTCTCTTTTACTGCATTAGGACAACAATGATTCAACTGTTACATGCTACGGTAGTTGAACCCCTTCCTCTGCATGACCTGTCATTGCCACAGTAAATAGATGAAATCCACAAGCATGAGTAGGAGTTGTTTGAGCCCTGATGTGCCTACTCATTCATGCTTGTTTGTCATGCCTGCTATTGCTTAGAGTTGTGTCAGGTCTGATTCATCGGGGATGAATTGGAAAGTTGTGAACATGTACTACTGTGTGTGAGCTAAGTGTGTTGAACACGTTTTGGTAAATGTATCGATTAGAGGCCATGTAGGAGTACAAGGTGGGTTGTTTCATTGGAACCGTCCTTAAACACTGAGATCTGTATGTGTGATTTAAGAATCAGTTACTACCATGCATTGCGGCCGAAACCAATGGACCTCTCGGCTTCTTAACCACCCTAGTCCTCTGTCCAGGAGTTGCAACTAGTTTCTAGTGTTTATAGGATATGTGTTGGCGGCCGTGCGTAGCGCTGACCCTAGGGGTGGGCTATGATGCGGTTGATACACCGTGGTCGGGTATGCTGGCCGCCCGTTTGGTGTCTCGGAACCCTGTACATATTGTTCGGGGCCGTATGTGGAAACCTCGGCCGGACCCCCTGAGGATGGATCCTGGATAGGCGAGAAACCTGGACTAGAGACTTGAGTGTTAGGTAGGCCGTGGCCGACACCCTCGTTGGGCTTCCGCTTGAAGGTTGCAGAGTACATGTCGTGTAAACGACGGTAAGTGGTGAGAGCGTGTATTAAGAAGTACACCCCTGCAGGGTTAACATCATATATTCGAATAGCCGCGTCTGCAGTAAAGGACTACTTGGTGGCCTATACAGTTCATAGACAAGTGAAAGTGGATACTCTAAAATGCGCAAGATAAGCGTGAGTACTATGGATGGCGTTCTCGTAGGGAGACGGGAGCGGATCCATAGTGGTGTATTGATATGGTGAATATGTGGACTCGTGTGCGCCACCTCAAAAGAGTTGCTTGCAGTCGTACTTCAGGTTTGCCACTGAGTCAAAGCTGGCGTGCTGCAGTTAAACTCCACTACCCCTTTGTTGATACCGATGCATATGTACTTAGTTCTGATGTAACTCTTGTTGAGTACATTTGTACTCACGTTTACTAAATTTATGTTTTTGCAGAGAGACTTCAGACTCGCTAGTAGTTTCATGTGGACTTCGACATTTGGCTTGTTACCTTAGCTACGATCTTGTGCCCTCGGCAGGATCTGGTAGATAGTCAGGCTTCTTAGCCTTTTTCATTTGTAGATGTCTGTACCCAGACATGTTAAGCTTCTGCATGTGCTTTGCTTGTATGCTCTGAATGTTGGGTCATGAGACCCATGTTTGATATATCTCGCTCCTCAGAGCCTAATGAATAAATAGTTTGAGTCGTAGAGTCTTGTTGTGATGCCATGTTGTATTTACACATATCGAGCATATTGTGTGTATGATTTGAAATGCTTGGTATGTGTGGGATCCGACAACCTAGTTGTTTATCCTTGGTAGCCCCTCTTATGGATAAATGTAGTCTTGTGCTTCCATGAGCCATAATAGTCCGCTACAGCCTGGTTCACCGGAGTCCTGCTAGCCCAGCACTACTGCTCCGGAACACTTGACTGGCCGGCATGTGATACACTTTGTTCCTATGTCTGTCCCATCGGGGAAATGTCACGCGGTGACATCCGGAGTCCTGCCTAGCCTGCTACAGCCTGGTTCACCAGAGTCCTGTTAGCCCAATGCTACAGCCTGGATTCGCACGTTGCTGACCGACATGCTCGATGTTGATTCATGTATGCCTGTCCCCGTAAGTTAGTGCCACTTTGGGTTCACGACTAGTCATGTCGACCCGGGTTCTCTGTCATATTGATGCTAGCAACACTATCATATATGTGAGCCAAAAGGCGCAAACGGTCCCGGGCCAGGTAAGTTGGCACCCATGTGAATACCGTGTGTGATGCCGCAAAGTGATATTATGTGTTACATGCTAGATCGGTGTGACTTAGAATCGGGGTCCTGACAACTACTAGTTGGAATAGCTTCTACCACTTAGTAACGTAATCAACAACAACTAAAATATGTGTATACCGATTAGAGGAAGGAAAATGTCCGATATGATCAATGCCCCAAACATCAAATGGTTCAATAACAAGTGAATAGTTCATAGGCATTTCCTGACGTCTACTAATATTACCAATTCTCTGGGATTCGTCACAAGGTAAGACAAACTTACGAGCATCTTTAAAGAGAGTGGGCCAATAGAAACTGGATTGCAATACCTTATGTGCAGTTCTGTCTCTAGCGTGGTGTCCTCTGTAAGATTCGGAGTGGCACTTACGTAGGATCTGTTCCTGTTCATGCTCAGGTACACAATGTCTAATAACACCATAAACTCATTATTTATAAAGGTGTGGGACATCCCAGAAGTAATGTCTTAAATCATAGGAAAACTTTTTGTTTAGCTGGTATTGTTGGGTTCTATGGTAGGGTGCGTCGATTGCAAATTAAAATTTCCTACGGGCAGAACAACCAAGAACATGCTACGGGAGATGGATCATAGATTGTTACCACTAGACGTGAAGTGTCGTGCGGCGGAAGAAGAGTTGGGGCAGAGCGTCCGCATGGATCATCTACTCCTCTTCCGATCTCCCTCGAACATCCGGTCATCAGATCCCTCATACAGGTTCACCGGAGCGGCGCAAGTGCACCGCCTCTAACAGCATCCGCGCATGCAGGAGGAACATCATGCGGCGGACTTCGAGGTCCGATCACACAACTGGCGGCGAGTGGAGATGTCTATTCACAACACATGCAAACCCTAGTGACAACACTGAAGCGATCAACCGCATGAGTGTGCCACACCCCACTTTATATAGGCTTTCGTCGCAGGCTCAACACATGGGCCTCGCATGGACCCTAAAGGCCGCAAGTCTACTCGGCCACAATTCGAATACTGCTCGGATCACATCCGACCAGTGTTTCCGGATCCGACCTTGTAGGTTCCATCCCTTAAGCGCGCAACCCCTTAGGTTCAAGACGGCTTGGTCGCAGTTCAGATCACCTCCGAACTGCACGGTTGGTAGCGGCCCCTAGCAAGGCATGTCGAACACCAAGCAGACTATGAAACTGGTTAGGCAAACTTGTACATCATACTTCCATTCCTTTTTCCACATGATATATGTTGTCGGGCTCAAGGCGAGTCTATCATCCCTGTGCCCGACCTCTTTCTCGTTCCAGTGATGCCGACCAGAAACCAGATTATTTCATAATTATTGTCGCATGGCCATTCTCATCTTGGTCGGATCACACGAGGGGCCTAGAGTATGTCTCTCCTAATCGGAGGGGCAAATTCCATCTTGCTCGACCATGTCTCACAGCATGGGTCTGGACAAGCCTGATACCTAGCTTTGTTACTACCCAGTCACGGAGTAGCGTTTGGTTGGCCCAAAGCAAATCTGTCACCATCCCGAGTACATGCGCCAGCTCAGGTCTTAGGACATATAACGTATGTTTTACTAGAGACTCACAGATGACATATCTCTGCGTCTCATAGTTGGGTCTGTCCGACTCGGACCTTATCTCAACTCGGATCCGACTACGTTGAATCCGTCCAGATCCTTCCAAGTCCATATTATCCGGTTAGCGTCCCATGCCTCATGGCTAGTGAGACCAAGCCATCGATCGTGTCATATGCTAGTCTAGTTGGCTATGCGTCCACACAGCCCTTTCGACTAGGGACCTTTTAGGACAGTCATCATACAATGCATAGTCCCACAAACAAGTCACATACTTGCTGATACACATCATTGATAATGTCCAAGGACTATCTTTATTCCTAAAACACATAGGAAATACCATCATAATGATTGCCTCTAGGGCATATCTCCAATAGTCTCCCACTTGCACTAGAGTCAATCAAATAGACATCGAATGCCCATAGCTCTAATGTGCCCCTCATGCTTGGGTTGTGGAAGCGGCTTAGTCGATGGATGTGCAACATTTGCATCCGTGTGAATTTTGCTTAACTCTACATCACCATTCTTTACGATCTTTCGTATCAAGTGATATTTCCGATCTATGTGTCTAACCTTGTGGTGATTCCTTGGCTCCTTTGCTTGTGTGATGGAACCAGAATTATCACGATAAAGGTCCAACGGTTTTACCGAGGATGGGAAAATACCAAGAGCATCCAGAGAGTTCCGGATCCAAACACCTTCCTTTGCAGCTTCACAAGATGCAATGTATTCGGCTTCTGTGGTAGAATCGGCCACCGTATGTTGCTTAGAACTCATCCAGCTCACTGCTCCTCCGTTCATGACATACACAAATCCGGATTGTGATCGACAATCATCTCTGTCGGTTTGGAGACTAGCATCGGCGTAACCCCTTACGACGATCTTTTCTTCACCTCCATAAACTAGGAACATCTCTTTAGTCCTTTTCAGGTACTTCAAAATAGTTTTTACCGCTGCCTAGTGACTCTCACCTGGGTTTTTCGGCCTTCTGGGAATGGGGATCCCCAGACTTGGCTGCCTACGGCCCATGGCGTGGCTTTGCTAGCAGGCCTGTATGGCCCATCTTCATCAACAAGGAATCAAGACCCGCGCGAGGGGCCAAGCCTCGCGAGGCGGACGACACAAAACCTCCTCAGGAGCGGCCTCACCAGGCTCGCTCGTGAGGGGTGGAGAGTTCAAGGTCGGGAAAACCTCGCGAGGTTCTCGTGACGTGAACCATGATGATCGAGAC
The DNA here is from genome assembly GCF_018294505.1 of Triticum aestivum. Lineage (NCBI taxonomy): Eukaryota > Viridiplantae > Streptophyta > Magnoliopsida > Poales > Poaceae > Triticum > Triticum aestivum. The sequence goes on along the minus strand of NC_057794.1, from coordinate 413,056,170 downwards.
TAGGCGGGCGCCAGCGCGTAGCGTCCTTGTTTCCTCTTTGGTGCTAAGTGGGCAAGTCCAGGGACAGAGTAGTGAGGCATCCAGCAAAGGTTTCCATATTGGTGCAACGAGAGCAAGACGAGAAGGACGGCAAGACATAGGTCACAATGGATCCCAAGATGGCGTCACCACCAGACCCTTTGGCAGGCGAAGACTGCTTTTGTCAGGATAGCTTGTACTAGCTGTCCCCTTTCAAATTGGCCGTGCTCCCTACGCGTTCAATATTAGGGAAGAGGACGAGGGCCCCTATAAATAGGACTAGACACCGCCATAGGGGGAGAGATCATTAAGATCATCCTTGACCACACAAGTTCACAAAGCACAAGAACACCTCAACCTTAGGAGGCTGTTCTTCCCCTTGTATTGTTCGTCCTCAGCCCAAGAGGCAATCCACCACCACCACACTAGAGTAGGGTATTACACCACAATGGTGGCCCGAACTAGTATAAATCTTGTGTCCTTTGTGTTGCGAGTTTGTCGAGTTAGTTCGTGAGATCTTAGCTAAGTTAGGACGTGGATCGATAGGGGGAGATCTTCACGTGCACCCTAGTGTTCGAACCTTAAGGGTTTTGCCGGAACCCGTGATCTGACAATTGGCGCTCCAGGTAGGGGTGCGCCGGAGCTTCTTCCCCACTAGACGATCTGCCGACACTCGACGATTCCAATGTTCGGTGACCCGAGGGCTGACAACGACCGATGGCAGCCTGGCCTTCCCGGGCGGCGCCGCCTGCCCAGGAAGACCTCAACCCGTGTCTCAGGCAGCGCGCGCACCAAACACCGCGGGGCGTGGGTGGCGCGGACACACACCCTCTGCTCCCACTCCCCGGCAGACGTGAGCTGCTGCAAGGGCCGCAAGCCACACCACGGCGACGGCGCCGCGCACCAGGAGGGAGCAGGTGAACATGCGGGCCGCGCTCACAGTGGCACGGGAGCTACTGCGGTGCCAACTGATGAAGAGCGGCCGGGATGCACTACTAGAACGCGTCGCTGAGCTCCTGGATGCGGCGACCATGGGAGCACCGCCCTTCTGCTACCAGCTCACGCCCCAGGTAGCGGTAGGATCCCACGGTGGGCCTCGCCGCGCCCGCGTACCCCCAAGTGTGCCCGGCGGTTCATCGACATCAGCATGATCCATGGCGCAGGGCGCCCCCTCACATCCGAGCCACCTCGGATGGGCGCAGGCACGAGTGTCATCGCACACTGCCCATCGGAGCACCGCCCGCCATCCTCAGGATAGCGTGACGGGTCGAGCGACATGGAGCGTGGGGCACTTCGGCAAGGTCGTCGGGGCAGCAGCCTCGGAGGCATACGTGCCCCGCATGACGGACCAGGAGTGCACGCTGGAAGACGACCCCGGCTCGTTCCTCGGGCCAGGATGGGAGGAGGAGGCGTTAGGAGCTAAAGCCTGCCAGGAGCCGTCAGAGAGCCCCGCTGGTCGCACCGTAGACAACAGATACAGGGTAACATTAATCCCTCAGGGCCACGCTTAGGCAAACCATGAGTTACAGATGAACCAGGTCATGGCGCCGAGCGATGGTTCTGGAACGGCGATGCCCGCCCCAACAGGAGAGACCCACTGGGGGCTGCGTGAAAGGGGCCAGGAGCAGGGCCCCTCCCCGCGTCGCACGGAGCAAGGGAACACCCAGAGGTACGCCCTCAGCCTGGGTGGCTCCGGCGACCTTTCCCCCGGCAGAGGACCCGTGGTCGCCGAGGGCACCGCGGGCGTCCCGTCTTCCCTCGATGGGCCGTCCTGGTTTCCAGTCGTCCCAGCGGTGGTAGTGGGTGGCGCAAGGCGGGGCCCTTGTCAGGCGATATGAAGTAAGGCTCATGGCTGTGAAGATCGCTGCCCGTGACACTCTCACATAATAATGAGTGGGGTTGTACACGCCCCGGAGCCATAGGAGAGCCGCCCTGGGGCCTCGTGGCCTCCCTCCCACGCCCATTGGCAGCACTTAGCTCCGTGCTGGTGAGAAGATGTCGAAGGCTAGACTAGGCGCCGGATGCGGCCATTTTCTTTGGATCTCGTTTCTGTAACCCTGCCTTCTGGATTTGGTTTTAAGTTGAAGTTGAATTTTCATTTGATGCGCGTGGGGGGATGCCTTTTCTCGTTCGAGCTATTTCTCGCAGTCTAGTTCTTGCCTTATTTCGGAGTTCACGCATGTCGCTCCCCCTCGCAGGCCCCTCACGAGCCAGGCTGGGCATGAAGCACACGAGCAACGCATGTGTCGAGCCGTGGTTGGCGCTCGCTTATCACGTGGCCCCCTCGGGCGTGTCGACGAACTCCTCAGGAGCTTCTCAAAAACCCGCAATTTGTTGAGCTGGTTTTGGGCTCGTCCAAGCTAAGGTAAACCGTAACAACAACCTTGCCTCACCATACGTAAGTTGTGAAGATGCGTACTCAATTTGACACAGAAGAATAAAAGATGCGATTTGTTTACATGAGGGGCTCCCCATCTCAAAATGCTCTTACAATCTTCCGGGGCCACGCCCAAGTTTTTACAGGTGAAACGGAAGGGGAACGAGGGATCAGCCGCATATGTCGCTCGCCACATCCCCCATGTCATGTTCAGACGCACCGCTAGCGTCGTTGTCGCCATCATTGGCGTCGCTGTCACCATCGTTGGCGTCGCTCTCACCATCGTTGGCGTCGCCTCCACCTTCACCGGTGCCGACGTCACCGGCGTCAGCCACTTCACCTTCGTCCGCCACAACCACTACCCCGTCGTCATCAGAAGCGAAGGCCCTGATCAGCGCATCCACATTGTCTTCAACCCATCGCGCCAGATTGCCCCAGATAGCTTCCGGTACAGGCGGATTGGTGGCATCAAAAATCTAAGTTGGGATCGACGTTCCGGACATGGCTGAAGACGCGGGAGAACACACGCCCGAGCAGACTGTGACTCCTCTGCTCAACATGTTGGCGAGCCCTCTCGGAACGGTTCTGCAGGCGCGTCACCACATCCCCAAAGAAGCAATGGTTGCTAGTGTAGTCGTTTGCATGGGGATGAGGAACATTCTCATCGCAGATAAGGCCTAGGGAGGTGTTGGCCCTGTTCCTAAGGTCCTCGAGCATGGGGGCGTGCACATGCTCCAATGTCCGTCGCTCAAGCACTTCGTCCTTGTTCTGCCGTGTGACGGATTCGGCGTCGGTGACCCTCTGCCGAAGAGAGAGCAGCTCGGCACGGGCGGAAGCCAGCTCAGCCTGTGTCGAGGCTAGGGCTGATGCGGTGGCCTCCTTGCGCCGCTCCACCTCGACCAACCTGGACTTCAAGGAAGCAGTCCTACCAGCGGCCCCGGCTTCCACGTGCTTCAGCTTCAGGTTGTGCCTGCTCTCGAGATCCACGCGAGCCTCGGCCACCCGGCGGTTGACCTCCTCCTGGGCCCTGACCTAGCACGCGCCGATGTTGTCCTCCGCATGAGCAACTTGGCGCTCCCTCGTCTCCAGTCGTTCATGTTCAAGGCTACGCTCCACGGCTTCCAGTGCCAGCACCTCCCCGCACTTCCGGATCTCTTCCTCCTCAGCGGGTGACCCCCTCAACAAGGCAAGGGAAGCCCTGCACGCCTCCACCTGCTGATCCAAGACAGCGCTCCGGGCTTGGAGCTCCCACGCGCATTTCTCCGCGGCCTCGCGATGGCGGTCAGCTTCCCGAGCCTCCTCCAGAGCTCGGGAGCAGGCCTCACGGGAGGCCGCAAGGGAAGCCTCAGCCTTCACGTTATCCAGCTCGCGCTGGTGGCGCCCGAGGTTGATGGCCACCTTCAGCTTGTGCCACTCCTCCGCCAATCGAAGACCCTCGGCCTCAAGGAGCGCGTCGACACCCACGAGTTCTTCTCTGAGTCGGTTCATCGCGCCCATCGCCTCCTGGAACAGCTCACGACGAACAATGATCCGCCCGTGCTCGAACTCGAGCGCACGGCCCATCTCGCCCTCCACCACGGGGGCTGTGGGCGGTGCCCGACGCAGTGTGGCCCCTCTCAGCATGGGGTTGGGGGCTGGCACCGCCCTAGGCGCCAGTTGGGCCTCACGAGGGGCCCGAACCAAACGGGCCCCGCTGCTTGAAGAAGACCCCAGGATCGAAGCCAGCCAGCCGCCGACCATGACTTGGGGAGGAGGCCTTGGCACACTTGTTGTGCTCCGAGCAAGGCCGCAAGGAAAGGATGGCGAAGGCGCAAGCTCAAGACGCCTTGATGATGGGCCAACTCCCATGGTTGACCCCACGTCATGGGCAGCGCATGAGCCTGTAGCGCTCGAGCTTGGCGGGTGCAATGGGATGAGAGGGAGCTACTTCTCAGGAGACTGCACGACCTTGGCAGAAGGGGTCCTGAGGATACAATCGTCAAGAAGGAAAGCATCACACAAAAGATCACTGAGATAAGGTACTTGCTCGTCAACGGTGATATACTTCCTCCATTTTAACGGCCCAAAGGTGCCACTGCCGCAGCTCGGGGACCCCTTTCTCTTGCAGAGTTCCTCGAAGTCCATGCACAGTCGGCCAAAGCGCTGGACATGGAGGCCGACACGAGGCGCGGCTGGAGAAGTGCTCGGAGGGGCAGCCTCAGAAGTGCCAAGCTAAGGAAAGCAAGCTGGCTCTGCCTCGCAGTGACTTGCCGAGGCCTCAGGAGACCCGGCCACGGGAGACGCGGGCTGCGTCGCCCCTTCAACCGCCGCCCCAGGGCGAGAGTCATGAGACCCCGAGGTCGACTCCTCGGGAGCCCTGGGCGGCATCAGCATCTCAGCACCTTCACCACCGGCACCCAGTGGCGTACGCCCCGCTGCCCCAACAGTTGGGGCAAGCTCGACGCCAGCGTCAAGGAGATGAACCAGGATGATGGGGTTCTCGCGGGGCCCCACGAGGCCAACTGGGCGCAGCCCCCACTCATCGAATGAGGGCATCCGCTCTGCGAAGGTCATCTTGTTCAAGCAGCGGTACAAGACACAACTCTTCCTCGGCAAGTCGTCCAGCAACGGGACACCCGTCAGGACCTCAAGCACCGTTCGCCGCGTCTCATGGGGAGCTTAGACTCCTGAAGTCTCGTGTGGTCCTGGCTACTGAGCAAGGCCCACATCGGCCGGGTGTGGCGCTGAAGCGGAGCGATTCAGCGACGGACGAACTCCCTCACCACCATAGGCGCGTTCACGCCAAGGTCTTTGAGAGACCTCAACCTGAGCCAGACAGGGACAAGGCACAGATCGGTGAGCCTCTGGTGGTACCAACCGGAGTTAGGAATGGCGGGCCCTGACGGAGAGGAGAGCGGGGGGGCTGAGCACTCCGGCATCAACAAACACCCACCATGTCCGAAACCCGCTCGTGGATGGTGGAAGCTCGAAGTTGATCCCGTCGCCAGCCGTCGCCACCATGGCTTGAAAGCTCAGGCATCTGCTGCTCTGTCGAGGATCAATCAGGTGCAGCGTGAAGAAGTGGTGGAGAAGAGCCACGGAAGGAGCAATGCCTACCATGGCCACGCAAACGAAGGCGAAGACGGCAAGAAGGGTCACGGATTGGGGATCAAGGTGCAGCATGTGGATCTGATAATGGGAAAGCACTGCGTTGAGGAAGGCGGAGAAAGGAGGGACCAAGCTGGCATAGAGGGCGTCGATGAAGAGGGGAACCTGAGTGGCTGACCGGTCAATGCGAGCACGGGATGCAGGCCAAGCCACCATCTCTTCCCACTCATTGAAGCTGGATGCGAGCATGGGATGCACCTTGCCCATGGCCTCATCCTTGAGCACCAGCGATTGGCCTACTTTGGGCTCGGCAGCCGGGGGCGCACTAACCTAAGACAGAGGCTTCTTCCCCTTGTCCACTTGCATTGGAGCCATGGCGATAAGGCGAGCAGAGCTAAGGGTAGATCGGAAAGAGGAGCGGAATATGGGGGAAGCAGAGGAATAGGAGGAGAATGGCGCAGGCGATGGAAGAATAACCGTGTAGACCGCGGTGGCCGTTTAGCCAGGCGGGTATCAAGGCAGCATGGGGAAGCGGATACGCCCACATCCAATCAACCACCACGCGTCGATCGAGGCCGCAAGCTACTGGGTCCCGCGGTGCTCCCCACTTGACCCTGGGCTTCGCCTCGAAGCCAAGCCTGAACGTGCCTTGGGCCCGGGGGCTACTATTGACGTTCTGGGAACAGGGGTCCCTAGACTTGGCTGCCTGCGGCCCACGGCGTGGCTTTGCTAGGGGCCAAGCCTCGCGAGAAGGACAACACAAGACCTCCTCAGGAGCGGCCTCACCAGGCTGGCTCGTGAGGGGCGGAGAGTTCAAGGTCGGGCAAACCTCGCGAGGTTCTCGTGACGTAAGCCATGACGATCGAGACTAGGCGGGCACCAGCGCGCGCAGCGTCCTTGTTTCCACTTTGGTGCTAAGGGGGCAAGCGCAGGTGCGGAGTACCTAGGCATCCAGCAAAGGTTTCCATATTGGTGCAACGAGATCAAGATCATAAGGACGGCAAGATGGAGGTCACCCTGGAGCCCAAGATGGTGTCACCACCGATGATGTCACAAGCTTGAAGAAATCCAGGTTGTTCATCTCAATCACCAGCCAGAACTAGGTATTCCACATATGTAGCCCCCAAGTGCCGGGTTGTCATGCTTGTAGCAACCTGGGACTTGAAATTGCCTTATGCTTATAAAAACTTCAACCAGTGTAGCCCCCAAGGGTCGGGTCATTATGCAATAATGAGCAGGGACTTTATAGATATGATCATGTAGACTTGAACATCAACGTGTAGCCCCCAAGGGCCGGCTCAGTAAGATAATATTGAGCTGGGACTTTATATATAGTTCATTGAGAATAACATTATACGATGTAACCCCCATCATGGGGCTTGAACCCACATCCACAAGGTTGAGAGCTTTGTGTTTTACCAACTGAGCAGTGGATCCTTCAATGATAGATGAAAATTTTTGTACCTTGAATTGTTGACAGGAGCAATTGGTAGTCCCCAAGGGCCGGTTCATTACGATGTGATGAGTCGGGTCTTCAATAAGTGAGCAAACAATGACTTTGCATTAGCCCCCAAGTGTCATGGTGCATGCTTGTAGCGACATGAGACTTGTGTATTCGATGTAATCCCAACTTGAATAATGTAGCCCCCAAGTGTCGGGTCATAAGCCTGTAGCGACTCGGGACTATTCCTTCACTTGTAGAATAAATCATACCCATTGATAATATGATAGCCATTGCGCTAAAGCGACTTTGAAAACCTTAATCATAATACTGGTTATTGCTAACCATAATAAAATCCAGCTGTGTTGGCTATTGAAGATTTTGAATAATATAACCTAGTTTGAACAATCGATTCCTGCCATATAAACCGGTATATCCATGCACATATGATACATGCTATGATGATGTAATGATGATGTATGATGTAATATATGATGATGTATATGTATGCTCAAGAGGGTTTAAGCTATGGTTCGGATACCACCAGAGCCCCCATGTATAATTATGGCATTGCGCCGATCAAGAGGTGTAGCTATGATTCGAATACGACCAAGCCCCCAAGTGATTTTCCTAGTGCCCTTATGCCTATCAAGAGGTGTAACTATGGTTCAAACCCATAGCACCCAAGTGATTTTCTTGGTGGCCTTATGCCTATCAAGAGGTGTAGCTATGGTTCGGATACGACCAAGCCCCCAAGTGATTTCCCTGTTGCCCTTATGCTTATCAAGAGGGTATGAGCTATGGTTCGGATACGACCAAAGCCCCCAAATGATTTCCCTGGTGGTTTTAAGCCTATCAAGAGGTGTGACTATGGTTCGAACATAGCCCCCAAGTGATATTGTGAGTTTTGCTCAAGGGATACCCATGTTTGAGTTGTGTTGTGTAGCAGACTCTCTTTGGCCCCTTATGATAGTATTGGCTTGATAGCTGGATTACCGAAATAACCAGAGCTGTGCTCTTATGATAATATTGGCTTGATAGCCGAATCAAGAGGTGTAGCTATGGTTCAAATACGACCAAGCCCCCAAATGATACTGTGAGCTGTGCTCAAGGGGCACCTATGTTTGAGATGTGCTTCTGCAACAGACTCTCTTTGGTCCCTTTAATTTTTCTGAGAACTCGAACATGGGAGAGATGAATTCTTTTTAACCGGAATTATTAAACCGAATATTAATAGCTTCAAAGGATTGTGGGGAGACAGCGTTCCCTTGAATCGGATTTTAAATCGAAATCCTTTTTTTAAGCCCGAAATTTTCGGACAGCCTTTAAATTTTCACCAGTATGGCTGTTTAAGGTCCTGCATTAGATAACTTTGCAAGCCGGAGTAGTTGCTCTTTTAAAGAAAGCAATATATAATATAAAAATATAGTGGATGGATTTCACCGTATATGTCAGGCCAGTTAATATCCACTGCGGGGTTGATGATCACCATGGTGAAGCTGAAATTAATCATGGCCGAGTCGGCCGCGGGAACAGACAGATGAGTTGGCCGCGGCGTTTGTAAGCCGGTGCGGATGAGCAAGTTGTCCTCCTTATTGTAATTCGGCGAGGACGCATGAACCGGCCGCGGGGGCGGACGATAAGCCAATCGCCTGAGTTGATGTACCGGGGGTGGCAACCTGCGCAGGATGAGCGCGAGTACAAAAATAATATTTTCTCACACCCTTTCGCAACACCTTTTTGTGAGGAATAATGGTCCTGTAAAAAAATATCATAGACCAAAGTAATTATTCGCAAACAATTTAATATGTGCTGATAAAATATATAGAAAAGATAGCACCTGGTTACTTGTTAGACAATCGCGGGCACTGACATTGGATGATATAGTCGGACGTTTAACTTTGCCCGATTTTTTAAATCGCCGGACGCGTGTGACAACCACCTCTGCCATGTCCCTCTCTTTGTGGATGTGCATGCGCCTACATGCGTTTCTCCTTCTCTCTTTTTTTAGCCGCAAAACCAAAGATGTGTGCTAAAAAAAGCCGAGAGAGAAGGATCATCATAGCCGCAAAACCAAAGATGTGTTTCTCCTTCTCCTTCTATTTTTTAGAGGCCACATTGAGTATAAACTATGATGATCCCTTATTAAACCTGTCCAAGCTCCAAGTACCCTGCCACCCATGCTGCATGTTGTCTCCGCATCTTTCTCTCTCTACCAAGAGTACTAGCACACCTTTTTTCTTTCTGCATCTCATTTTCCCCCAACTCTCATTTTCCCCCAAGACGGAGCGAGGAGGAGCTTGGGCGCAGGCGTCGGTGATGCTTTGAAGTTCAGCAGACCAGCGGGTTGCTGGGGGTGCGGGGGTAGCTGGAGGCCATGGAGACCCCAACGGTGACTCTGGCAGTTTGTCAAACCGAGGCGGGTCTCAGCTTGCAGCGTGGCGGTTTGGATCGAGGCACGCCCACGGCAGCGCGGCGGTTTATAAGCGGGATCGGCGCGGCTGTTCGACGGAGATCGCAGAGATGAGGCGCGGTGGCTCGATGTAAGACAACACAAAATAGGCGGCGGCTCTTTGCGCGGAGGAAAGGGCGAGTCAACGGGGTTCGTCCGCGCCGGCGGCAGGTTGGAGAAGCCCAGTCACGACCGGTTCAATGCGACAGCCGGTTTGAGGGAGAGGACGCCGGCCACGACAGAGGTGGCCCGGTGTGCGGCAAAGCTTAGCAGAAGCGAGGCCGTGGATGCGGTTGCGGCAGATTGAGGCAGTGCGGGGTCAGCAGGCCCGACTCGAAGGCAGGGCCACCCGGCGAAGGCAACTTGACTACGACGCGAGGCGCGGTGAAGGTGAGCAAGCATCGGGCGGCTTATGGAGCTGGCGGGCGCGAGGGTTAGAGCAACGCGATGGGCGGCTCAGCGAAGGCACGACGCGAGGTCATGGCGGCTTGCAAACGCGAACCGGTGATGGCGGAGGCACGGTGTTTCAATGAGGCGACAATTCAGGACAGTGATCACGGCAGAAGGTTGGCGGTTTAATCCGAGTGTGGAAATGATGGAGCCCCGGCGCGGATAGACAAGAGGCTACAGAAGTGCGGTCCGGTTGAAGTCACGTCGAAGACAAGGCCGCAACAGCGGAGTCCGGCTTGAGGCTATAGCAGGGGCGGCTCAAGGCACAGCCCGGAAGGCAGAGCGAGGTTGGGGCGGCTTGCAATAGCGGAGGCGAGATGGAGGTGAGGCCGCGCAGCCACGGCGGCTGTCGATGATTGATCCGGTCCCGATGGCGGGAGCAACGACTTGCAAGTTAGGCCGAGCCCTTGGCGATTTAATCCGTCCGCGATGGTAAAGGTGACCGTGGCAGGCTCGTGCACGGCAGAAGTGAGATAGCAGCAAAGTTGGAGACACGCGGTTTAACCTGAGGCCACTAGCGTGGCCGTTGCTGCAGCGGAGACCATGAAAGGCAGAGGCGAAAGTAAACCACCATGGCGATTTGAAGCGGCGTACGGCCGCGACGGGTCTGACGAAGTGGAGGCGCGGCCCGGTTGGAGACGGAGGTGGTGATTTGGCGCGGGCGGTTTAGATGGCCGCTTGGCCGGCTCATAGGCAAAGGCTTAGACTTAATGTGGCCTCTAGCAGTGGCGACTCGGCGGCGCATTAGAGTGGCTAGGCTGATGCGGGAAGAGGCGCAGAAGATGTGCTGCGGCTCAGGCCCAGCTGGCTTGACGAGGAGGTGGCGACTGACTTGAGGTGTAACTGCAATGATAATGCCTGGTTGACACCAAAGATACAGAGCAGATGGCGCCCCTGGCAACGGTCAGCGCTTCGACGCGATCAATGGTGGCAACTCACAGAGTAGGTCGGCGACCTAGCGCGGGTGGTGAGGTAAATCCACGCGGCGGTGTCTTGGAGTAAAACATGGCGGAAGCCGACGGCAGAAGCGGACAGCACAGGCGGCTCAAGGTAGGTTCGGTGCAGCGAATTAGCTGAATCAGGGGAAAATTGACAGCGGCTCAGAAGTCACGCAACTAGCAGAGGGAGGCAGCGCAGAAACTGGGTCAGCGCTTATCTCAAATTCTGGATGACGGTTGAGTTTCTTCTCATTTTTGTAAACTCTCCGTATGGCCGAGGAATCTGGGTCGTGGCCGTTCTGGCAATTCTATGCTTGTTTCTCCAAGTCGTGGTCGTAATGGACTTTGGCAATAATCCGACAATCTTGATCTTTGACGAAACATTAGGTAATGCTTCTGTGTTGGGACTTTGAAGTGACCCTGTAGCACAACCGTCATTGGGTGGAGAACCTAATCGGCCTTGCCAACGTGCTAGAGCTTCAAAATAAAATTTGATCCGGCTTCGAATTGAATCACCCTTCGGTTTTGTTAACCTAGACAACTTTTTTGGCGGCGCGCATAACACAACTCTAATTCCTGGAACTTTTCCTCATCCGATGAATCGCGAACTTCTCGTTCCTTAAGAGAAGTCCCTCCAAAAACTCAACACCACCGTGCGCAGGCTCCACGGTGGGCGCCAACTATCGTGAAATCGTCACGACAGATGTCATAGTGTGAGGACTTAGTCGTGAGGCTAACGCATCTATGTGGTAGCTTGAGAGGGGTTGAGTGGAAACGAGAGACGCAACGCGAGACAAGGGTTTAGACAGCTTCGGGTCCCGGGAAACATCATCCGGTAATTGTCCTAGGCGCTGTTTGAGGCTATCTCTCATTATGATCATCAGGAGGTCACCGTAAACCGGCTCTCCTAGTTAACCCTAACCCTTTAAGATTGTTTCTTCTTCCTTGTCCCTCTCTGGGGAGCCCTGCCCCTCCTTATATAGGTTGAAGGGGCAGGTTACATGTAGAGTCCAACTCGGACTTAAGACTTAACTATCATGACTTCTCTTGTTGGGCTTTTTAACATCTTGGGCTTCATAACGTCTCGGGCTTCATAACTGCTGGCAACCCAGTTACCACTGCCTGTCGGGAGTTAACTGGTGCCGGTTTAAGATGGTCTACCGGGAGTTAACCGGTGCCGGTTTAAGATGGTCTGCTGGGATTTAACGGTGCCGGTTTAAGATGGTCTGCCGGGAATTAACTGGTGCCGGTTTAAGAATGTCTGCTGAGTTATCATCTAACTTAACTCTTGTCTTAACTATCAGCCGGTTTAACAACCGGCCGGTTTACTGTCTGGGTTAACCACCTGTTTTACCTGTCTGTCTTAACACCTACCAGTTTACCAAGTCCCAGCCAGCTTGTACTAGCTGTCCCCTTTCAAATTGGCCGTTGTACTGTTCATCCTCAGCCCAAGAGGACCAGGGCCCTTATAAATAGGACTAGCCACTGCCATAGGCGGAGAGATCATTAAGATCATCCTCGACCACACAAGTTCACCAAGCAGAAGAACACCTCAACCTCAGGAGGCTGTTCTTCCCCTTGTACTGTTCGTCCTCAGCCCAAGAGGCAATCCACCACCACACTGGAGTAGGGTATTACACCACAACGGTGTCCCGAACCAGTATAAATCTTGTGTCCTTTGTCTTGCAAGTTCATTGTAACGCCCCATATGTAACTTGCCATATTTATATTCCAACTCTTGCCATTTTTGGCACTAAGTTATGATATTTCTCGTTGGTGGGTTTCGTCTTCGTTTTGCATTTTGTCTTGTCATGCATATCATATCATGTCATCATGTGCATCGCATTTGCATACGTGTTTGTCTCATGCATCCGAGCATTTTCCCTGTTGTCTGTTTTGCATTCCGGCACTCCTATGACCTCCGGCGTCCCCTTTTGCCTCTTTTCGTGTGCGGGTGTTAAACATTCCCGGATTGGACCGAGACTTGCCAAGCGGCCTTGGTATAATACTGGTAGACTACCTGTCAAGTTTCGTGCCATTTGGACTTCGTTTGATACTCCAACGGATAACCGAGGAACCGTAAAGGCCTTGTGTGTGTTGTGGCCCAACACCTCTCCAAAGAGGCCCAAAATCCAGCTAAACCTGCTCCATCCTCTTGGTCGTTCGATCACGATCACGTGGCCGAAAACCGCACCTCATTTGGAGTCTCCTAGCTCCCTCTACATATATATATGCTCCTCTCCAAAATTTCCGGGAAAAAACCCTAACCTAACCTTCCCCTCTCCGCGCCGGACATGTCCGTCCGCCGCCGGATAAGCCGCGCCGCCGCCCATGCCTGCCAGCCGCCACACGCCTCCACCTCCTGCGATGTGCCCCGCCGCCCGAGCCTTCGCCGCCGCCTCGCCGCGCCGGTCGGCCGCCGCCACCGGATCTGACTCCGCCGCCTCGTCCTGCCCTAGTCGTCGGCGAGCCCTAGCGCCCCCTCACCGGCTCCGCGCCACCGCCTCCTCCTCGTCGCCGGCGTTTAAGATCCGACCACTCCGGCGAGCTACTGTTCCGTTCATCCTCGGGAAGATTGCCCCAGATCCAGATCCTAAAAATTAGGGTTGACCTCGTTTTGCCCTAAGTTTGCATTATTTTTAGCATTCTTCATCATGTCATATCGTTGCATCCGTAGCTCCGTTCTGGGCGTGAAGCATATCAAATTGTTCGTCTGGATGTGCACTTCATTTCGTTCCATCGCACCATGTTCATTTGAGTTCATCTTGATTCCCTAAATGCTGTTGCAAGAGTGCTATGTAATGTTAGTTTCTGTTTCTTAACAAATTATGGACATTTGTCATTTTTGCCATGTTTAATGTGTACCTTCTATGAACTTGAGCCCTACATGTGTTTTGGTCTATGCCATGCCGTCTTTACAGGGTGTATGCCATGTATTTTTGTGATCAATGTGGTGACTAGCACAAGCATGCAAAGTAACTCCCGTGATGTTGCTGATTTCAGGGACTTAGAATTCTTCCAAGTCTTTTCCTTGATGATATTTTTATGCCTTGTATTCTTGTTGCTACAGAGTGATCCATGCCTCTTTTGAGCATGTTCAGTAAGGATGATTTTGAGATACTGTTATGGTCTATCCATCCATTTCTTTCTTTGCAATTATGGAGTACCCTAGCATGACTCGATCTTGCTCTACTTTTGCTATAAAATGTTCCTGGCAGATTGTTTACATGTTAATCAATTTTGCCGAGGTTGTTGTAGTTGATCCATGCATGATATGTGATTGTTTTTTCCATGGTTAGCTTATTGATCATGTCTTCTTTGCTGGGTGTAGGCTTAGTGTGTCATGAAATACCTTGTGGTGAGTGCATCGAGCTCGCAAACATGCCTACGTAACTGTGTTTTTGCCATGTCCAGTTTTCTGCTGTCTGAATCTGTTAACGAAACTTGCTATGTTTACATGGGTGCCATTGTATTTTCTGATCCCTTTTGGCTTATGGTCAGTAAGAGACTTTTGTTATATACTTTGAGTAGTTTCATGCCATGCCTTGCTTTGCCATGTTATGTTCCTGTAGAATGTTGTTATCTTGCTCTAAACATTGCTTTCTGATGTTAAATCCTGACATGTTGTTATTTTCACTAAGTCTGTGAACCTGATATCTTTTGCACTTTTGCCATGCTTGTTTGAACCTGCTATTGAGTGATTTAGCCGTAGCTCAGTGTTCATCTTTTGTCAAGCATCTTGAGTGGATCACTGCCATGTGCTCTGTTGCTATGTTAAAGTGCAGTAGCTTAGTTTCTTAATGCATTTTAGATGGCATCTGCTGTTAATCACAGCTTTGTGCCATTATTGTTTTGCTTGCCATTTGCAAACCGTGCATCCGATTCCGGTGATCTTTATATCCATTTGGACCGAAATCAACTCATATTTCCAGCGACACTCTTGGTTTTCCAAGTTGATACCTGGTTCAATCTTTCCTTTCCGGAGCATGCATATGCATTGCATATCACATCCCACATATAATGCCATGTTTTGCATCATGTTGCTTGCGCATTGCATCGTGGTTGCTCGTGGTTCCCTTTGCTTGTATTCTTGCTTTGGGTAGAGCCGGAAGACGAGTACATGATCGAGGAACCCGTTGAGTACGCTTAGGAGGATCAAGCCTACGTCAACTCGGAGAACTTTGCAGGCAAGATGACCATACCCTCGAAATCACTTCTATCTTTGCTTGCTAGTTGCTCGCTCTTTTGCTATGCCAATGCCTCGATACCTACCACATGCTTTACCATGCCTGCCATATTGCCACGTCAAGCCTCTAACACACCTTATCCTAGCAAACCATTGTTTGGCTATGTTACCGCTTTGCTCAGCCCCTCTTATAGCGTTGCTAGTTGCATGTGAAGATTGGAGTTTGTTCCTTGTTGGAACATGATTATTTGTTGAGATATCATTATTATATCTTGTTTACCTTAATGCACCTGTATACTTGGTAAAGGGTGGAAGGCTCGGCCTATGCATGGAGTTTTGTTCCATTCTTGCCGCCCTAGTTTCCGTCATACCGGTGTTATGTTCCTTCATTTTGCGTTCCTTACACGGTTGGGTTATAATGGGAACCCCTTGACAGTTCACCTTGAATAAAACTCCTCCAGCAAGGCCCAACCTTGGTTTTACCATTCGCCACCTAGCCTTTTTCCCTTGGGTTCCGCGGACTCAAGGGTCATCTTTATTTTAAACCCCTGGGCCAGTGCTCCTCTGAGTGTTGGTCCAAACTAGAGCCCTTTGCAGCGCCCCATCAGGGAAACTCGAGATTTGGTTTTAGTTGTACGGAGTGCTCATCCGGTGTGCCCTGAGAACGAGATATGTGCAGCTCCTATCGGGATTTGTCGGCACATTCGAGCGGCTTTGCTGGTTTAGTTTTACCATTGTCGAGATGTAGTGTAACCGGGATTATGAGTCTGATCGGGTCGTCCTGGGAGAAGGTATATCCTTCGTTGACCGTGAGAGCTTGTGATGGGCTAAGTTGGGACACCCCTGCAGGGATCTAAACTTTTGAAAGCCGTGCCCGCAGTTATGGGCAGATGGGAATTTGTTAATGTCCAGTTGTAGAAAACCTGAAACTTAACTTAATTAAATGGATCAACAATGTGTGTAGCCATGATGGTCTCTTCTCGGCGGAGTCCGGGAAGTGAACACGGTCTAGTATTATGCTTGATCGTAAGTATTTTTAGGATCACTTCTTGATCATAGATTCTCGAACATGCTTTGCCTTCTCTTCTCGCTCTCATTTGCGTATGCTAGACACCATATACGCTATTGCTTGCTGCAGCTCCACCTCATACCTTTTACCTACCCATAAGCTTAAATAGTCTTGATCACGAGGGTGTGAGATTGGTGAGTCCCCGTGACTCACAGATTACTTCCAAAACCAGATGTAGGTGCTGACGATACCATTCTAGGAGATGTGACTGAGCTCAAGTGGGAGTTTGATGAGGACTCAGGACGATACATTTGTTTTCTTGACGATCAGTACTGGAGCCCAGTTGGGGCGATCGGGGACATTATGCATTTGGGGTTGTCTTTATTTTGGTTCCGTATTCGGACCTTATTGGTATCTGAATGATTGTAATGCTATATTTATGTATTGTTTGAAGTGGTGATTGTAAGCCAACTATGTACCTCTTTCTTATTCAGTACATGGGATGTGTAAAGATTACCCCTCTTGCGACATTGCCTACAATGCGGTTATGCCTCTAAGTCGTGCTTCGACACGTGGGAGATATAGCAGCATCGTGGGTGTTACAAGTTGGTATCAAAGCCAGGTAATCAGAGCCTTCCCCGACTTAGGAGCCCCCTGCTTGCTCGAATCGCTGGCGTTGTTGAGTCTAGAAAAATATTTTGAGTCTTTTAGGATGATATATATCGTAGAGTAGGATTCTTTTTACTCCTCAGTCCATTCGTCGCTCTGGTGAGGCATCCTAACGTAGAGTTTTGACTCTTCTCTTCTCAAATTTCACTAAAAAAATTTAGGATCACGCGGGTATCTTGGAATCGTTACAATGGTTTTGTGATGAGAACATTATTCTTGGTGCTTCCTGACATTTAGGGGTTGTGGCAGTGTCCCGGGGAGTTGAGCTCCGAGGTGTTGTCGTCACAATTTTATCGTTGCAGTTCTGGAATACCTGAGTTTCGTCGACATCGAAAATCTCTTTTATGCAGTTGTTGGTGAGATAACCTCGACGCCACCCAGTGTTGGGGCGGGAGTTCGGGAGTATTGCCATAACTCATATAACGGCTACTTTTCGAAGGTTGAGGTAAATGATTTCCGAAGGTTTCTTGGTTATGTGTTGAAGGATGGATACAGCTGGATGTAGGATTTGCTAGTTTTGGGTGAGATATTATGCTTCCCCTGTATCCCAAACACCTGATTACATAACCGTGAAAATTTTGGGAGTTTCATAGGTGGGAATTCATGTAGCTCTAGTATTTCTTCCGCGGATATTTGGTTTGTGATTGGGTAATCCTCACCAAGTATTTGTTCATGTCCGTACCTTGTTGTTTTATCCATCTACCTGTATCTAAGTGGCTTCTCAATTTATGGAAGTGTGACCATTTATTTTGGAATTCATTCGTTCATTCTTGTTCGAATGTTAAGACTATCTGTTGCAATTTCGATCCATTTGATTTAGCTTGAATATATGTCTGTCAAGATGCTAACGGATGTCACCCTCTTCAGGATGGCTCCTCCAACGCGTCTAAATCCGGATCCGCCACCACCACCTCCACCTCCGGAGGCATGGCAAGCTGTGATGGCCGCTACCAACGCCAACACACAGCTGATTATGCAACTTCTGCAAGAGCGCAACCAAGGAAATCAAGGCAATGGCAATAATCAAAATTAGTTTGCTACCCTGAACCAGTTCCTCGCAAACCAGCCAATGACCTTCAGTAACTGTGTCAAGGCCACAAATGCTGATGATTGGCTCATGGATATCTGCAAACATTTCGAGTGCAGCAACATCAGGCCTGAGGACTTTGTCAAGTTTGCCTCATTCCAACTCAAAGACCAAGCTGTAGAGTGGTATCAACAATACAAAGATTCCAGAGGAGGTCGTGTGATTACCTGGGATGAATTCCGCCAAGACTTCAGATCTCACCACATTCCTCAGAGTGTTGTTGAGAGCAAGCGTGAGGAGTTCCACAATCTGAAGCAAGGCAGCTTATCTGTTTACCAATACAACATCCTGTTCTAGAAGCTCGCTCGCTTCGCCAAGCAAGACGTCCCTGACGAGAAGAGCATGATTTATCAGTTCAGAGGTGGCCTCAAAGAAGATCTGCAACTAGCTCTTGTGCTTTTTGAGCCATAGAAGTACGATGAGTTCTACAATATGGCACTAAAGCAAGAGGCTACTCAGTTCAAGTGCGATGCTTCCAAGAAGAGAGTCAGGGATGCAACTCCTTCTTCTTCTACTCAAGTGCCAGCTAAGCAGCAAAAGTATTGGTTGCCCCCTCCTCCTCCATTCTGTCAGCCTTATCAGCAGAAGAGCAAAGGTGGCAATGGATCTTCCCACCCACCCAACCCAGGCTTTCAGAACAAGACTTCATCTCATGCTCCAAGGATAAGTGCTCCGTATCACCGTCTGCTCTCAGAGGTCACGTGCAACAAGTGTCAGTAGAAGGGTCACTATGCAAACAAATGCTTCAATCAGAGGCGTCTTCCTCCTCCTCCTCCTATGAGCTCTGCTAGCAATGTAGTGGTCAAGCATAATCCCAAGCATGCTAAGGTCAACATGATGAACACAGCTCAAGCAGAGGACTCGTCAAAAGTGATCATGGGTAACCTTCCTGTTAACGATATTCCTGTAAAAGTTCTTTTTGATACTGGTGCATCGCTTTCTTTCATTTCAAGACCTTTTGTTGCCAAGCATGAGTTTGTGACCGAAAAGATTCCTTTCCCGTTGAAGATTGTGTCCTCGGGCAAGCAAATGACATCTAACAATTGCGTCCCGGATGTTACTATCACGTTGGGCGACTATAAGTTTCTGTCCTCTCCAATTGTTCTTGGTAACTCAGATATTGATCTTATTCTCGGAATGGACTGGCTTTCTAAGCACAAGGCTCGACTTGATTGTGCTGCCAGGCAGATTCAATTGACACACTCGTTTGAGGATTTGATCGTCTTTGCTGCTCGTGATGATACCATTCGACTGTTTTCTCTCAACGAGAAGGGCGAGTTGGATGCCATCTCTCAGATTCCAGTTGTTTGTGAATATCAAGACGTCTTTCCAGAAGAGCTTCCAGGAATGCCTCCTCACCGACCAGTTGAATTCGTCATTGATCTTGAGCCTGGTACGGAACCTATTTGCAAACGTCCTTACAAGCTTGGACCAGAAGAGTTGAAGGAGCTGAAGAAACAACTTGATATTCAAGAGCGTATGGGTCTGATCCGACCAAGTTCTTCTCCATGGGGTTGTGGTGTTCTTTTTGTCAAGAAGAAGGATGGAACGGACCGACTTTGTGTCGACTACCGTCCATTGAACAAGAAGACAATAAAGAACAAGTACCCACTTCCCAACATCAATGAGCTTTTCGAACAACTCAAAGGTGCTCAAGTATTCTCCAAGCTTGACCTCCGTATGGGCTATCATCAGATTCGCATTCGTGAACAAGACATCCCCAAGACAGCGTTTAGAACAAGCTATGGTTCATATGAATACACTGTCATGTCTTTCGGCCTTGTCAATGCTCCTCCAACATTCTTTTGCATGATGAACTTCATCTTCAACCCCTACACAAATGACTTCATCTTGGTCTATCTCAATGACATTTTGGTCTTTTCCAAGAACAAGGAGGATCATGCCCATCACTTGAGATTGGTGCTGGACAAAGTCAGAGAACATCAGTTCTATGCGAAGTTTTCAAAGTGCAAGTTTTGGCTCGATGAGGTTCTCTACCTTGGGCATATCATCTCCGCCAAGGGCATAGCTGTTAATCCTGAGAAGGTGTCTGCAATTTTGAATTGGGAACCGCCTCAGAATGTGAAGCAACTCCGCAGCTTCCTTGGGCTCGCAAGCTATTGTTGAAGGTTCGTTGAGCATTTCTCTAAGATTGCAAAGCCACTTTCCAACCTCCTTCAGAATCATGTGAAGTATGTCTGGACGCCTGAATGTGACATCGCTTTCAACACCCTCAAAGAGAAGTTAGTCACAGCTCCAGTTCTGACTCCTCCTGATGAATCCAAACCATTCGAGGTTTTCTGTGATGCTTCCCTTCAAGGTCTCAGTGCTGTGTTAATGCAAGAGAAGAAAGTTGTGGCCTGTACCTCTCGCTAGTTGAAGCCCAACAAAAAGAACTACCCCACTCATGACCTCAAGTTCGCGGCAGTTGTCCATGCTCTTTTAACATGGAGTCATCTCTTGTTGGGAAGGAAAGTGGACATCTTCACTGATCATAAGAGTCTCAAGTACATCTTCACTTAGCCCAACCTCAACCTCAGGCAGACTCGTTGGGTCGAAATGATTCAAGAGTATAATTCGAGTATTGAATATACTCCAGAGAAGGCCAATGTAATTGCTGACGCATTGAGCAGGAAGGCTTACTGCAATAGTTTGATTCTCAAGCCCTACCAACCAGAGCTTTGTGAAACTTTCCGCAAACTTAATCTCCAAGTTGTTCCTCAAGGATTCCTTGCCAACCTCCAGGCCTCTCCTACTTTGGAAGATCAGATTCGTGAGGCTCAACTTCTTGATGCAATGGTGAAGAAGGTGAAGATTGGGATTGCCAAGAGCCAACTCAAGTACAAGTGCTATCGTCTTCATGACAAGGATACTCTATTCGTCGAGGATCACATTGTTGTTCCTAAGGGTGACCTTCGTAAAGTTATTATGAACGAGGCTCACAATTCATTCATTTCTACTCACCCTAGAAGTACAAAGATGTACCATGACCTCAAGCAGTCGTATTGGTGGACTCGAATGAAGAGCGAGATTGCTCAGTTAGTGAATGAATGTGATGTCTGCAGAAGAGTGAAAGCAGAACACCAACGACCAGCCGGTGTCCTCCAACCTCTTGCCATTCCAGAATGGAAGTTTGACCATATTGATATGGACTTCATGACTGGATTTCCCAAGTCCAAGCATGGCAATGATGCTATCTTCGTTGTCATTGACAAGCTCACTAAAGTGGCTCATTTTCTTTCTATCAAATAAGCTGTCACAACAGCTCAGTTGGCAGAGCTATATACCTCCAGGATTGTCTCTTTGCACAGTATTCCGCAGTTGATATCTTCAGATCGTGGAAGCATCTTTATCTCTAAGTTCTGGGACTCTTTTCAGAAGGCCATGAGCACCAACATTCGCTTCAGCATAGCTTTTCATCCTCAAACTAGTGGCCAATTCGAGCGAGTCAATCAAATTCTTGAAGATATGCTCAGGGCTTGCATTTCTTTCAATATGAAGTGGGAAGATTTTCTTCCATATGCCGAGTTCTCCTACAACAACAGCTTCCAAGCAAGTTCGGGCAAGGCCCCATTCGAGATTCTCTATGGCAGAAAGTGTCGTACTCCTCTTAATTGGTCAGAGACTGGTGAACGCCAACTTCTTGGCAATGACTTGATCACAGAGGCTAAAGAAATGTGCACAATATTTCGTGAAAATCACAAAGCCGCGCAATCGCGCCAAAAGAGTTACTATGATAGCAAGCATCGTGACTTGGCTTTCGAGATCGGGGACCATGTCTACCTCGGCGTCTCTCCAATGAAAGGTACTCATCACTTCGGTATCAAAGGGAAGCTTGTCCCTAGATACATGGGTCCTTTCAAGATCATTGGCAAAAGACGCGATCTTGCCTATCAACTTGAGCTTCCATACAACTTTGCAAATGTGCATGATGTGTTTCACGTGTCTCAGCTCTACAAGTGTTTCAAGACTCCTGACCGCACCATCAACTTTGAAGAGATTGATCTCCAAGAAGACCTATCTTACCATGAGCATCCCGTTGCTATTCTTGAAGAAACTGAGCGCAAGACTCGCAACAAGTCTATCAAATTCCTAAATGTGAAGTTCTCACATCATTCCGACCGTGAAGCCACCTGGGAATGCGAGGACCACCTCCCTTCCGAATATCCAGAGTTTTTCCAGCCCTAGATCTCGGGACGAGATCCTTTCGTAGTGGTGGAGTGTTGTAACGCCCTGTATGTAACTTGCCATATTTGTATTCCAACTCTTGCCATTTTCGGCACTAAGTTATGATATTCCTCATTGTTGGGTTTCGTCTTTGTTTTGCATTTTGTCTTGTCATGCATCTCATATCATGTCATCATGTGCATCACATTTGTATACGTGTTCGTCTCATGCATCCGAGCATTTTCCCCATTGTCCATTTTGCATTTCGGCACTCCTATGACCTCCGGCGTCCCCTTTTGCCTCTTTTCGTGTGCAGGTGTTAAACGTTCTTGGATTGGACCAAGACTTGCCAAGCGGCCTTGGTATACTACCGGCAGACCGTCTGTCAAGTTTCGTGCCATTTGGACTTCGGTTGATACTCCAATAGT
Source organism: Triticum aestivum (assembly GCF_018294505.1). Lineage (NCBI taxonomy): Eukaryota > Viridiplantae > Streptophyta > Magnoliopsida > Poales > Poaceae > Triticum > Triticum aestivum. The sequence continues at coordinate 413,033,861 of NC_057794.1, read as the reverse complement.
TAACCGAGGAACCGTAAAGGCCTCGTGTGTGTTGCAGCCCAACACCTCTCTCAAGTGGCCCAAAATCCAGCTAAACCCCCTCCACCCGCTCGGTCGTTCAATCACGATCGCGTGGCCGAAAACCGCACCTCACTTGGAGTCTCCTAGCTCCCTCTACCTATATATATATATGCTCCTCTCCAAAATTTCTGGGCAAAAACCCTACCCTGACGTTCCCCTCTCCGCGCCGGACGTGTCTGTCCACCGCCGGACACGCCGCGCCGCCGCCCGCTTCCAATTGCAGAGCAACACCTGTCGCCGTCCCGTCTGTCCTCGCAGCGCCGCCGCCACGTGTCGCCGTGTGATTCGTCTGCGCCTGTGCCCACTATGCCGCCCGCGCCCACCAGCCGCCGCGCGCCTCCGCCGCCTACGCCGCGCCCCGCCGCCCACGCCTTCGCCGCCGACTCGCCGCGCCACTCGGTCGCCACCTCGCCGCCCCCCCATCGATGCCGGTTGCCGCCACTGGATCCGACTCCGCCGCCTCGTCCTGCCCTCGTCAACGGCGAGCCCCGGCAAGCCCCGGCGCCCCCTCACCGGCTCCGCGCCACCGCCTCCTCCTCATCGCCGGCATTCAAGATCCGACCACTCCACCGAGCTACTGTTCCGTTCATCCTCGGGAAGAGTGCCCCAGATCCAGATCCTAAAAATTAGGGTTGACCTCGTTTTGCCCTAAGTTTGCATTATTTTTAGCATTCTTCATCATGTCATATCTTTGCATCCATAGCTCCATTTTGGGCATGTAGCATATCAAATTGTTCGTCTGGATGTGCACTTCATTTCATTGCATCGCACCATGTTCATTTGAGTTCATCTTGATTCCCTAAATGCTATTGCAAGAGTGCTATGTAATCTTAATTTTTGTTTCTTAACAGATTATGGACATTTGTCTTTTTTGCCATGTTTAATGTGTGCCTCCTATGAACTTGAGCCCTACATGTGTTTTGGGCTATGCCATGCCGTCTTTAGAGGGGTGTATGCCATGTATTTTTGTGATCAAGCACAAATATGCAAAGTAGCTCTCGTGATGTTGCTGATTTCAGGGACTTAGAATTCTTCTAAGTCTTTTCCCTGATGATATTTTTATGCCTTGTATACTTGTTGCTACAGAGTGATCCATGCCTCTTTTGAGCATGTTCAGTAAGGATGATTTTGAGATATTGTTATGGTCTATCCATCCATGTCTTTGTTTGCAATTATGGAGTACCCAGCATGACTCAATTTTGCTTTACTTTTGCTATAAAATGTTCCTGGCAGATTGTTTACAAGTTAATCAAATTTGCCGAGGTTGTTGTAGTTGATCCATGCATGCTATGTGATTGTTCTTGCCATGGTTAGCTTATTGATCATTCTCTTCTTGCTGGGTGTAGGCTTAGTTTGTCACGCAATTCCGGGTTATAACTGTGGTCGGATCATACCGCGGGGTATATCCCCGACAGCAGGCAAAGACTGCTTTTGTCAGCATAGCTTGTACTAGCTGTCCCCTTTTAGATTGGCCATTGTACTGTTCGTCCTCAGCCCAAGAGGACCAGGGCCCCTATAAATAGGACTAGCCACTGCCATAGGGGGAGAGCTCATTAAGATCATCCTCGACCACACAAGTTCACCAAGCACAAGAACACCTCAACCTCAGGTGGTTGTTCTTCCCCTTGTATTGTTCGTCCTCAGCCCAAGAGGCAATCCACCACCACACTGGAGTAGGGTATTACACAACAACGGTGTCCCGAACTAGTATAAATCTTGTGTCCTTTGTTTTGCGAGTTCGTTGAAACGCCCCATATGTAACTTGCCATATTTGTATTCCAACTCTTGCCATTTTTGGCAGTAAGTTATGATATTCCTCGTTGTTGGGTTTCTTCTTCATTTTGCATTTTGTCTTGTCATGCATATCATATCATGTCATCAGGTGCATCGCATTTGCATCCGTGTTTGTCTCATGCATCCGAGCATTTTCCCTGTTGTCTGTTTTGCATTCCGGACTCCTATGACCTCCGGCTACCCCTTTTGCCTCTTTTCGTGTGTGGGTGTTAAACGTTCTTGGATTGGACCGAGACTTGCCAAGCGGCCTGGGTGTACTACCGGTAGACCGCCTATCAAGTTTCGTGCCATTTGGGCTTCGTTTGATACTCCAACGGTTAACCGAGGAACCATAAAGGCCTCGTGTGTGTTGCAGCCCAACACCTCTTCAAAGTGGCCCAAAATCCAGCTAAACCCCCTCCATCATCTCGGCTGTTAGATCACGATCGCGTGGCCGAAAACCACACCTTAGTTGGAGTCTCCTAGCTCCCTCTACCTATATATATGTGCTCCTCTCCAAAATTTCCGGGCAAAAACCCTACCCTAACCTTCCCCTCTCCGCGCAGGACGTGTCCGTCCGCCGCCGGACACGCCGCGCCGCTGCCCGCGTCGAATCGCAGAGCGACACCTGTTGCCGTCCCGTCTGCCCTCGCCGCGCCGCCGATGCGTGTCGCCGTGTGATTCGTCCGCGCCTGTGCTTACTGCGCCTCCCGCGCACGCAAGCCGCCGC